>NC_084585.2:2059111-2379111 GCF_033978685.3 Nerophis lumbriciformis | reverse complement strand
TCGACTCCATGCCACGCCGCATTAACGCAGTAATTGAGGCAAAAGGAGCTCCAACCAAGTATTGAGTATTGTACATGCTCATATTTTTCATTTTCATACTTTTCAGTTGGCCAACATTTCTAAAAATCCCTTTTTTGTATTAGCCTTAAGTAATATTCTAATTTTGTGACACACGGAATTTTGGATTTTCATTTGTTGCCACTTCAAATCATCAAAATTAAATGAAATAAACATTTGAATGCATCAGTCTGTGTGCAATGAATAAATATAATGTACAAGTTACACCTTTTGAATGCAATTACTGAAATAAATCAAGTTTTTCAAAATATTCTAATTTACTGGCTTTTACCTGTATAGGCCAAGGGTCCAAAATGGGTATTGTATTGAAGTGAAAAAGTTGTATTGGAACACCCCAGAATGACGTGAAATACAGTATATGGTCATTTCCAGGAATTTAAAAAAAAAAGGATTTTATACATTTTATCTGTCAAGGCTCGACACCTTCCCTCAAAAAATGTATATAAATATACCTTGAATTCACCAGAAACTGTCATATAACACAGAATATAGCCAAGCATACTTACTGTCTAAAGCTGTAGAGGTCCTAACTCCATTCAGACCATTCTAGTGAGGAAAACATTTGACATGTTTACTTAGCTTAAAGCTGCTGTATGTCACCGGCTCAAAATACAATATTTAAACCAAAAGTGGATTAAAAGAACTGACTGTACAAAAGCATGCATACAATTTGACTGAGCTTGAACATACAAAATCAGCCTCAGAGGAACGATCAACAATTTGTTACGCTGGGATATATTTAATATTAGCTAACATTCGCAGCTAATCTTTGCCAAATTGTCTGACAGCAAACCTAACTAATGTGCGTGTGTGGGTTTCATGCCTGCAGCGCGTTCCAAAGTGAGCACATATCACTGACATACAGCAGCTCTACCACATGCCGAATTGAATGTAAAACTTCAGTTTTTCCATTTGGACTCACCATAACTGGCCCAGTGGTTTCTTTGCTCTGGGAGAAAGAGAGTCGAGTGTGGGGAGGCATGGGCCCGTCAAAGCTTCCTCCCACTGCAGAGAAGGGGGAGGCCGAGGGTACAGAGCACGAGGAGGTGGTGGATGTGGTGAGTGACAATGAGGCCGAGCTGGCCGTCCCTAATGAAGAGGCCGTGAGACTGGGGAGTGCCGCCGAGGAAGAGTGATACGCCGGCTCCGACGAGGAGAGAGGAAGAGGGAGGTCGACCGAGAGAGGGCTCCCCAGCGACTCACTAGAAGAGAAATACAATCAATTCTCGACATAAACAATCAACATAACATGAATGAAAAGGAGCAGAAAAAAGGATAAACTTATAATATCTGCACCCTATTTTAAGAGTTTGGATGTTCAACTCAGAAAACTTATAATTATTCTTAAAAGGAGCCATATGTAATAATTTCATCATCAAGTCATCATTAAATGTCCCTGATATGTCAAAAGGCATTAATAAATCATGTTCTTTTCCAATACCTTTATAACTGATAACAGTAGTTCAGTCGGGATATTGCTCATTTCCAAATTAGATTTACAGCCCCGAAATCTTGTTATTGTTTTCATTTCGATGTCCCGCCCTCCACCGTTTGACCAATTAGAAAGTCAGTGAGTGTGTCACATCCGGGTTGCCAGTTACGCAGCGCCATCTTCGTCGAGCTACTGCCACTGGTAAAGTTACTAAACATGTCAGATCTTAGTAAATCTAAAACTTACAATTCTCAATTTATTCATGACAAAGCCAGGAACAAAACGAGGATGCCTTTGAAAGATGGAGACGATTGAAGGCCAAACTTGCTAATTTCCTCCTTGATAGGTAGGTCAGGCATTTACGTTTGTGGACTACATGTACCAAGTTATATGGCAATCTGAAACGTTTGAGTTAAAGTTAAAGTACCAATGATTGTCACACACACACACACACACAATGTGTGGTGAAATTTGTCCTCTTCATTTGACCCATCCCCTTGTTCACCCCCTGGGAGGTGAGGGGAGCAGTGAGAAGCAGCAGTGGCCGTGCCTGGGAATCATTTTTGGTGATTTAACCCCCAATTCTAACCCTTGATGCTGAGTGCCAAGCAGGGAGGTAATGGCTCCCATTTTTATAGTCTTTAGTATGACCGGGGTTTGAACTCACAACCTACTGATCTCAGGGCTGACACTCTAACCCAGTGGTTCTTAACCTTGTTGGAGGTACCGAACCCCACCAGTTTCATATGCGCATTCCCCGAACCCTTCTTTAGTGAAAAATAAAATGTTGTTTTTTTTTCAAATTCAAGACAAAGTTATATGTTTTTGGTAAAACTTTAGTATGGGGAACATATTCTAAGTAACAAAGACATAATTTAGAGTTTTTTGGACACTAGGTCAACATATTCTAAGTAACAAAGACTTAATTTAGAGTTATTTGGTTAGGGTTAGAGGGTTAGGGCCAGGGTTAATAATAATGACAAGTTAAGAGCCAATATCTTACTAATTTGCATGTTAATAAGCAACTAATTAATGGTGAATATGTTCCACATACTAAAGTGTTACCATGTTTTTTTACTGGTGCACAAAATGAAGCGTGCATGAACATCACCTTGTTCAAACAACAAAAGCAACACAGTGCATAAACTCACAACAAATTACACACCTGCAAATCAGTCTGACTTCTGCTGTTGCCGTATCCGTAATACGCCAAGAGGGAGAAGTTTTTATTTACACGATGAGTCGGGTGTGTTTTGACCTCCGCCGAACCCCTGAGCCTGACTCACCGAAAACCTAGGGTTCGATCGAACCCAGGTTAAGAACCACTGGTCTAGCTACTGCCACTGGTAAAGTTACTAAACATGTCAGATCATAGTAAATCTAAAAGTTACCATTCTCAACTTATTCATGACAAAGCCAGGAACAAAACGAGGATTTGTAATCGGGGATGCCTTTGAAAGATGGAGACCAATGAAGGCCAAACTTGCTAATTTCCTCCTTGATAAGTAAGTCAGGTATTTATGTTTGTGGACTACATGTACCACGTTATATGGCAATATAACGTTTGAGACAGTAGCCTATAGCCATACCTTGGTAAAATGTGTCCTCTTTAGTTTTGGGGGCACATTAGGCTGCTAAGCATGTGTAGCCGGATCGAGTCTGCGTTGTGTACCGTATTCATACCTGCCAACTTTTGAAATCAGAAAAACCTAGTAGCCAGGGTCCAAGGGCCGCAGGCCCCGGTAGGTCCAGGACAAAGTCCTGGTGGGGGGTTCAGGCTTCGCCCCCCGACGCAAAATGATTATTAGCATTCAGACAGGTTAAAATGTTGCTAAAACCATCACTTTTCTATCAGTCACAGTGACTTTTCAAAACAAAAATATTACAGCAAAAATCATATGGGTTGATTGACATGTTTATTCTGTAAGCTAACTTCAATAGTTTGAAATTATTTTGACAGTTAATGCCAGTTATCCTGTCAACCTTTCACAAGACTTCAATTTGTTCATTGAAAGTATAAACACTTTTTACAGTAAACAAATGGTAAAACAGTACTAAACAATTCCATTAAAAAAAAAAATTGGTGTCATTATTAACTTTCTGTCCAAGCTTGTATAATCTACTGCCTTGTTCAATTGTAAAAAATATTCTGTGCCTAAAATTCACATTTCTATCACAATTATCATACTGTAAACATGGTAAGCTAACTTCATTAAAATTAATAGTCCTGTCAATAGCATGGAATTACAATTCAAATGTAGTTTTTTTGTAAGCCTTTCAAAAGAATTCAAAATATGAAAAATTAATGAAAATTAATTTAAGCCATCAGACACTTGAAAAGTGGCACATCACATCTCTAATGTAATCATTTGAACTTTTCAACAGAAATAGCACTGCAAAAATATTAAGGACATACTTCTGTATTTTGGTAGTTATGCTGTCAACATTTAACACGATTTCTTCAACTTGGACTTGAAAGCATAAATAGTATAAACACTTTTAACAGTATAACAGTACTAAACAATTCCAATAGATAACATTGGTGTCATTACCTTTTTGTGGCTAAAATCCAAATGTATTCTATCAGATTGATCATACTGCAAAAATGATATGGTAACTTTATGATAAGTTTACTTGAAGTGGCATGAAACACTGAAAGTGATTGTTCCTATAACCCCTTTGTTTTAAATGTTTTATGCCACTTCAAGTTGTCAAAGACGTGCTGTGAAATACAGCCGACAGGATTGCGCACCAAACACGAAGCAAGGCCAAAGTGCATGCATGGTGCAGGAGAACAAAGGACTTCTTTCATTTAAGGTTTGTGATAAACCATCAAACTCATTCGTTAAAAGGACTCTATAGTAATATAAAGCAAGTTTTTCTGGACATTATCATGCAAGAAAAGTTTATTTTTGGGACCGCGATCACCGCGTAATGATTTTTAAAGGTTGCATTACAAACATTTAACTGTCCCATGTGATCAGCCAGTGCGATTGGAAGTCCATGCTCAATTATTGCCTCCGTAAATAAAACTTCGGCATTTATCACATCCAAAGAATCTGTTTGGGCGACGAAAAACGTTGAAAGTTTTCCACTTGTATCGCTAGCAACGGCATTAGACTTGTGTTTTTTTGTCCCAACATGGTCTTTTACATGGCTAATTCCTCCGTGTCCGATCGAAAAATCTTGTCTGCACAAGGTGCAATTCGCGTAGTTTTCACCCTTTTTTTTTTTATTAATGAAAAACCGTATTTTTTATCACTGCAACCGTAACCCGGAATAGGTTGATGAAAACCATACGAATTACGGGAAAACCGGAGTAGTTGGCAGGTATGTGTATTGCGTGTGTTGCTGGGGAGACAAGGGGATGATACGGCTACACATGCTCTACTTATTTTCACCAGTATAACCATTGCTAGTGTTGGTTGTAGTTGGTTTTAGTCTTTGTTTTCTGATAGTATTGACAATAACCATATGATTGCCATTTGTTGTGATATTGTACGCAGGCATGATGCACTTCCTCCTGAAAACAGCCAAAATTCTGTGTAAAATGTGTTGGTTAAAGATTTGTTATTTACAAAACGTTTGTCTATTCAGCTATTATGGTCCCAGCACCTCAACCCCTCGTAAGAGGCAGTGGAAGTTTGAAGTTCCTTGGAGTAGCCCAAAACTTCACAATACTAGTAAGCACAGGTAATAATAAGTTTTAATTGCTAAAGTCTTATTTCAGGAAATCTTACAAAGACAATTTTGCTCATTACAAGCAAAACCAACTACCGGTAGTACAAGCAAAAATAACTTGAAATGAGCAAAAAACAACAAGTCAAAATTGCCTTGGTAAGATTTCTTGAAATAAGAAATTCACAATTAAAACTTATTACAAGCTATACTTACTAGTATTGTGAAGCTTTGTGTCTAAGGCTGAAACGACGCGTCGACATAGTCGACGTCATCGGTTACGTAAATACGTCGACGCCGTTTTTGTGCGTCGGCGCGTCGCATATTTACGTCACTCTACTTTACTGTCATGGCGGAGCGCAAAGCAGACGATGCGAGCGAGGGGAAAAAAGCACGCCAAAAGTCGTCAAAAGTGTGGGAGTATTTCAATAAACGGCCTAATAATGTTGTTGTATGCACACTGTGTCGAGCGGAAATGGCCTATCATAGCAGCACAACGGCTATGAACGAACATTTGAAAAGAAAACACCCGACAGCGTTCTTGCCATCACCATCAACAAGTCAATCGTCCGCGTGCGTTTACGTTGTCATTATTACACAAAAACATGAATGTGTCATTTGTATCTGCGTTGTAAATTCATAAACTAAAGCACCGTTTCGCTCTGAGAGGCGCGTTTGGCGTGCCTGTTCAGTGTTTACAAAGACGCGCTCCTCTTTAACGCTGTGGAGAGGCGGCGGCGGCGAGCGAGCGGCGAGGCGGGGCGCGCCGGGAGCGACGCCGCAATCGTGCCCAGGTGCGCGATCCGCGCGATCCGCGCAGTTGGAAGAGAAAAGACTTTGTGTCAAATTAAAAGATTGTAAACCTGGCAAAGCCGTCTGGCGTTCAGTCTGTCGGTCCTGAAAGAACCCCACGGCACAAGACGTGTCACAAACGCTAACGTTAATTAGTTGTGCAAATACCTTTTACAACATTAACAGTTACATATACTATGTACAAACGAACAATTAACTTTCACTTTAATCATACTATCATTGTTGTTTTATTAAGCAAAATAAGCAATACTTTTACTTTTGTTGAAATGTTTACACTGTACACTTTTTTGTATTGGATGTTTAGCTTTATTTTTGCACATTTTAGCAAATAAGCAATACTTTTACTTTTGTTGAAATGTTTACACTTGTTACAGAATATTTCCGTTTTGCACTTTTTTGTATTGGATGTTTATCTTTATTTTTGCACATTTTAAAGCAAAATAAGCAATACTTTTACTTTTGAAATGCTTATACTATTCCAGAATATTAAGATTTGCACTGGATGTTTACTTTTATATTTGCACATTAAAAAGCAAATAAGCTACTTTTAATTTTGTTAAATGTTAAAAGTTTTAAATGTTTACATTGTTACAGAATATTTTGTCATGTTGTTGTCAATGTTGACTGAGTGGCCATACTTTTTTTTTTGTAAATAAAAGCCATGCCTTTTGAAAAAACTGGCCTACATTTATTTTTCCTCTTCATTTTAAATAAATAAAAAAAAATCGGTAAAAGGACAAATAATCTATAGATTAATCGAAAAAATAATCTATAGATTAACCGATTAATCGAAAAAAATAATCTATAGATTAATCGATAGAAAAATAATCGTTAGCTGCAGCCCTATTTGTGTCTAATAATAAACTTGTGATGCTTAAAAGTAAAACAAATTTTCCTAAAACAAGTTCTTATGTCTCATTGAAAAATGACTATTCAGGGGATTGTGACTTGTATTAAGTTTGTTTGGATATTTTGACTATAAATAAGAAATATATTACTTGATGAGATTGAGAGTTTTTCCAGTGAAATTTTCATCATTTTTGAAATTTCAAAATCAATAAATGTCAAGAGATCCTTCTGTACCTGAGCGGTTTGGAGTACATGCTGGTCTGGCTCTGCGTCCCTGGTCCTGATGCAGGTGGCACCAGGCCAGGTGCCGAAGAGGAATCCCTGGATGGTGCGCTGCCAGAGCCGTCCACAACTCCGAACTCAGGCAGAGCAGATTCAGAGCCAAAGTCGAGCGCTCCAAACTGAAGGTTAAGACCGGGGAGATCCGTAGAGCCGGGCATCTCTACCGCAGTGGCGGGAATCTGTCACACATGGACAATGTGTTTGGACAAGGCTCGCATTTTCTGTACTGCTTGTTCTAATTAGGGCGGGGGACTTTCCAATTAACTGTACATGCATGTTTTTTAGATGTGAGAAGAAGCCAAAGGGAAAAGTCATGTACACACAAGGAGAAAATGCTAACCTTACACAGAGATGCTCCTACATATACTGACTTGTGCAAATGTATAGTTCTTCAATAGGGCTGCAGCGACTATTCAATCAGAAAAAGGCTTCGATTTATAGTTTGATTGTAGATCTTAAAATTGAGAAAATCCAGACCTAAACTTATGTGAACATTCTAGAGGTGGGAATCCTTGGGCATCTCACGATTTGATTCCAATTCTTGGGGTAACAATTAGTACAGATATTTTTTGTAATATAAACAATAATAAAATCTTTTCAAAACAGGTTACAGGTTATAAAAGCTCCTGTTGGCTGCTGACATGACTTGTATGTGTAGTGCGGGCCTCAAAAATGTATTTAAAAAATTACTTTCTAAATGTTATTGACAAAAATTACAGAATGTTGATGAATTGAATAAAATAGAGCAACGCCAACCCAATCCTAGCTTTACAATAATTAGGATAGACATTTACAAAGCAATTGAGAAGGCACACAAACACAATTTAAAAAAAGAAAAAGAAACAAAAATTCATAAAAGCAACAGTATCAAAAATAATAACAATACAGAAAATTGTTGTTTAATGTTTTAAATAAAAAAATGTGTTACAAAAAAATGCGCTAAAAAATTATGTATAGTTTTAAAATTAATTTTATTTTTCAAATTGATTCCCAAAAATTATGAATCAATTTAGAATCGTAATGAATAAAAATCGCGACTTGGACATGAATCGGTTTTTTTTTTCAGCACCCTTCATAGCACCAGCTGCAAGATGAGAGTGGTGGTGTGTGGTTGTCATGATCTACATTATGTGGCAGCAAACACAGGATTTGTATTCCATTTTATTAATGCACACGGGTTAAAACTGCAATTTCAATGCTGATGATGTGTATTTATCAAAAACAAACAAATAGAAAAATGTTTGTTTTTCAAATATTTTCCCTAAAATACACTTGTTGGCTATTAAATGATGTATTCCATTACTTGATTAATCAAATAAAATAATCGATAGATTACTCAATTATTAAAATAATTGAGAGCTGCAGCCCTATTCCTTAATGTAACTTGTTAAACACATCTGAAACATTCAACTCAGGGGTGCCCATTACGTCCATCGCGAGCTAGCGGTCAATGGTGGAGAGTGTGTCAGTCCATCGCCTGCCAGGCATTCAAAAATAAACCTAAAAATGAGCGATCATCAATCTTTACTAAGACGTCACTTGATTGACATTCACGGCACCCGAGGGTCTTGTGAGATGACGCTGGCTGCTGCCAGATCATTATTAAGAAAAAATGACCGCCAGGAAGGCGAGAAACACTTTTTATTTCAACTGACTCTCGCCCAGTTCCTGCCGTCAAAACTCTAAAGACCGACCGCACAGGTCCTGTCTTCACAATAAAAGCGCTAACAAAATAAGAGTGTCGGAATGCTGGCGCACACAAGCTAGCAAGGTACGGAGTTTTCCGCCAATGTATTTCTTGTAAAGTGAGTAAAAAGGAGTATGGAAGCTGGACAAATAAGATGCCAAAAAACAACCACTTTCATGTGGTATTGAACAGAAAGGAGGACTTTTTTTCTCCTCCATTGTAAAATGTGGAGGTTATCATCACTACTGTGTGATTCCAATCAATGCAAGTCATCACAATCATACCAACTTATATTCTTGTCTTCATGAAAGAAAGGAATCTATATGTGTTAAACATGCTTGTATTATCATTAAACACCTTTAACTTGTCAACAAAAATGTCTCTTTCATAAATAAATAAATATAAATATGAATGAAGTAGATCCCCTCCACTTGGTCAATTGAAAAGTAGCTCGTCTACAGAAAAAGTGTGGCCACCCCTGACATATAGGGTAGCAACTCCTGACTGTGAGGCCGACATGCTAACCAACTGGACACCTTATGTCTGTGAAATTCATGGAGAAACTACAAGAGGTATTGTAGATCACTGAGCAAAAGTTTTAGAACGCCATTGGGATTATTGTTTTAGCGATGCATAATGAACATATGTACCTAAAATGGAGCTCACTAAAGTGCAGAATTCTAGCAAGAAAATGTCATTCTGGGGGGTGACCAATTCCATTAAAGCTAGGGGTGTAACGGTACACAAAATTTTCGGTTCGGTACGTACCTCGGTTTGGAGGTCACGGTTCGGTTCATTTTCGGTGCAGTAAGAAAACAACAAAATATACGTTTTTGGGTTATTTATTTACCAAATTTGCAAAATCTTCCACCAAAAATATTTTTCTTAGTGTAATATTTGATGTGAAGTAATGGGAACCTTGGATAGGTCAATAATTCATAATAACATTGATTTTGATTCAATATTATGTTTTGAGCAACGACAGTTTGAAAGAAAAAAAACAGCTTTGTTTTATTAACAACTTTTTCTAAATTACATTTCACCTTTAAGCTTTTTTATTTCACTTTTGTTATGTTTTTGTTTATTTTAATAGTATTTTTAGAATGTGCCGTGGGCCTTTAAAACATTAGCCGTGGGCCACAAATGGCCTCCGGGGCACACTTTTGACACCCCTGCTATAGATAATAAAAAATTAAATGTGATAATTCTATGGATAAAAAGCAGAGCCTGGCGACGCATGCGCGTTTATCATAACTCTCTCTCTCTCTCTGTCTCTGCCCCTCCCTCACCAATGCTGCTGCGCGCACTATTTGTTTTGTTTTTAACCCCTTCTTAACCTTGAACGTACATTGAAAATACACGCAACCCTAACTCAAAATGCCGGACATTTGAGGCATTTAAGAAACTCCGCCCTGACAGCTCCGCAAAAGAGGACATGTCCGGTGAAAAGAGGATGTATGGTCAGTCTATCGTAGCCCGTTAGCTGCTAGCATGCCGTGTGTTGTGCCTCGGTGTGCATTGTTTACACAACGTGCGGAAAGGTACTTAATATGTCCATGTGGAAACTCATTCGGTACACCTACGAACCGAAC
Organism: Nerophis lumbriciformis; assembly: GCF_033978685.3. Lineage (NCBI taxonomy): Eukaryota > Metazoa > Chordata > Actinopteri > Syngnathiformes > Syngnathidae > Nerophis > Nerophis lumbriciformis. The sequence continues at coordinate 2,368,700 of NC_084585.2, read as the reverse complement.
CGAAACCCCCGTACCGAAACGGTTCAATACAAATACCCTAATTAAAGCCAAAATGATATGGTGGAAATACCAGCACAACAGCCTCTACCTTCGAAGTTGGAGGTATCCTTCGTTTCTGGCCTTTTAGCTGTGCTCGCTGCTGCTGTGGTGTGCCGCAGCCCTGAGCTTCCAGCCCTGCACCTGGGGCTGGATGTTTGGCACCAGCAGCCGCCGTCACCGGGCCCGCTTGTGTCGACGTGCCGCTGTGCTGAGAAGCAGAGGAGACGGATGCAGGGGGCGCTTGTTGTTGCGATTGGGGACTGGGCTGACGTGCCAGAGGCAGTGAGGGGCCCGTGTGCCTCTGAATGAGCTGGCTCAGCACTAGTGAAGGTTCTGGCTGGAGGCCAAACTCACCTACACATATGCCAAAACTCATGAGCATGTACGTAGAAGACACACTGGTCTATTTCTGCCTGAAATGAATACTTACGGCTGAACTGTGAGGACAGTGAGGTGGTGTTAGATTCGGGCACCTTCATGTCCCAGCTGGAGGAGGAGGAGGGCGGAGGTACAGGTGCTCCCAGGGCTGGCAGACGACCACTTGAATGGTTTCCTCCCTGGGTGCTGGCGAGAGGAGCCACTTGGGATGATGGCAGAGGACCCAAGCCAGGGCCCTTCAGCTGTTCCAGTATCTGAGCTCCGGCACTTGGCGCGGACCTCTTGGCTTGGCCCAGGTCTCCGAATCCCGCTCCCAGGACTGACGACTGGCAGGAAGAAGAAGCAATCTTTCTGATCATCTGCATTAAAAGTTATCAATAAGAGAAGAAGGACATTTGTAATTATTTTACCAAAGCAGCGTGAGCATAGCTGGTGCCACTGGTGGTGTTGCGGCTGGGAGGGGGCTGCTGATGTTGCTGCTGGGGCGGCTGGTGGTGGTGAGAGTTAGTGAAGACCAGACTCTGCGGGGAGGAGGAGGAGGAAGAGGCGGGTGCTTCTCTGCCTCCGACCACAGGCTTCTGCAGCAGGGAGGCGAGGTCCAGACTGCAAAACAACAACAATGTATTCAAGTACAACCTCAAATTAGGAACCCTTTTTGTACACACTTTCTGACTTAACGAGCTACAGAAATTAACAATATTTGTTTGTGCAAACCTTGGCTCAGTGTATGAACAATTCACCCACCCATTGAGTGCCTTGAAGTGCAGCCATTTTGTGCCCGGCAGCACAGACATTGTGGGCAGGCTGATAGCTCTCAGTGCTCATCCATTAGGTGTTTCCATGACCACTAAATATGCGCAGAACCTAAATATCGCAATAAGTACATACCTGCCAACTTTTGAAATCAGAAAAACCTAGTAGCCAGGGTCCAAGGGCCGCAGGCCCCGGTAGGTCCAGGACAAAGTCCTGGTGGGGGGTTCAGGGCTTCGCCCCCCGACGCAAAATGATTATTAGCATTCAGACAGGTTAAAATGTTGCTAAAACCATCACTTTTCTATCAGTCACAGTGACTTTTCAAAACAAAAATATTACAGCAAAAATCATATGGGTTGATTGACATGTTTATTCTGTAAGCTAACTTCAATAGTTTGAAATTATTTTGACAGTTAATGCCAGTTATCCTGTCAACCTTTCACAAGACTTCAATTTGTTAATTGAAAGTATAAACAGTATAAACACTTTTTACAGTAAACAAATGGTAAAACAGTACTAAACAATTCCATTAAAAAAAAATTGGTGTCATTATTAACTTTCTGTCCAAGCTTGTATAATCTACTGCCTTGTTCAATTGTAAAAAATATTCTGTGCCTAAAATTCACATTTCTATCACAATTACCATACTGTAAACATGGTAAGCTAACTTCATTAAAATTAATAGTCCTGTCAATAGCATGGAATTACAATTCAAATGTAGTTTTTTTGTAAGCCTTTCAAAAGAATTCAAAATATGAAAAATTAATGAAAATTAATTTAAGCCATCAGACACTTGAAAAGTGGCACATCACATCTCTAATGTAATCATTTGAACTTTTCAACAGAAATAGCACTGCAAAAATATTAAGGACATACTTCTGTATTTTGGTGGTTATGCTGTCAACATTTAACAAGATTTCTTCAACTTGGACTTGAAAGCATAAATAGTATAAACACTTTTAACAGTATAACAGTACTAAACAATTCCAATAGATAACATTGGTGTCATTACCTTTTTGTGGCTAAAATCCAAATTTATTCTATCAGATTGATCATACTGCAAAAATGATATGGTAACTTTATGATAACTTTACTTGAAGTGGCATAAAACACTGAAAGTGATTGTTCCTATAACCCCTTTGTTTCAAATGTTTGTTCCACTTGTGGCAGTCGGGCACCAGCATACCGTCTTTGACAATTTGAAGTGGCATAAAACACTGAAAGTGATTGTTCCTATAACCCCTTTGTTTTAAATGTTTTATGCCACTTCAAGTTGTCAAAGACGTGCTGTGAAATACAGCCGACAGGATTGCGCACCAAACACGAAGCAAGGCCAAAGCGCATGCATGGTGCAGGAGAACAAAGGACTTCTTTCATTTAAGGTTTGTGATAAACCATCAAACTCATTCGTTAAAAGGACTCTATAGTAATATAAAGTGAGTTTTTCTGGACATTATCATGCAAGAAAAGTTTATTTTTGGGACCGCGATCACCGCGTAATGATTTTTAAAGGTTGCATTACAAACATTTAACTGTCCCATGTGATCAGCCAGTGCGATTGGAAGTCCATGCTCAATTATTGCCTCCGTAAATAAAACTTCGGCATTTATCACATCCAAAGAATCTGTTTGGGCGACGAAAAACGTTGAAAGTTTTCCACTTGTATCGCTAGCAACGGCATTAGACTTGTGTTTTTTTGTCCCAACGTGGTCTTTTACATCGCTAATTCCTCCGTGTCCGATCGAAAAATCTTGTCTGCACAAGGTGCAATTCGCGTAGTTTTCACCCTTTTTTTTTTTTAATTAATGAAAAACCGTATTTTTTATCACTGCAACCGTAACCCGGAATAGGTTGATGAAAACCGTACTAATTACGGGAAAACCGGAGTAGTTGGCAGGTATGTAAGTAAATGGTAATGGAAACACCCGTATTTCGAAAAACCTCTCAAATATCGCTCTCATGAGGTGGATTTTCCAGACATATTATAGCAGTGGTTCTTAACCTTGTTGGAGGTACCGAACCCCACCAGTTTCATATGCGCATTCACCGAACCCTTCTTTAGTGAAAGTTCTTTAAATTCAAGACAAAGTTATATGTTTTTGGTAACACTTTAGTATGGGGAACATATTCTAAGTAACAAAGACTTCATTTAGAGTTATTTGGACACTAGAGGAACATATTCTAAGTACCGGTACCGTATTTTCCGCACTATTAGCCGCACCTAAAAACCACAAATTTACTCAAAAGCTGACAGTGCGGCTTATAACCCGGTGCGCTTTATATATGGATTAATATTAAGATTCATTTTCATAAAGTTTCGGTCTCGCAACTACGGTAAACAGCCACCATCTTTTTTCCCCGTAGAAGAGGAAGTGCTTCTTCTTCTACGCAAGCAACCGCCAAGGTAAGCACCCGCCCCCATAGAACAGGAAGCGCTTCTTCTTCTACTGTAAGCAACCACCCGCCCGCGTAGAAGAAGAAGAAGCGCGCGGATATTACGTTTCATTTCCTTTGTGTGTTTACATCTGTAAAGACCACAAAATGGCTCCTACTAAGCGACAGGGATCCGGTTCATGAAAAGACGCAATCTCTCCATCCGCACACGGACTACTATTTCACAGCAACTGCCTAAAGACTTTCAAGAAAAGCTGGCTACTTTCCGTGCATATTGTAAAAACAAGATAGCTGAAAAAAAGATCCGGCCAGAGAACATTATCAACATGGACGAGGTTCCACTGACTTTTGATATTCCTGTGGACCGCACTGTGGATACAACGGGAGCACGTACGGTGAATATTCGCACCACAGGGAATGAGAAGTCATCCTTCACTGTGGTTCTAGCTTGCCATGCTAATGGCCAGAAACTTCCACCCATGGTGATATGCAAAAGGAAGACCTTGCCAAAAGAGACCTTTCCAGCCGGCGTCATCATAAAAGCTAACTCGAAGGGATGGATGGATGAAGAAAAGATGAGCGAGTGGTTAAGGGAAGTTTACGCGAAGAGGCCGGGTGGCTTTTTTCACGCAGCTCCGTCCATGTTGATATACGACTCCATGCGCGCCCACATCACGCTGGTTTTTAATATAATATTAAAGTTTGACTGACCTATCTGACTGTTTTTTTGACATTCCTTTAGCGCAGTTAGATGCGGCTTATAACACGGGGCGGCTTATAAGTGGACAAAGTTTTGAAATATGCCGTTCATTGAAGGCGCGGCTTATAACCCAGGGCGCCTTATGGTGCGGAAAATACGGTAACAAATACTTAATTTAGAGTTATTTGGTTAGGGTTAGAGGGTTAGGGCCAGGGTTATCGGGTCAGGCTTATAATAAAACCATGCCGAATAAGGCATTAATAAGTACTTAATAATGACTAGTTAAGAGCCAATATGTTACTAATTTGCATGTTAATAAGCAACTAATTAATGGTGAATATGTTCCTCACACTAAAGTGTCACCATGTTTTTTTACTGGTGCACAAAATGAAGCGTGCATGAACATCACCTTGTTCAAACAACAAAACCTACACAGTGCATACACTCACAACAAATTACACACCTGCAAATCAGTGTGACTTCTGCTGTTGCCGTATCCGTAATACGCCGATAGGGAGAAGTTTTTATTTACACGATGAGTCGGGTGTGTCTTGACCTCCGCCAAACCCCTGAACCTGACTCACCGAACCCCTAGGGTTCCATCGAACCCAGGTTAAGAACCACTGTATTATAGGTACCATACATACCATACCAACTTTATTTATAATGCCCTTTGAAAACAACCACAATTGAAAAACAAAGGACTGTACACCACAAACAAGTAAACACACAAAAAGCAGAGAAATACAAGCAAAGGACAAACTAAAATATATAATTTAAAACAGAGGTAAAATACATATACGGTACAGGTAAAAGCCAGTAAATTAGAATATTTTGAAAAACTTGATTTATTTCAGTAATTGCATTCAAAAGGTGTAACTTGTACATTATATTTATTCATTGCACACAGACTGATGCATTCAAATGTTTATTTCATTTAATTTTGATGATTTGAAGTGGCAACAAATGAAAATCCAAAATTCCGTGTGTCACAAAATTAGAATATTACTTAAGGCTAATACAAAAAAGGGATTTTTAGAAATGTTGGCCAACTGAAAAGTATGAAAATGAAAAATATGAGCATGTACAATACTCAATACTTGGTTGGAGCTCCTTTTGCCTCAATTACTGCGTTAATGCGGCGTGGCATGGAGTCGATGAGTTTCTGGCACTGCTCAGGTGTTATGAGAGCCCAGGTTGCTCTGATAGTGGCCTTCAACTCTTCTGCGTTTTTGGGTCTGGCATTCTGCATCTTCCTTTTCACAATACCCCACAGATTTTCTATGGGGCTAAGGTCAGGGGAGTTGGCGGGCCAATTTAGAACAGAAATACCATGGTCCGTAAACCAGGCACGGGTAGATTTTGCGCTGTGTGCAGGCGCCAAGTCCTGTTGGAACTTGAAATCTCCATCTCCATAGAGCAGGTCAGCAGCAGGAAGCATGAAGTGCTCTAAAACTTGCTGGTAGACGGCTGCGTTGACCCTGGATCTCAGGAAACAGAGTGGACCGACACCAGCAGATGACATGGCACCCCAAACCATCACTGATGGTGGAAACTTTACACTAGACTTCAGGCAACGTGGATCCTGTGCCTCTCCTGTCTTCCTCCAGACTCTGGGACCTCGATTTCCAAAGGAAATGCAAAATTTGCATGGTTGGGTGATGGTTTGGGGTGCCATGTCATCTGCTGGTGTCGGTCCACTCTGTTTCCTGAGATCCAGGGTCAACGCAGCCGTCTACCAGCAAGTTTTAGAGCACTTCATGCTTCCTGCTGCTGACCTGCTCTATGGAGATGGAGATTTCAAGTTCCAACAGGACTTGGCGCCTGCACACAGCGCAAAATCTACCCGTGCCTGGTTTACGGACCATGGTATTTCTGTTCTAAATTGGCCCGCCAACTCCCCTGACCTTAGCCCCATAGAAAATCTGTGGGGTATTGTGAAAAGGAAGATGCAGAATGCCAGACCCAAAAACGCAGAAGAGTTGAAGGCCACTATCATAGCAACCTGGGCTCTTATAACACCTGAGCAGTGCCAGAAACTCATCGACTCCATGCCACGCCGCATTAACGCAGTAATTGAGGCAAAAGGAGCTCCAACCAACTATTGAGTATTGTACATGCTCATATTTTTCATTTTCATACTTTTCAGTTGGCCAACATTTCTAAAAATCCCTTTTTTGTATTAGCCTTAAGTAATATTCTAATTTTGTGACACACGGAATTTTGGATTTTCATTTGTTGCCACTTCAAATCATCAAAATTAAATGAAATAAACATTTGAATGCATCAGTCTGTGTGCAATGAATAAATATAATGTACAAGTTACACCTTTTGAATGCAATTACTGAAATAAATCAAGTTTTTCAAAATATTCTAATTTACTGGCTTTTACCTGTATATGCACATACAATACAATACAATACAAAGAGTTACAGTAAGTATAGAAATGTGTTGCAAAAGCATGATGGAAACACTTGCAATTACAGGGGGAGTTAATTCTACAGGTAAATAAACGCGCTCAGCAGCTGAGAGTGAAGCACAAAGTAAGACATTTTTCTTCCTGTTTGAAGCGAGAGACAAACAAACGTGAGACGAACATGTCTGTCACTCAAATGCCGGTGACGACGAAGGAAAAAAAAAACTTAGCCTCTTGCTGTTATTTACTGCACTAATTAAAACCTTGATGTCGATTCGATTTACATTAATTGTGCAGCCCGAGTTCAAAGTGTACAAAATGTTATCAAAATATGGACTTTTGTAGCGCCTGGAACCCTTTATTCTTGTTTACATTCTTTTTTTATGGAGAAATTTGCTTTCACGATACAAACTTTCATCAAAATATGGACTTTTATGGAGCCTGGAAGCCATCATTCATGTTTATACTGTTTCTAGTTGAGAAATTTGCATCAGTATACAAATGTTTCTATTTAGGAACAATTACGTTTGTCAATCTAGGTTCCACTGTAATAGTTTTCAAGACAATTCAAATGTGTCATTTCTGTGTTTCATTCACCTCTGCCCAGGAGTGATGTGGTTTTCAGCAGTAGGCGCACATGAAGAAGTGAACACTTTGGTCTCCGAGAGCTGCACGAGAAAACAAATACACAAAAGGTCAACGTGCTGTTACAAGTACACACACACACACACACAAACATTATCCTTTTAGTTGCATGCTTGAAAGGCACAACTCACACTAACATCCTCACTCCAGTCCTCAGATCCATAGTCTTCAATGGGGTTCTTCCAGTTAGCTAAAGAACAGTTGCACACATTTGCATTAAAAAAAATTCCGCTTTTTGCATCATGCACACTAGGGTTGTCCCGGTACCAAAATGTATTTCCATACTTTTCTAAATAAAGGGGACCACAAAAAAATGGCATTATTGGATTTAATTTAACAAAACAATCTTAGGGTACATTAAACATATGTTTCTTATTGCAATTTAGTCCTTGAATAAAATAGTGAACATACTAGACAACTTGTCTTTTAGTAGTAAGTAAACAAACAAAGACTCCTAATTAGTCTGCTGACGTATGCAGTAACATATTGTGTCATTCATACACCTATTATTTTGTACACATTATGAGGGACAAACTGTAAAAATGGATTATTCATCTACTTGTTCATTTACTGTTAATATCTGCTTATTTTCTGTTTCAACATGTTCTATCTACACTTCTGTTAAAATGTAATAATCACTTATTCTGCTCTTCTTTGATACTTGACATTAGTTTTGGATGATACCACACATTTAGGTATGGATGTGATACCAAGTACCGTATTTTCCGCACTATAAGGCGCACCTAAAAACCACAAATTTTCTCAAAAGCTGACAGTGCGCCTTATAACCCGGTGCGCTTTATATATGGATTAATATTAAGATTCATTTTCATAAAGTTTCGGTCTCGCAACTTCGGTAAACAGCCGCCATCTTTTTTCCCGGTAGAACAGGAAGCGCTTCTTCTTCTACGCAAGCAACCGCCAAGGTAAGCACCCGCCCCCATAGAACAGGATGCTCTTCTTCTTCTACTGTAAGCAACCACCCGCCCGCGTAGAAGAAGAAAAAGCGTGCGGATATTACCGTACGTTTCATTTCCTTTGTGTGTTTACATCTGTAAAGACCACAAAATGGCTCCTACTAAGCGACAGGGATCTGGTTCATGAAAAGACGCAATCTCTCCATCCGCACACGGATTACTATTTCACAGCAACTGATATTCCTGTGAACCGCACTGTGGATACAACGGGAGCACGTACGGTGAATATTCGCACCACAGGGAATGAGAAGTCATCCTTCACTGTGGTTCTAGCTTGCCATGCTAATGGCCAGAAACTTCCACCCATGGTGATATTCAAAAGGAAGACCTTGCCAAAAGAGACCTTTCCAGCCGGCGTCATCATAAAAGCTAACTCAAAGGGATGGATGAAGAAAAGATGAGCGAGTGGTTAAGGTAAGTTTAAGTTTACGCGAAGAGGCCGGGTGGCTTTTTTCACGCAGCTTCGTCCATGTTGATATACGACTCCATGCGCGCCCACATCACGCTGGTTTTAATATATTATTAAAGTTTGACTGACCTATTTGACTGTTTTTTTGACATTCATTTAGCGCAGTTAGATGCGGCTTACAACACGGGGCGTCTTATAGGTGGACAAAGTTTTGAAATATGCCGTTCATTGAAGGCGCGGCTTATAACCCAGGGCGCCTTATGGTGCGGAAAATACGGTAGTTACAGGATCATACATTGGTCATATTCAAAGTCCTCATGTGTCCAGGGACGTATTTACTGACTTTATAAACATAATATACATTTTAGTTTTATATTTAGTAAAGATTTAGTGATGCTAAAAAAATATATCGATGTAATCATAGTAGTATCGACTAGATACGCTCCTGTACTTGGTATCATTACAGTGGATGTCAGGTGTCGATCCACTCTAGGCATTTGTTTTCTTCTTTTTTTTTTTAAACGGTACAGAGTATAGTACTGAATATGATTCATTAGTATCGCGGTACTATACTAGTACCGGTATACCGTACAACCCTACTGCACACAAAACTAACCCGTTTCATCTGAATTGTTGTTAGCCGCTGTGTCCCAAGCCTCACTCTGTGTGGTCGCCGTCCTTGCCTCTGAGGTATAGTCTGCAGGGTTGAAGGTCCTGGAAAAAAGAAAATCAGGTAAAGAGCTGGCTGAATGCGACTGCAGTGGATGGATGAGCCACAATACAGACCCCATTCCCTGGGCTGAAAATCTGCTCGCTGTTGGTGCTCTTCCTCTGCCTCGACCAGCAGACACTGTGTGAAGTTCACACAAACTTCAACACCCACTTATTGGATGAGACACTTTTTTTCACACCAATCTCACCCCTGCCACCTTTCGTCCTCCGCCCTCGATCGGAACTTCGGTCCACCGGGGTCACCTCTACGCCATTTTCCTCTGAACGAACTGCGCCTGGTGCGAACACACACAAATGTAGACGTTGCACTCAGTACGTGTCCATGCACTAAATTAGTCCCACTACTCAAATCGCTCTAATTCAGCCTGTTGGCATCCCATAGAAACACCCTTAAACCGATCGTGTTCGGTTTTTTGAAAAGTCAGACTAACACACCTCGATTATGCGATTGGAAACAAGATCTCTCGAGGAGGGCAGGGGGTGCGGCAGGCGAGGACCCTTAGTACCGTATTTTTCGGAGTATAAGTTGCTCCGGAGTATAAGTCGCACCGGCCGAAAATGCATAATAAAGAATGAAAAAAAAAACATATATAAGTCGCACTGGAGTATAAGTCGCATTTTTGGGGGAAATGTATTTGATAAAAGCCAACAGCAAGAATAGACATTTGAAAGGCAATTTAAAATTAAAGCTGCAAGCAGCATTGGTCGGGCCCGCATATTTGGCAGTTGCTAGTCCTAAATGTCCCAATACTTTTGTCCAGTGATAGTCATAAGTGTCCCAATACTTTTGTCTACTTTTAGTCTGAAGTGTCCCAAGACTTTTGTCTAGTGTACCTACCTTGTCTGCATTGTGTGGGCACGTTGGTGCTTCCTGCTTTTAAGCAGCCATCTTAAAAAAACAGCAGCGCAGCAGCATCAGCGCAGCGGGTCTTTGAAGGGTCATAAAATCAAAACCGGAGCAGGTATTACAACGCTGTTCTGTTATTTTATACACAAGGGTTTAATCTCTCTCCTGTGTTAGTTTGAAGCCGAAACGACAAACGCGCTCAGAGGAGATAGTTTTTGAAGGAAGGTGACTGGTTTTTACAAAAAAATTTGTTTTGAAGGGGGATTAGCAAACTTCCTGTTCATTTTTGCTGGGGGTTGTCAATTTATGAAATGTAGGTCTAAGTGAGACCTACATAGAGGTTTTTGTTTCATGTCTCTCCGACCTTCCCAGTGGGAGTTACAGGCAGTTTTGTCAGTTTTTTCATCCGAGGAGCAGTTTTTTGTGCGTTTCATTAAAAAATTGCGCTAGAGCACAATTTTGAGATTTGGGGTTAGGTTTTTTTATTAGATCGCAATTTGTGCCAGTCCTGATGTGTGTGTTCAGTTCGGTGAGTTTTGAAGCATGTTAAGGGGGTCAAATTACAGCTCAAAGAGGCAAAAGTGACTGTTTTTAGTACTTTTTTGTCTTGAAGAGGGAATTGCCAACTTCCTGTTGATTTCTGCCCGATGATATACAATTATGAAAACTAGGTCTAAGTCAGACCTACATACAGGTTTTTGTTTCATGTCTCTCCGATCTTCCTAGTGGGAGATATAGGCAGTCTAGTTTTTTTTTTTCCTAGGGGGCGCTAGAGCGCAATTTGGAGTTTTGGGGGTTCGTTTTTTTTTAAAAAAGGTAATTTTTGCAGGTCCTGATGTGTGGGTCAAATATGGTGAGTTTTGAAGCATGTTAAGTGGGTCAAATTACAGTTTAATGTGGCGGCGGAAGAATAAAGAATAAAGAATAAAACCTTTAAAAATTCAATAGGTCCTTATGTCCCATTGCATAAGGACCTATTGCAATGGGCCATGCGGGCCCTAATAAATAAAGAATAGTGAACAACAGGCTGAATAAGTGTACGTTATATGAGGCATAAATAACCAACTGGTATGTTAACGTAACATATTATGGTAAGAGTCATTCAAATAACTATAACATATAGAACATGCTATACGTTTACCAAACAATCTAATCGCTAAATCCCATGAAATCTTATACGTCTAGTCTCTTACGTGAATGAGATCAATAAAATTATTTGATATTTTTCGGTAATGTGTTAATAATTTCACGCATAAGTCACTCCTGAGTATAAGTCGCACCCCCGGACAAAAAACTGACTTATAGTCCGAAAAATACGGTATTGCGCCTCAAGGGGCGGGGAACCACCCGGAAGCAGATAGCATTCAATAAAAACCTAGCAACAATTGTTATAAAGAGGAGATTGTTTATTTGCTTCACAAATTAAAAAAACAGAACATTTTGAAGTGCATCGAAGGTAGAAAAAAAGAAAGATTTATTTTGGAACGTAGCTAAGGAAATATAGAATGCCGGCTTAATTCGGACTCCCGAACAAAATACGAATGATGTGAAATAGAATGAAGCGAGTATATTAAAGGGGAATAATAAAGAGTACACAAACCTCTTCACGCTGCATTTGTGCAAGCCAACTGATTCACTTTCCGCACAACTGGCAAGACAGTCCACAACAGCCACAGATGCCCAGTGTGACGTCATGTAGGTCAACCAGAAAATAAATTAATTAACCGCGCTAAACGGAAATAAGTGCCCCCTGCCCAGTGTATGACCAATAGTGGCATTAGAGCAGACCTGGGCAAATTAAGGCCCAGACATTTCCAAATAATTTTTTTTAGATCTTTAAGATGTAAAGTGTAGCTGCCATTATGATGTGCACTCATGTTTCCTAATGACCGTAAGTCTTCAACTATACTAAGTCTTTACATGCTTGGAATCTGCGCTTTTGCATGATATACTAATTACTATGGTCATCTAATTAGTTACTATGGTGGTCCTGAAGCTGACGGCCTGGTCTTCGGAGAACAACCTCGCTCTCAACACCAGCAAGACCAGAGAGATCATCGTCGACTTCAGGAGGAGCAGCACCGACCCTGCCCCCCTCTACAACAACGGCGAGCGTGTAGAGAGGGTCCACACCTTCAGGTACCTTGGAGTCCACATCTCTAATGACTTCTCCTGGACAGTCAACACCACATCAATCATCAAGAAGGCTCAGCAGCGGCTACACTTCCTTAGAGTCCTCGGGAAGTACAACCTGAAGCCTGACCTGCTGCTGACCTTCTACCGCTCGTCCATCGAGAGCCTGCTGACCTACTGTATTACGGTATGGTACGGCAGCTGCACTGCAGCAGACAGGGAGAGGCTGCAAAGAGTGGTCAAGACGGCTCAGAAGATCATCGGCCGCCCTTTCCCCTCTCTGACGGACATCTACACCTCCCGCTGCCTCAACAGAGCCAGTGCCATCATCAAGGACAGCACCCACCCTGGCTCTGACCTGTTCCACCTGCTGCCCTCTGGGAAGCGCTACAGGTGCATTAAAACCAAAACAAACAGGCTAAAGAACAGCTTCTTCCCCAGGGCCATAACCATCCTGAACGGACTGCCCCATTGTCCCTCATAACTGCCTTCTCTTCGGTGCAATAACCCATTCCACCAACCACCCTGTTTTTGTTTTGTTTTTTTTCATGTATATATTAATTTCACACCATATTCATTGCACTTCTACATTTTTTATATTTTTATATATTTGCACATTGTTTTTCTAGCATGCACACATCGCACTGTATGGAATGGCCTCAATCTCGTTACCTTGCGTAATGACAATAAAGCTGATTCTGATTCTGATTCTGATCTAATTAGTTACTATGGTAATGTAATTAGTTACTATGGTAATGTAATTAGTTACTATGGTAATGTAAGTGACAGCAGCTCAGACGAGGCACCAAGCAGTGTGGGTGGGGAGTGTTTCCACAGAGTGTGAAATGTGGGTGTCAGGGACAGACGTGGAAGGAGATTTTTACAACAAAGTTGTAAAGTTTAGTGATATATCACATATATCAGATTGTAGGTGGGGGTTTTTTACCCCTCATGTTCATATTTTGCTGTGTTTGTTGCATTTTTGTTGCGTTTCGCTTTATTGTAAAATATGTGGATGGAGAGGGGGTGTGACGTTCATATGTTGTCAATATTCAGTGTTTTATCCTCCATAGTTAATATTGTAACATTCTTTATTTTCATGTACATTCTGGGTGTCTCATTCAGTAAAAAAATTTAAAATTCCATTCTGTTTTTTCAGGCGGTCTGAAATTATTGAAATTATTATTGTGAGCTTTTGTATTAGTGTTCCTTAAAATAGATATACCGGCCCCCAGACACATCTTTTTCTCTAAATTTGCCCCCCACGAGTGAAAATAATTGCCCAGGCCTGCGTTAGAGAAAGTGCATGGACTTCACACGAAGGTGTCAAAATACAAAAAACTAACTATTTGAGAAATCAGACAAATTTAGTGCATGGAAACGTAGCGACTGGTGGCAACATCATGCCATGGATCACAACTTGAATCTCATCAAGATGAAGTACTGTACCCTGCCGGCTTCGATTGGCCCCTTTGCCCCTGCGGTTGGAACCCGCACGGCCTTTGCTGGCCTCTCTCTCGCCTTTCTTCTCCCGGTTCTCCTTGTTCTCCTTGCTTTCTGAGGCACCCTCCTTTGTCAGCGGCTTCTTCTTGCCTACAGTCTCCCATGAGGTCTACACACGGAACAAAGTAGAGTGAGCCAACAATGGATGAGGGTTTCATGATTCATACACAATGTTCATTGATATGGATATAACAGTATTGTAGATACCACAGTATTTCAGTTTCAAGATCCCCACAATAACGCTGTGACGTGTGAAACAAAAACTTAATGAATGTCCGTTTTTTTCTGGCACTTTTTCATTGGCCGGTCTAAAAATAAACTACCTAAAATTGTCTAATTATAAGCCGCGACGAAGATTTGAACCCTGCGGCTAATAAAATGTTGCGGCTAATTTATGGAATTTTCTTTGGTGACGAACATAATAAAAAGTTTCCAAAATAAAAAAATAAGCAAATACACTGAGAATGAGTTTTGTTTGTTGTATGGCACCATCTTTTGGACATGTGCGCTCACTGCATTGTCTTTCCTTTTACGGGAAGTGCTTCCACTCTGTTTCCTGAGATCCAGGGTCAACGCAGCCGTCTACCAGCAAGTTTTAGAGCACTTCATGCTTCCTGCTGCTGACCTGCTCTATGGAGATGGAGATTTCAAGTTCCAACAGGACTTGGCGCCTGCACACAGCGCAAAATCTACCCGTGCCTGGTTTACGGACCATGGTATTTCTGTTCTAAATTGGCCCGCCAACTCCCCTGACCTTAGCCCCATAGAAAATCTGTGGGGTATTGTGAAAAGGAAGATGCAGAATGCCAGACCCAAAAACGCAGAAGAGTTGAAGGCCACTATCAGAGCAACCTGGGCTCTCATAACACCTGAGCAGTGCCAGAAACTCATCGACTCCATGCCACGCCGCATTAACGCAGTAATTGAGGCAAAAGGAGCTCCAACCAAGTATTGAGTATTGTACATGCTCATATTTTTCATTTTCATACTTTTCAGTTGGCCAACATTTCTAAAAATCCCTTTTTTGTATTAGCCTTAAGTAATATTCTAATTTTGGGACACACGGAATTTTGGATTTTCATTTGTTGCCACTTCAAATCATCAAAATTAAATGAAATAAACATTTGAATGCATCAGTCTGTGTGCAATGAATAAATATAATGTACAAGTTACACCTTTTGAATGCAATTACTGAAATAAATCAAGTTTTTCAAAATATTCTAATTTACTGGCTTTTACCTGTATATAAGACTTTTAAAGTCATTTTGATAGTAGGCTAATATATCTAATATAGACACTTACATCATGTGTTGCCTTCATTATAACACTTAAATACGGCTTTTCATTTTTTGCGGCTCCAGACAGATTAGTTTTTTGTATTTTTGGTCCAATATGGCTCTTTCAACGCTTTGGGTTGTCGACCCCCGCCCTTAACTCCTCAACACCTACCATGTCCGAGGTGCTCTCCAGGAGGAAGTTGATGGCTCTGCTCACGTCCTCGTTGCAGTCATGGAGCGCGACCATACATTCATCCTGGTTCTTGCCAGTCACCTCCATTAGCTGAGGGAAATACGCAGCAGACATACTCGATGAGCATGTGCACGACACGCAACACTGACAGGAATACTCGTCTCCAAACAAGCTCAACACACACACCCTGCAACAGAAGTGTAGATACTCCTAAATAATAAGCATGTGAATTGCATAAACAATGATCTCTAGGTTCTTACACTTTTTTCACCAAAGATTTTCCATGACTTTTTCGAATAAATAATTTTATCTAAATGGGACCGCAGAAAACAAATTAAAACTAAGTCAAATTAAGTTTATGTCTGAAATGTATGGTGCAGCTCAAAAACCAAAAAAAAACACCAGACAGGCACACTTGGATACATTTTCTCACATTTCCGTTCCAACATATCTAGTCTTTAATTCTTCTCATCCCACAGCCTCATGAATAAATCCATTTGGTGGACAAAGGGTGATTTAGGCGTTTGCATACCTGCCAACTTTTGAAATCAGAAAAACCTAGTAGCCAGGGTCCAGGGGCCGCAGGCCCTGGTAGGTCCAGGACAAAGTCCTGGTGGGGGGTTCAGGTTCGCCCCCCGAAGCAAAATGATTACCGTATTTTCCGCACTATTAGCCGCACCTAAAAACCACAAATTTACTCAAAAGCTGACAGTGCGGCTTATAACCCGGTGCGCTTTATATATGGATTAATATTAAGATTCATTTTCATAAAGTTTTGGTCTCGCAACTACGGTAAACAGCCGCCATCTTTTTTCCCCGTAGAACAGGAAGCGCTTCTTCTTCTACTGTAAGCAACCACCCGCCCGCGTAGAAGAAGAAGAAGAAGCGCGCGGATATTACGTTTCATTTCCTTTGTGTGTTTACATCTGTAAAGACCACAAAATGGCGACAGGTTTCCGGTTCATGAAAAGACGCAATCTCTCCATCCGCACACGGACTACTATTTCACAGCAACTGCCTAAAGACTTTCAAGAAAAGCTGGCTACTTTCCGTGCATATTGTAAAAACAAGATAGCTGAAAAAAAGATCCGGCCAGAGAACATTATCAACATGGACGAGGTTCCACTGACTTTTGATATTCCTGTGAACCGCACTGTGGATACAACGGGAGCACGTACGGTGAATATTCGCACCACAGGGAATGAGAAGTCATCCTTCACTGTGGTTCTAGCTTGCCATGCTAATGGCCAGAAACTTCCACCCATGGTGATATTCAAAAGGAAGACCTTGCCAAAAGAGACCTTTCCAGCCGGCGTCATCATAAAAGCTAACTCGAAGGGATGGATGGATGAAGAAAAGATGAGCGAGTGGTTAAGGTAAGTTTACGCGAAGAGGCCGGGTGGCTTTTTTCACGCAGCTCCGTGTCCATGTTGATATACGACTCCATGCGCGCCCACATCACGCTGGTTTTTAATATATTATTAAAGTTTGACTGACCTATCTGACTGTTTTTTTGACATTCCTTTAGCGCAGTTAGATGCGGCTTATAACACGGGGCGGCTTGTAGGTGGACAAAGTTTTGAAATATGCCGTTCATTGAAGGCGCGGCTTATAACCCAGGGCGGCTTATGGTGCGGAAAATACGGTATTAGCATTCAGACAGGTTAAAATGTTGCTAAAACCATCACAGTCACAAAAACATCAGTCACAGTGACTTTTCAAAACAAAAATATTACAGCAAAAATCATATGGGTTGATTGACATGTTTATTCTGTAAACTAACTTCAATAGTTTGAAATTATTTTGACAGTTAATGCCAGTTATCCTGTCAACCTTTCACAAGACTTCAATTTGTTCATTGAAAGTATAAACAGTATAAACACTTTTTACAGTAAACAAATGGTAAAACAGTACTAAACAATTCCATTAAAAAAAAAAATTGGTGTCATTATTAACTTTCTGTCCAAGCTTGTATAATCTACTGCCTTGTTCAATTGTAAAAAATATTCTGTGCCTAAAATTCACATTTCTATCACAATTATCATACTGTAAACATGGTAAGCTAACTTCATTAAAATTAATAGTCCTGTCAATAGCATGGAATTACAATTCAAATGTAGTTTTTTTGTAAGCCTTTCAAAAGAATTCAAAATATGAAAAATGAATGAAAATTAATTGAAGCCATCAGACACTTGAAAAGTGGCACATCACATCTCTAATGTAATCATTTGAACTTTTCAACAGAAATAGCACTGCAAAAATATTAAGGACATACTTCTGTATTTTGGTAGTTATGCTGTCAACATTTAACAAGATTTCTTCAACTTGGACTTGAAAGCATAAATAGTATAAACACTTTTAACAGTATAACAGTACTAAACAATTCCAATAGATAACATTGGTGTCATTACCTTTTTGTGGCTAATATCCGAAAAACATTGAAAGTTTTCCACTTGTATCGCTAGCAACGGCATTAGACTTGTGTTTTTTTGTCCCAACGTGGTCTTTTACATGGCTAATTCCTCCGTGTCCGATCGAAAAATCTTGTCTGCACAAGGTGCAATTCGCGTAGTTTTCACCCTTTTTGGAACGGATAATTATTCCCGGATAGGCTTTTGAATATTCTTCACGGAATGACTGCAGTTTTCTTTTCGGTTTAAGACTCGTTTTGCGATTTTTCTCCGGCTGATTCCATGATCGTTCGCTCGTTTGGAAACAATGGCAACTGGTGCCTCGTGCTTGGCAGTGGTGCTATAAATAGCCTCGCGCATGGCATTCGGAATGGCTCGATAGGAAGTTACGGGAAGCAGTGTCGATTGTCATTGTTGTTACGCGATTTCGTGAATAAAACTTAAAACATTTTTATTTTTTTTAATTAATGAAAAACCGTATTTTTTTATCACTGCAACCGTAACCCGAAATAGGTTGATGAAAACCGTACTAATTACGGGAAACCGGAGTAGTTGGCAGGTATGCTTTTGTCAAACAGCACTAGATATGCCTTTTATTGGGACACTAATGACACTGTCAGTTTTTGAACATGCAGAGCAAGCCCAAAAGTACAGACCTCGGCACACTTGTTCTCACCACAGTTACATTTGGCTGCAATCTGGCTTTCCAGGACAGCTTGTGTCCTCAGCTGACTTGAATGAGTAGCATGAATTCACGCATTTTAGTGCCCACGGTATCTTGGATTTGAGGACTTCTCAAAAACGTCCATAGTGCTCTGCCTTGTTGCTGTGGAAACTGTATAAGTGTTGTTGGCTGTCTTCACAGCATCAGCTATCATAAACTCACATATGGTGTTGCTAGGTAGTGTGGCTACAGTTGAATGCTTTTTCCCTCTTCAAGTGGCTAAGAAGCGCTGCCTCGCCTCTATTGAAAATGACAAATGCTTCACTGCACAGTTTGTTTTCATCACTCCTATCCTACGCTATCCCAGTGTATCTTGCCAGCTACAAATTGCATTGAACCTAAAAAAGCTATATATTATTAAAGATGCACTTTGTGGGCATTTTTTCCAGCAATGTTAACTCAATAGCAGAAGTAAGTGGCTCGTGGGCGTGCCTGCAGTCTGTAGGCGCTTGCAAGCCCACAAGACTAAAAACACCACCATGTCATATCATGACGGTTCATAGCAATTTACTGCGCGTATACACATGGATTTTTTTTGGGATTAATGAAACCTTAGATATATTTCCATGATTGTTCCAAACCTTATTATTTTTTATGACTATTCCAGGTTTTGACCGTACAAACCCTGCGCTTTTTGGGGGAACGTCCGGCCACCTGCATGGATACCTTGTACCAGAGTTTTCTTAACCATAGAGGACCGCCAAAAAAATATCTGTTTCTTAGCTGAGGTCCATATGGGCCACAGTGGTACTATGTTGTAATACACGTGTCCACCACTAGTGGCAGTAATGACAATATCAAACAAACAGGAGAGTATGGCGCTAAAGACATCAAGAAGTTTCTTAAGTGCAAAAATTATGACTAAAGTGGTAAAGCTGTATTTTCATTTACACTTTAATTTATTGACACATTGGTTAAGAAACAAATTCATGATTCATTTAGTTTATTTATTTTGGCATAAGATAATTGTATGTAAAAAAAACATTTTCAGCATTATTTACGAGTCCCTTCTTATGCAGTATATTTGGTTAGTACCGTATTTTCCGCACTATAAGGCGCACCTAAAAACCACAAATTTTCTCAAAAGCTGACAGTGCGCCTTATAACCCGGTGCGCTTTATATATGGATTAATATTAAGATTCATTTTCATAAAGTTTCGGTCTCGCAACTACGGTAAACAGCCGCCATCTTTTTTCCCCGTAGAAGAGGAAGTGCTTCTTCTTCTACGCAAGCAACCGCCAAGGTAAGCACCCGCCCCCATAGAACAGGAAGCGCTTCTTCTTCTACTGTAAGCAACCACCCGCCCGCGTAGAAGAAGAAAAAGCGCGCGGATATTACGTTTCATTTCCTTTGTGTGTTTACATCTGTAAAGACCACAAAATGGCTCCTACTAAGCGACAGGGATCCGGTTCATGAAAAGACGCAATCTCTCCATCCGCACACGGACTACTATTTCACAGCAACTGCCTAAAGACTTTCAAGAAAAGCTGGCTACTTTCCGTGCATATTGTAAAAACAAGATAGCTGAAAAAAAGATCCGGCCAGAGAACATTATCAACATGGACGAGGTTCCACTGACTTTTGATATTCCTGTGAACCGCACTGTGGATACAACGGGAGCACGTACGGTGAATATTCGCACCACAGGGAATGAGAAGTCATCCTTCACTGTGGTTCTAGCTTGCCATGCTAATGGCCAGAAACTTCCACCCATGGTGATATTCAAAAGGAAGACCTTGCCAAAAGAGACCTTTCCAGCCGGCGTCATCATAAAAGCTAACTCGAAGGGATGGATGAAGAAAAGATGAGCGAGTGGTTAAGGTAAGTTTACGCGAAGAGGCCGGGTGGCTTTTTTCACGCAGCTCCGTCCATGTTGATATACAACTCCATGCGCGCCCACATCACGCTGGTTTTTAATATATTATTAAAGTTTGACTGACCTATCTGACTGTTTTTTTGACATTCCTTTAGCGCAGTTAGATGCGGCTTATAACACGGGGCGGCTTATAGGTGGACAAAGTTTTGAAATATGCCGTTCATTGAAGGCGCGGCTTATAACCCAGGGCGCCTTATGGTGCGGAAAATACGGTACTTATTTTTCTAATCAACCAAACCTAAGCCTAAGGTTCATGTGTTAAATAAATAATAATCTTTGTGATAAACACATGGTTTCATATCATTTCACAAGATTGTAAATTACTTTAGATATAATTATTGAATACAATTAAAATCAAGCGTAAGATTACTAATTCAGTGATGATATTTGAGTGGGCCCCTCTGTGGTGGGAAAGTTGGGCCCCGAAGTCAAAAAGGTTAAGAAACCCTGCTTTATACCATACTGTGAGAGAAGTACTGTAACTGTGAGTCATTTCAAACGTTCAAGCCACTGTACCTCTGGCATCCCACTTCACAGTGGCTTAATTATGGAACAAAGAAAACAGGTGGTTTCAATCACGTGACCGAGAGGCACATCCAGGCACTTCTAAAGGGTTTCGGGCGATGATGGTCTAAGCCCCATTAGGCTACTGTGTATTTACCTGAACCAGCGCAGATTTAGGCGTCTTTTGAAAGGTTCAGAGGCAAATATACAAATAATCATGAAACAGTATTTTAAATGTAATGGAGTGGATTTTTTGATATTTAAAAGGAAAGATTTAAACCATTTATCATGACCAAAATTACTGCTACCTCACTTCACTTGACACTCACGGTATTTACAGAAGAAAAGATTGAAGGCCCATCATGTAAGCATTATTCCGTGAAAGACAAAGTTGGACTTATTCCTGCATTGCTAAATCATGTATTTGATTGACATAACGAGTGCCGTGCTGCTGTGATTGTGACGCTAATGAGAAAAAAAAAAGTTTGTATGAAGTTGATGTCCTGCTACTAATATTAGTCTCATTTACAATTCATGTCTGCAGTTTTTTTATGATGTGAAGTTCCTGTTGTTCAGAAATGTTTGCTAGCAATATCAAAATTCAGTACGGTATATGCTGTTGAGCCTACAAGAGATTTATTCATATAGTTTATTAATACTAACCAGAGGTGGGTAGAGTAGCCAGAAATTGTACTCAAGTAAGAGTACTGTTACTTTAGAGATTTATTACTCAAGTAAAAGTAAGGAGTAGTCACCCAAATATTTACTTGAGTAAAAGTAAAAAGTATGTTGTGAAAAAACTACTCAAGTACTGAGTAACTGATGAGTAACATACACACACATATCATATATATATATATATATATATATTTATATATATATATATACACACACATATATATATACACACACACACACACACATATATATATATATATACACACATATACATAATGTATATATTATATATATATATATATACACACACATATATATATATATATATACATACATTGATATATACAGTATATAATTTATATGTATTTATTTTGCCGTTTTTGTTTGCATGTTAAAGGTGTTTTAATGAATATACATGCATGTTTAACACATATAGATTCCTTTCTTTCATGAAGACAAGAATATAAGTTGGTGTATTACCTGATTCTGATGACTTGCATTGATTGGAATCAGACAGTAGTGATGATAACGTCCTCGTTTTCAAATGGAGGAGAAAAAAAGTTCCTCCTTTCTGTCTAATACCACATGAAAGTGGTTGGTTTTTGGCATCTTATTTGTCCAGCTTCCATATTCGTTTTTATACACTTTACAAGAAATACATTGGCGGCAAACTCCGTAGCTTGCTAGCTTGTTTGCGCTGGCTTTCGGAGACTCTTGTTTTGAAAGCGCAGGCGCGATGGAGCGGCACTTTTATTGTGAAGACAGGAACTGTGCAGCCAATCTTTAGACTTTTGACGGGATGTACGGTTGAAATAAAAAAAGGATCTTTTTTCCTTCACACTTTTGATTGATTGATTGGAACTTTTATTAGTAGATTGCACAGTACAGTACATATTCCGTACAATTGACCACTAAATGGTAACACCCGAATACCTTTTTCAACTTGTTTAAGTCAGGTCATGTGACCGCCTGGCTCTGTTTGATTGGTCCAACGTCACCAGTGACTGCATCTGATTGGTGGAAGGGAGTGAACGTCACCAGTGACTGTATTTGTTGAAACGCAGGCACTATGAAGGTCTGTCTGACAGACCAAAACAAACAAAGCGTGCATTAACAGATCGATCAAAATTAGTAGCGAGTAGCGAGCTGAATGTAAATAAAAGTAGCGGAGTAAAAGTAGCGTTTCTTCTCAATAAATATACTCAAGTAAAAGTAAAAGTATGTTGCATTAAAACTACTCTTAGAAGTACAATTTATCCCAAAAGTTACTCAAGTAGATGTAACGGAGTAAATGTAGCGCGTTACTACCCACCTCTGATACTAACACATATCACTAAAGATGCTATAATTTGGTCATCTGTGTTGAATAAAGTACTTGTCTTTCCTGCACAACAACTAAGCTTTTAGCTTCTGTTTCGAAAATTAACAATGAAAATACAGTTGATTGGACCAACAATCACAATATTTATTACTAGGACTTACTTAACATGACGTTAGTTTATTTGCTCAACCTAGTCTTCGCAGTTATATTTAGGCATAGCAGCCACAAAAGAACACCAACTAATGTGATTTCTAGTCCTTTCTTTACGTTTAGTGCTGCTCTCAGACACTACTAATGTAGTAGAGAATAAACTTGATTGCATCACAGAAAGTTTATAAAAAAAAACAGATGTTCAAACAAACATTTTACAAAGTGATCGCTGCAGACACGATCATGGTCCGATTGTATTCCACAAGATGATGAAAGTGATATGTTTAAGAGCCATTTCCTTCGACACACTTTCGTTTTTTCCCCCCGACTTTAATACCTTTATGAACCACTTCTTTCGGGACGGTATTTCTGCTCAAACTCAACACTCACTTGTTTTAATGCTACGCTCAATCTGCTTGACACTGCGCGACTTAAGCCGCGAAGAAGACAAGCGGACATGACGTCATATGCAACCCTCCTATAGCCAACTAAGTCGTGTACTACCAATCACCAAATAAGGTACACAAGTTGCATTACAAAGTACCGTACATAAGGCAAGTAGGGATGTCCGATAATGGCTTTTTGCCGATATCCGATATTCCGATATTGTCCAACTCTTTAATTACCGATACCGATATCAAACGATATATACAGTCGTGGAATTAACACATTATTATGTCTAATTTGGACAACCAGGTATGGTAAAGATAAGGTACTTTTAAAAAAAATTAATAAAATAAGATAAATAAATTAAAAACATTTTCTTGAATAAGAAAGAAAGTAAAACAATATAAAAACAGTTACATAGAAACTAGTAATGAATGAAAATGAGTAAAATGAACTGTTAACGGTTAGTACTATTAGTGGAGCAGCAGCACGCACAATCATGTGTGCTTACGGACTGTATCCCTGCAGACTGTATTGATATATATTGATATATAATGTAGGAACCAGAATATTAATAACAGAAAGAAACAACCCTTTTGTGTGAATGAGTGTGAATGGGGAAAGGAGGTTGTTTGGGTTGGTGCACTAATTGTAAGTGTATCTTGTGTTTTTTTATGTTGATTTAATAAAAAAAAATTATAATAATAATTTAAAAAACGATACCGATAATAAAAAAACGATACCGATCATTTCCGATATTACATTTTAACGCATTAATCGGCCGATAATATCGGCAGGCCGATATTATTGGCCGCACCTAAAAACCACAAATTTACTCAAAAGCTGACAGTGCGGCTTATAACCCGGTGCGCTTTATATATGGATTAATATTAAGATTCATTTTCATAAAGTTTAGGTCTCGCAACTACGGTAAACAGCCGCCATCTTTTTTCCCCGTAGAAGAGGAAGCGCGTCTTCTTCTATGGCAAGCAACCGCCAAGGTAAGCACCCGCCCCCATAGAAGAGGAAGCGCTTCTGCTACTGTAAGCAACCACCCGCCCCCGTAGAAGAAGAAGAAGGGCGCGGATATTACGTTTCATTTCCTTTGTGTGTTTACATCTGTAAAGACCACAAAATGGCTCCTACTAAGCGACAGGTTTCCGGTTCATGAAAAGACGCAATCTCTCCATCCGCACACGGACTACTATTTCACAGCAACTGCCTAAAGACTTTCAAGAAAAGCTGGCTACTTTCCGTGCATATTGTAAAAACAAGATAGCTGAAAAAAAGATCCGGCCAGAGAACATTATCAACATGGACGAGGTTCCACTGACTTTTGATATTCCTGTGAACCGCACTGTGGATACAACGGGAGCACGTACGGTGAATATTCGCACCACAGGGAATGAGAAGTCATCCTTCACTGTGGTTCTAGCTTGCCATTCTAATGGCCAGAAACTTCCACCCATGGTGATATTCAAAAGGAAGACCTTGCCAAAAGAGACCTTTCCAGCCGGCGTCATCATAAAAGCTAACTCGAAGGGATGGATGGATGAAGAAAAGATGAGCGAGTGGTTAAGGGAAGTTTACGCGAAGAGGCCGGGTGGCTTTTTTCACGCAGCTCCGTCCATGTTGATATACGACTCCATGCGCGCCCACATCACGCTGGTTTTTAATATATTATTAAAGTTTGACTGACCTATCTGACTGTTTTTTTGACATTCCCTTTAGCGCAGTTAGATGCGGCTTATAACACGGGGCGGCTTATAGGTGGACAAAGTTTTGAAATATGCCGTTCATTGAAGGCGCGGCTTATAACCCAGGGCGGCTTATGGTGCGGAAAATACGGTACTTGTTTTTACTGAAACATTTGATCTTTTTTGACCGATCACGTGTTTTTATGTTAATATAAGCAAGTAATTTGTTAGTTTTTTTAACGTGGTGTGTGACTGCTGCTGTTTTTGTTGTTGTTGTAAGTATTTCTGTAACTTTGTTTCGCTGCCCTCTTTGCCAGATCACTCTTGGAAAAGAGATATTAATCTCAGTGAGTTTTTTTTACCTGGTTAAATAAAAGTAATTGATTGATTGAGATCATAAAACCTTGTTATCATTGACTCAAAACGGCTTAGTCCATGTAGAATGCAAACGACGAAGCGGTGTTGGCGGAAGAATCCTGAAACACATGACTGTACTGTACCTGATTCACTTTGTCTTCAAAGTCAGCATCATTCTTGTCATAGATCATCTGTGCAAGCCGGATTTGCTCAGCAGTAGCCTGCAACACAAAAACACTCATTTGTGAATGTCGGTTCTCACAAATGATCATCTAACTGCATTTAAACAGACTAAGAAATGGTTTTAAGTGAACACTATGCAGAAAATGTCAGCATCTTTGTGTTTGGTGTTGTGTTGTTGGTTTAACTTAGAAAAAAAATATCTTATTTAAACACATAAATTACCTTGAATATGGATATTTAATTTTAGATTGAAATTATTTTATAAACAAATAAAAAAGTATATGTTTACATGTTCTTTATAGTAAATCTAAGCTATATTACTTAAAACTGCTAACAAAGCAGATTATTTTGCTCATCAGAGGAAGGATATCTAAGATTTTAGTACATTCTACCGCGATGATAGGCAAATTGGTATAACATTGAAAAAGTGAACAATAAAGAAAGCAGCTACATAGCCATATTTACTTTACATGTCAAAAATAAGATAAGATATTTTAAGTCCAAATCCTGTGCGAGAGGAACATTTGCCTAACCTGTTGCAAAAAAGTGTTTACCGGTATATCTCATTTTCAGATGTGTTCATATGCATTTATGCCCTGTGGAATTACACTTACACCAGGGGTGGTAAACTCATTTTAGCTCAGGGGCTGCATGGTGAAAAATCGACTCCCAAGTGGGCCGAACTGGTAAGATCATGGCACGATAACTTAAAAATAAAGACAACTTCAGATTGTTTACTTTGTTTAAAAATAGACCAAGCACATTCTGAAAATCTACAAATCATAGTGTTTTTTTTTATTTTGACACTTACATGGTACGGTTAATAGTATTATATCTTTATTTGTCGTTATTTACACTTTCTGAATAAATGATGTGATAATGTTCATCAGTCAAAAAGGTGGAATTGAGTCTGGAAGAGTTTTGGTTGTTTTGGTGTTAATTGTTAATCTATCAGAAGATGAAATAAATAAAAATATCAAAATCCAATTCAGGAGGAACAGTGTGGTTTTCGTCCTGGTCGTGGAACTGTGGACCAGCTCTATACTCTCGGCAGGGTCCTTGAGGGTGCATGGGAGTTTGCCCAACCAGTCTACATGTGCTTTGTGGACTTGGAGAAGGCATTCGACCGTGTACCCCGGGAAGTCCTGTGGGGAGTGCTCAGAGAGTATGGGGTAACGGACTGTCTGATTGTGGTGGTCCGCTCCCTGTATGATCAGTGTCAGAGCTTGGTCCGCATTGCCGGTAGTAAGTCGGACACGTTTCCAGTGAGGGTTGGACTCCACCAAGGCTGCCCTTTGTCACCCATTCTGTTCATAACCTTTATGGACAGAATTTCTAGGCGCAGTCAAGGCGTTGAGGGGATCTGGTTTGGTGGCTGCAGGATTAGGTCACTGCTATTTGCAGATGATGTGGTCCTGATGGCTTCCTCCGGCCAAGATCTTCAGCTCTCACTGGATCGGTTCGCAGCCGAGTGTGAAGCGACTGGGATGGGAATCAGCACCTCCAAGTCCGAGTCCATGGTTCTCTCCCGGAAAAGGGTGGAGTGCCATCTCCGGGTTGGGGAGGAGATCTTGCCCCAAGTGGAGGAGTTCAAGTACCTCGGAGTCTTGTTCACGAGTGGGGGAGGAGTGGATCGTGAGATCGACAGGCGGATCGGTGCGGCGTCTTCAGTAATGCGGACGCTGTATCGATCCGTTGTGGTGAAGAAGGAGCTGAGCCGGAAGGCAAAGCTCTCGATTTACCGGTCGATCTACGTTCCCATCCTCACCTACGGTCATGAGCTTTGGGTCATGACCGAAAGGACAAGATCACGGGTACAAGCGGCCGAAATGAGTTTCCTCCGCCGAGTGGCAGGGCTCTCCCTTAGAGATAGGGCGAGAAGCTCTGTCATTCGGGGGGAGCTCAAAGTAAAGCCGCTGCTCCTCCACATTGAGAGGAGCCAGATGAGGTGGTTCGGGCATCTGGTCAGGATGCCACCCGAACGCCTCCCTAGGAAGGTGTTTCGGGCACGTCCGACCGGTAGGAGGCCACGGGGAAGACCCAGGACACGATGGGAAGACTATCTCTCCCGGCTGGCCTGGGAACGCCTCGGGATCCCCCGGGAGGAGCTGGACGAAGTGGCTGGGGAGAGGGAAGTCTGGGCTTCCCTGCTTAAGCTGCTGCCCCCGCGACCCGACCTCGGATAAGCGGAAGAAGATGGATGGATGGATGGATGGATGAAAATCCAATTACAAGATGTTATTAATTTAATTTACTTATTTTTCTCAATTGATGTGCTATTACTAACATCATGTTAATTATGTACATATGCAGCAATATCCACAACAAAACTTGTGAATTTGAAGGGGATCCATATTTATTTCAGCATATTTATGTGCACCCAGAAAATGTGTCCCCCAGTTATACAATGTTCAGATGATCAAAAGCATTTACTTTGTAGAAATGTCAAAGGTTACATTACTATCAACATCTTTGAGGATCAAGGCATTTACGTAACAATCCACATTTTGTATCCTATCACTAATAAGCAGCGTAAGTACATAGTATCCAAACACACAAGTGTTACCTCTGTCTTAACGCAACATATAGCTCCGCCCCCTCAGGGGATAAAATAATTACTATTGCGACATCAAGATCTTTCATTAAAAAAACGTCAGCTAATTTTTTTTACTTTCTCAACTCATCTCGTATGTTTGACACACCTGACATAAACAAAAATGAGATTTTTATCTCAGCACTTTTTTTTAATAAAACTAATAATTAGGACTAGTAAGTAAACGTGGTTAAATCAATAAACTTCTGCAGCTAAAACATTGGCACCCGCCTAAAAACACTATAAGCCTGTAGTCAAGTAAATAAACACATTATGAAAGACTTTTTCCACTGCTTATAGAAGTACTCCTGACATTGTGCAACCTAGATTTATTGGCAAAGGTATTTGGGTCACTGATGTTTTCTTTCAAAACCTTTGCAGCTGTGAAGTGTGCATGGGTGTTTTGGTCTTCAACTGTTTTCGTTGCCGTGGAGCCTCACCTGTATCTGTTTTTGTGGTTGGGATGTGTGAGTGGCAGCAGGCGGCACTTTTTCACGGGGGCCGCGGGCCTTCTCGCCGCCCAGCGAGCTCATCTTATACAGTATATACAAAACTCTGTATGTACAAAATAAAAAAATCTGCCAAAGAAACAAGAAAGAAATGTAGGTCATACACACACTGCTCCATCGAAGCCTTGCAACATGTTATTGTGTTTGCTCTTGGTAGGTAATAGATGTTAAATAACAAAATTGTAGCGTTATTGTTATATTATTAGTAGTCACAATTCTCCTGGTGGTTCAACGTTTTTTCATGAAAATCTAGGTTGAGGAGGGAGGTTGACCTAGTATCCGCTTACATGCAAACAAAGATGTGTGTGTAGCAGGAAACAATAACACTACACACTGGTGCTGTGTGATACAAGGATATACAGGTAAAAGCCAGTAAATTAGAATATTTTGAAAAACTTGATTTATTTCAGTAATTGCATTCAAAAGGTGTAACTTGTACATTATATTTATTCATTGCACACAGACTGATGCATTCAAATGTTTATTTCATTTAATTTTGATGATTTGAAGTGGCAACAAATGAAAATCCAAAATTCCGTGTGTCACAAAATTAGAATATTACTTAAGGCTAATACAAAAAAGGGATTCTTAGAAATGTTGGCCAACTGAAAAGTATGAAAATGAAAAATATGAGCATGTACAATACTCAATACTTGGTTGGAGCTCCTTTTGCCTCAATTACTGCGTTAATGCGGCGTGGCATGGAGTCGATGAGTTTCTGGCACTGCTCAGGTGTTATGAGAGCCCAGGTTGCTCTGATAGTGGCCTTCAACTCTTCTGCGTTTTTGGGTCTGGCATTCTGCATCTTCCTTTTCACAATACCCCACAGATTTTCTATGGGGCTAAGGTCAGGGGAGTTGGCGGGCCAATTTAGAACAGAAATACCATGGTCCGTAAACCAGGCACGGGTAGATTTTGCGCTGTGTGCAGGCGCCAAGTCCTGTTGGAACTTGAAATCTCCATCTCCATAGAGCAGGTCAGCAGCAGGAAGCATGAAGTGCTCTAAAACTTGCTGGTAGACGGCTGCGTTGACCCTGGATCTCAGGAAACAGAGTGGACCGACACCAGCAGATGACATGGCACCCCAAACCATCACCCAACCATGCAAATTTTGCATTTCCTTTGGAAATCGAGGTCCCAGAGTCTGGAGGAAGACAGGAGAGGCACAGGATCCACGTTGCCTGAAGTCTAGTGTAAAGTTTCCACCATCAGTGATGGTTTGGGGTGCCGTGTCATCTGCTGGTGTCGGTCCACTCTGTTTCCTGAGATCCAGGGTCAACGCAGCCGTCTACCAGCAAGTTTTAGAGCACTTCATGCTTCCTGCTGCTGACCTGCTCTATGGAGATGGAGATTTCAAGTTCCAACAGGACTTGGCGCCTGCACACAGCGCAAAATCTACCCGTGCCTGGTTTACGGACCATGGTATTTCTGTTCTAAATTGGCCCGCCAACTCCCCTGACCTTAGCCCCATAGAAAATCTGTGGGGTATTGTGAAAAGGAAGATGCAGAATGCCAGACCCAAAAACGCAGAAGAGTTGAAGGCCACTATCAGAGCAACCTGGGCTCTCATAACACCTGAGCAGTGCCAGAAACTCATCGACTCCATGCCACGCCGCATTAACGCAGTAATTGAGGCAAAAGGAGCTCCAACCAAGTATTGAGTATTGTACATGCTCATATTTTTCATTTTCATACTTTTCAGTTGGCCAACATTTCTAAAAATCCCTTTTTTGTATTAGCCTTAAGTAATATTCTAATTTTGTGACACACGGAATTTTGGATTTTCATTTGTTGCCACTTCAAATCATCAAAATTAAATGAAATAAACATTTGAATGCATCAGTCTGTGTGCAATGAATAAATATAATGTACAAGTTACACCTTTTGAATGCAATTACTGAAATAAATCAAGTTTTTCAAAATATTCTAATTTACTGGCTTTTACCTGTATATATCGTAGTACGACATTAAAATGTCAATCATACAGTACAGGCCAAAAGTTTGGACACACCTTCTCATTTCAATGCGTTTTCTTTATTTTCATGACTATTTGCATTGTAGATTGTCACTGAAGGCATCAAAACTATGACACATGTGAAATGAAAACCATTTCAGGTGACTACCTCTTGAAGCTCATGGAGAGAATGCCAAGAGTGTGCAAAAAGCAGTAATCAGAGGAAAGGGAGGCTATTTAGAAGAAGCTAGAATATAAAATATGTTTTCAGTTATCAGTACATAACTCCACATGTGTTCATTCATTGTTTTGATGTGACAATCTACAAAGTAAATAGTCATGAAAATAAAGAAAACACATTGAATGAGGAGAAGGTGTGTCCAAACTTTTGGCCTGTCTGATATAAGTCTCTATTGCTTTTATCGTGAATCAAACGTCTGGTCTGCAGCTAATGTAAGTGCAGTAAGGTTTCCAGTAGTATTTTTACATCACTTGAAAGAACATTACGGTCAGAGCATGGATGTCAACAATGTAGAGATGGAGAGACCAATAGAAGCTAAACCTACAAATATCAGAGAGGAATTGGTGCCAATAAGAGGAAAGAACAAACTTTGTTTGGCTAAAGTTTGGATTTAAAAAAAATCAAACACCGACCAAACAACGGTAATCTGCAAAGACAAGTCGTTACTAGCAACATGACAATTATTTTCTATCACTAAAATGAAGTACGGTGTTATAATGCGACAAAGTACCTCAAAACAATGAAGTGATGAAAATAGAAACGCACTAAACAAGCCTGACAGAGTCGTTGTCCGAAGCCACCGTCTACTACATAGCAGTCTCGCAAACACCAAGAAATTACAGAGGCCATCTCTAAATTCATGTACCCTATTTTTCGGAGTATAAGTCGCTCCGGAGTATAAGTCGCACAGGCCGAAAATGCATAATAAAGAAGGAAAAAAACATATATAAGTTGCACTGGAGATATGTCGCATTTTTTGGGGAAATGTATTTGATAAAAGCCAACAGCAAGAATAGACATTTGAAAGGCAATTTAAAATAAATGAAGAATAGTGAACAACAGGCTGAATAAGTGTACGTTATATGAGGCATAAATAACCAACTGGTATGTTAACGTAACATATTATGGTAAGAGTCATTCAAATAACTATAACATATAGAACATGCTATACAATCTGTCACTCCTAATCGCTAAATCCCATGAAATCTTATACGTCTAGTCTCTTACGTGAATGACATCAATAATATTATTTGATATTTTACGCTAATGTGTTCATCATTTCACACATAAGTCACTCCTGAGTATAAGTCGCACCCCCGGCCAAACTATGAAAAAAACTGCGACTTATATTCCGAAAAATACGGTATTCTGAATTGAATCAAATCGTTAAAACGAATCGTTACACCACTCTTATGCATTCATCCAACAGTAAATAAAAATGCAAACCTTTAATAATAATAATAATGGATTTTATTTGTAAAAGCACTTTACATTGAGCAAACAACCTCAAAGTGTCACAGTGTATTAAAAAATAAAAAGATGATAAAAATTAAAAAAATAAAAAACTAGAACAACCTAATAGCTAGAACTAGCACGCATATATCTAAAAAAAAAAAGGCTTTTTTAATAAGAAGGGTTTTTAAGCTTTTTAAAAGCATCCACAGTCTGCGGTGCCCTCAGGTGGTCAGGGAGAGCCTTCCGCAGACCTATTACATTGTTGCAAATTAGACTCATGTAATTATGGATGCAAACAACTGAGTTTGCTTTGATCAATAAGAATGGCAGCCAGAGGTGGGTAGTAACGCGCTACATTTACTCCGTTTCATCTACTTGAGTAACTTTTGGGATAAATCGTACTTCTTAGAGTAGTTTTAATGCAACATAATTTTACTTTTACTTGAGTATATTTATAGAGAAGAAATGATATTTTTACTCCTCTCCAATTATCTACATTCAGCTCGCTACTCGCTACTGATTTTTATCCATCTGTTAATGCACGCTTTGTTTGTTTTTGTTTGTCAGACAGACCTTCAAAGTAGGATCTATCTCATGCCTGCGTTTCACCAATCAAATGCAGTCACTGGTGACGTTTGACTCCGTTTCACCAATCAAACAGAGCCAGGCGGTCACATGACCGCCTGGTCATGTGACCAAAGTTTCAGCGGCAAAACAACAACAACATCAAATTTGAGGAAGCACATGGCGGTAAGTAACGTTAGTAGATATTTTGGCTGTCGTCGTAGGCTGATGTTAGCTTCCCTGCTATGAATCACTGTCAAATGTACATTGTGTGGGGACATTTATTAACGCACTCACACGCACGCATAGAAACACCTGTTTACCATGAATTGATTAACGTGGACCCCGACTTAAACAAGTGTAAAAACTTATTGGGGTGTTACCATTTAGTGGTCAATTGTACGGAATATGTACTGTACTATGCAATCTACTAATACAAGTTTCAATCAATCAATCAATGAATGCCTACTGAGCCTATGGTGCTGTTAAGTTATTGTGGCTCAATTTGCCTTAATTTTTTGTTATGTTAATGTATTATTATTTAATATATATTATTGTTTTAGTTGCTTAAGAGATATTCCTGGCTCTGAATTTGTTCATTGCTATTTATATGTTTTTGTGCATTATTTGTTGCCGTCATCAATAAACGAACAGGTTACTCATCAGTTACTCAGTACTTGAGTAGTTTTTTCACAACATACTAGTGATGGGTCCGGCAACACCGATGCATCGGCGCATGCGTCGAGCTCATAGAGCGAAACCCTGTGTCGGTGCGCGTACCGCTTTTAGAAAGTCACGTGACCGATCATGAGCTGTTTTGGTCACGTGACCGATACGCCAACTGTGTCGCCTCCTCTGTGCCCTGTGAGCGGCTCTTTTCTACAGCCGGAGTAATAATAACTAAGAGAAATCGTCTAAAATGTAATACGTCGGAAAAACTTTTTTTTTTAATAAAAATGTGTAAAAAAATAAAATTAAAACAATTCCCAGTCCACAATCATCCACAACACGTTCTCTTAGATTTCCATGTTATGATACATGTTCACATTATTTATTGACTGTATCTAAAAAAGATAAAAATATATTTTTATTTAAATGAAGATATGAAATAATCCTAAATGAAATACAATGACTTGGTTTATATTATTGTATATACTAGGGCAGGGGTCACCAACGCGGTGCCCGCGGTCACCAGGTAGCCCGTAAGGACCAGATCAGTCGCCCGCTCGCCTCTTCTAAAAATAGCTCAAAGAGCAGCACTTACCAGTGAGCTGCCTCTATTTTTTAAATGTTATTTATTTACTAGCAAGCTGGTCTCGCTTTGCTCGACATTTTTAATTTTAAAAGAGACAAAACTCAAATAGAATTTGAAAATCCAAGAAAATATTTTAAAGACTTGGTCTTCACTTGGAATAAGCGGTAGAAAATGGATGGATGGATGGGTCTTCACTTGTTTAAATAAATTCATTTATTTTTTACTTTTCTTCTTATTACTTTTAGAAATACAATTTTAGAGAAAAAATACAACCATAAAAATGATTTTAGGATTTTTAAACAAATATACCTTTTTACCTTTTAAATTTCTTCCTCTTCTTTCCTGACAATTTAAATCAATGTTCAAGTACATTTATTTATTTTTTATTGTAAAGAATAATAAATATTTTAGCTTCTGGTTTTTCGACAAAGAATATTTGTGAAATATTTCCTCAAACTTACTATGATTAAAATTCAAAAAAAATATTCTGGCAAATCTAGAAAATCTGTAGAATCAAATTTAAATCTTATTTCAAAGTATTTTGAATTTCTTTTAAAATTGTTGTTCTGGAAAATCTAGAAGAAATACTGATTTGTCTTTGTTAGAAATATAGCTTGGTCCAATTTGATAAATATTCTAACAAAGTGCAGATTGGATTTTAACCAATTTAAAACATGTCATCAAAATTCTAAAATGTATCTTAATCAGGAAAAATTACTAATGATGTTCCATAAATTCTTTTTTTTAATTTTTTCAAAAAGATTCAAATTAGCTAGTTTTTCTCTTCTTTTTGTCGGTTGAATTTAGAATTTTAAAGAGTCGAAATTGAAGATAAACTCTGTTTCAAAATGTTATTTTAATTTTTTTCGTGTTTTCTCCTCTTTTAAACCGTTCAATTAAGTGTTTTTTTCATCATTTATTCTCTACAAAAAACCTTCCGTAAAAGGAAAAAAAAAATGTACGACGGAATGACAGACAGAAATACCCATTTTTTTATATATATAAATTTATTTATTTAGCTATTCTTGTTTAAATCACACTTACGTGTAACTTACAAATGACAATATATTTATTTATTTAAGTGTGTATCAAACTGGTAGCCCTTCGCATTAATCAGTACCCAAGAAGTAGTTTTTGGTTTCAAAAAGGTTGGTGACCCCTGTACTAGGGCATCAAATCAGTGTCAGTTGAGTCGGTCCATAGGTTGCCTGTAGGGATTTTTAATGTCCAGCAGATGTCAGTATTTAGTGACACAGTATCGACACAGTATCAATACAGTTTTGCAATGTGTCGAAACGCTTCATGGCGCCTCATCAACCCATCACTACAATCTACTAATACAAGTTTCAATCAATCAATCAATGCCTACTGAGCCTATGGTGCTGTTAAGTTATTGTGGCTCAATTTGTCTTAATTTTTTGTTATGTTAATGTATTATTATTTAATATATATTATTGTTTTAGTTGCTTAAGAGATATTCCTGGCTCTGAATTTGCTCATTGCTATTTTTATGCTTTTGTGCATTATTTGTTGCCGTCATCAATAAACGAACAGGTTACTCATCAGTTACTCAGTACTTGAGTAGTTTTTTCACAACATACTTTTTACTTTTACTCAAGTAAATATTTGGGTGACTACTCCTTACTTTTACTTGAGTAATAAATCTCTAACGTAACAGTACTCTTACTTGAGCACAATTTCTGGCTACTCCATACCTGCCAACTTTTGAAATCAGAAAAACCTAGTAGCCAGGGTCCAGGGGCTGCAATCCCCGGTAGGTCCAGGACAAAGTCCTGGTGGGGGGTTCAGGCTTCGCCCCCCGACGCAAAATGATTATTAGCATTCAGACAGGTTAAAATGTTGCTAAAACCATCACTTTTCTATCAGTCACAGTGACTTTTCAAAACAAAAATATTACAGCAAAAATCATATGGGTTGATTGACATGTTTATTCTGTAAGATAACTTCAATAGTTTGAAATTATTTTGACAGTTAATGCCAGTTATCCTGTCAACCTTTCACAAGACTTCAATTTGTTCATTGAAAGTATAAACAGTATAAACACTTTTTACAGTAAACAAATGGTAAAACAGTACTAAACAATTCCATTAAAAAAAAAATTGGTGTCATTATTAACTTTCTGTCCAAGCTTGTATAATCTACTGCCTTGTTCAATTGTATAAAATATTCTGTGCCTAATATTCACATTTCTATCACAATTATCATACTGTAAACATGGTAAGCTAACTTCATTAAAATTAATAGTCCTGTCAATAACATGGAATTACAATTCAAATGTAGTTTTTTTGTAAGCCTTTCAAAAGAATTCAAAATATGAAAAATTAATGAAAATTAATTGAAGCCATCAGACACTTGAAAAGTGGCACATCACATCTCTAATGTAATCATTTGAACTTTTCAACAGAAATAGCACTGCAAAAATATTAAGGACATACTTCTGTATTTTGGTAGTTATGCTGTCAACATTTAACAAGATTTCTTCAACTTGGACTTGAAAGCATAAATAGTATAAACACTTTTAACAGTATAACAGTACTAAACAATCCCAATAGATAACATTGGTGTCATTACCTTTTTGTTTGCTCAATTATTGCCTCCGTAAATAAAACTTCGGCATTTATCACATCCAAAGAATCTGCTTGGGCGACGAAAAACGTTGAAAGTGTTCCACTTGTATCGCTAGCAACGGCATTAGACTTGTGTTTTTTTTGTCCCAACGTGGTCTTTTACATCGCTAATTCCTCCGTGTCCGATCGAAAAATCTTGTCTGCGCAAGGTGCAATTCGCGCAGTTTTCACCCTTTTTGGAACGGATAATTATTCCCGGATAGGCTTTTGAATATTCTTCACGGAATGACTGCAGTTTTCTTTTCGGTTTAAGACTCGTATGCGATTTTTCTCCGGCTGATTCCATGATCGTTCGCTCGTTTGGAAACAATGGCCTCGTGCTTGGCAGCGGTGCTATAAATAGCCTCGCGCATGGCATTCGGAATGGCTCGATAGGAAGTTACGGGAAGCAGTGTCGATTGTCATTGTTGTTACGCGATTTCGTGAATAAAACTTTAAAAAAAATTTTTTTTTTTAATTAATGAAAAAACGTATTTTTTATCACTGCAACCGTAACCCGGAATAGGTTGATGAAAACCATACTAATTACGGGAAAACCGGAGTAGTTGGCAGGTATGCTACTCTACCAACCTCCGATGGCAGCTTCCATAAAGTGTGCAAGTATAAATGACAGACACAAACAAAGTTTATAGGCCTGTAAGAGTTAAAAAAAAAATGCAGCCACGGTTGTTTTCCTGCGAGAACAATAGCGTTGCAGTTGACATTGCCCCGTGACGTCATCGAATGCACTGACGCCATTGGCTGCCGGACTGAACAAAAGCTTCATGCCAACAAACCTCATTAGAGTTCAATACTGGCAGAATGAATAAAACACGCACAAATAAACAACTTCCCATGACATATCACACATTTATAAACGATTACAAATCATACATTTTGATGGTCTTCATTGGGACAATAAAGTCCATTCATTGGGATGATTTACTCGGCTAAAACGACACATTTATTGTAGATAAAGATGATTTAGAGTGACTAATATGATCATTATACGCAACAACATGACTGACATTTGTCATTCTCATTTTCATTTGCAAAGACAGGGCCAGAATGTTGCTTAGGAGGCACTCTAACGTTAGCCTTATTGAAAGTGCGTGGTTATGAATCCACACCAAGTCTCGCATTGGCACTTTACATGGTAGTGTCACGGGGAAATCTTAACAATAGTCAACTATATCAGGGCGAAAAGTGGGCCGCTTTGTCCTAGCTAGCTAGCTAACATGCTAACGTTAGCACAATATGCTAACTAAATGTGGCACAAGTTGGCCGTTTTAAGCGGCTCGTTCGAGTCAAAAATACGCAGACGGAGTCGACGAACAAACGAACGAACGGGCGGCGGCGGCTTTGGCGAACATGGCGAGCGGACGCCTCGACGGCATGGGAACAAAAAGAAGGCCTTTTGGGGGCAACACAATCCATCACGACGTGCTGCTGGCAAACAACAGAGGAAAAATAGCGAAAGACAGAAAGAAGCTCGCAGTGACGGAGTCAAGTGGCTGAGGTGCAGGACGAGAGTGAACACGCACCGGACACGACGGCGAACGGAGGCCAAATGGGAGAAAAGAAGAGTAAAATGATGTTTTTATTACCTGCTAACACGCTTCACTCAGCCAGCAGCAGACAGGGTGGTCACGTGATCAGGGCTACCCGCGGTGGATGCTCGGCTCTCCTCTCTGGACACTTTTACTTCATTCCTTCCCCCTCATTCTTCTCTGGACACTTTTACTTCATTCCTTCCCCCCCATTCCTCTCTGGACACTTTTACTTCATTCCTTCCCCCTCATTCTTCTCTGGACACTTTTACTTCATTCCTTCCCCCCCATTCCTCTCTGGACACTTTTACTTCCCCTCATTCCTCTCTGGACACTTTTACTTCATTCCTTCCTCTCTGGACACTTTTACTTCATTCCTTCCCCCCCATTCCTCTCTGGACACTTTTACTTCATTCCTTCCTCTCTGGACACTTTTACTTCATTCCTTCCTCTCTGGACACTTTTACTTCATTCCTTCCTCTCTGGACACTTTTACTTCATTCATTCCTCTCTGGACACTTTTACTTCATTCATTCCTCTCTGGACACTTTTACTTCCCCTCATTCCTCTCTGGACACCTTTACTTGATTCCTTGCCCTGTGCGCCCACTAACATATCAGCCTGCACGACATGACCTTCCAATTAGCCCACGTACAGTACGCAGAGAGCTTCATGGAATGGGTTTCCATGGCCGAGCAGCTGCATCCAAGACGTACATCACCAAGTCCAATGCAAAGCGTGGGATGCAGTGTTTTTTCAACCGCTGTGCCGCGGCACACTAGCGTGCCGTGAGATACAGTCTGGTGCGCCGTGGGAGATTATCTAATTTCACCTACAGGTAAAAGCCAGTAAATTAGAATATTTTGAAAAACTTGATTTATTTCAGTAATTGCATTCAAAAGGTGTAACTTGTACATTATATTTATTCATTGCACACAGACTGATGCATTCAAATGTTTATTTCATTTAATTTTGATGATTTGAAGTGGCAACAAATGAAAATCCAAAATTCCGTGTGTCACAAAATTAGAATATTACTTAAGGCTAATACAAAAAAGGGATTTTTAGAAATGTTGGCCAACTGAAAAGTATGAAAATGAAAAATATGAGCATGTACAATACTCAATACTTGGTTGGAGCTCCTTTTGCCTCAATTACTGCGTTAATGCGGCCTGGCATGGAGTCGATGAGTTTCTGGCACTGCTCAGGTGTTATGAGAGCCCAGGTTGCTCTGATAGTGGCCTTCAACTCTTCTGCGTTTTTGGGTCTGGCATTCTGCATCTTCCTTTTCACAATACCCCACAGATTTTCTATGGGGCTAAGGTCAGGGGAGTTGGCGGGCCAATTTAGAACAGAAATACCATGGTCCGTAAACCAGGCACGGGTAGATTTTGCGCTGTGTGCAGGCGCCAAGTCCTGTTGGAACTTGAAATCTCCATCTCCATAGAGCAGGTCAGCAGCAGGAAGCATGAAGTGCTCTAAAACTTGCTGGTAGACGGCTGCGTTGACCCTGGATCTCAGGAAACAGAGTGGACCGACACCAGCTGGACTGCTGCTGAGTGGTCCAAAGTCATGTTTTCTGACGAAAGCAAATTTAAAAGGAGCTCCAACCAAGTATTGAGTATTGTACATGCTCATATTTTTCATTTTCATACTTTTCAGTTGGCCAACATTTCTAAAAATCCCTTTTTTGTATTAGCCTTAAGTAATATTCTAATTTTGTGACACACGGAATTTTGGATTTTCATTTGTTGCCACTTCAAATCATCAAAATTAAATGAAATAAACATTTGAATGCATCAGTCTGTGTGCAATGAATAAATATAATGTACAAGTTACACCTTTTGAATACAATTACTGAAATAAATCAAGTTTTTCAAAATATTCTAATTTACTGGCTTTTACCTGTATTTGGGTTAAAAATATTTTTTGCAAACCAGTAATTATAGTCTGCAAATGATGTGTTGTTGAGTGTCACTGCTGTCTAGAGCTCGACAGAGTAACCATGTAATACTCTTCCATATCAGTAGGTGGCAGCAGGTAGCTAATTGCTTAGTAGATGTCGGGAACAGCGGGAGGCAGTGTGCAGGTAAAAAGGTGTCTAATGCTTAAACCAAAAATAAACAAACAGTGAGTAGCCCTAAGAAAAGGCATTGAAGCTTAGGGAAGGCTATGCAGGACGAAACTAAAACTGAACTGGCTACAAAGTAAACTAAAACGGAATGCTGGACGACAGCAAAGACTTACTGTGGAGCAAAGACGGCGTCCACAATGTACATCCGGACATGACAATCAACAATGTCCCCACAAAGAAGGATAAAAACAAGTGAAATACTCTTGATTGCTAAAACAAAGTAGATGCGGGAAATATCGCTCAAAGGAAGACATGAAACTGCTACAGGAAAATACCCAAAAAAAGAGAAAAAGCCACCAAAATAGGAGCGCGAGACAAGAAGTAAAACACTACACACAGGAAAACAGCAAAAAAAAAAACTCTTAAGTAAGTCGTGGTGTGATGTGACAGGTGGTGACAGACAGTACACCTACTTTGAGACAAGAGCTATAGTGATGCATGCTTGGTTATGCTTTAAAGTCATATCCAACAATTGCAACAACGACTTTTTTCTGTCAACCGAGTTTATGATTTCTTCTGGTGGCGTGCCTCCGGTTTTTTTCAACGCAAAAAAATGTGCCTTGCCTCAAAAAAGGTTGAAAAACACTGGTGTAAAGGACATCGCCACTGGACTCTAGAGCGGTGGAGACGCCTTCTCTGGACTGATGAATCTCACTTTTCCATCTGGCAATCTGATGGACCAGTCTGGGTTTGGAGGTTGCCAGGAGAACGCTACATTTCGGACTACATTGTGCCGAGTGTGGAATTTGGTGGAGGAGGAATTATGGTGTGGGGTTGTTTTTCAGGAGTTGGGCTTGGTTTCTCAGTTCCAGTGAAAGGAACTTTGAATGCTCCAGGATAGCAAAACATTTTGGACAATTCCATGCTCCCAACCTTGTGGGAACAGTTCTTCTAACATGAACAGTGCACAAAGCAAGGTCCATAAAGACATGGATGACAGAGTCTGGTGTGGATGAACTTGACTGGCCTGCACAGAGTCCTGACCTGAACCCGCTAGGACACCTTTGTGATGAATTAGAACGGAGACTGAGAGCCAGGCCTTCTCCACCAACATCAGTGTGTGACCTCACCAATGCGCTTTTTGGAAGAATGGTGGAAAATTCCTATGAATGACACTCTGCAACCTTGTGGACAGCCTTCCCAGAAGAGTTGAAGCTGTAATAGCTGCAAAAGGTGGACCCACAACAAAAATGATGACAGTTCATATGTGAGTCAAGGCAGGTGGCCAAATACTTTTGGCAATTTAGTGTACATTTTCTCTTTATTTACTCCTTTCTATTGTTTTTGCTCCGATCCCCCAAATTCAGTATAAACATTCATGATGAGGTGTGTATAAAAAAAAACAGGGCATATACATCAAACCACACACATCCTCAGAAATATACATCAAAATGTATGACAGTGTTCCTATGTACTTCAAACATACATATACACGTTTATATTACAAAATACACTTTAGAGTGATGGTTATTTAATGAAATTATGCTTGTAATTGGAATCGCTTTTCAATGAAAGAAAACCCCAACACCGAATGCCTATGGCGGTCTTTCACAGAAAGACCTGAGCAAGGCAAAAGCTTAACTCAAGCCTACCCTGCTTTGACCAAACAAGGGCATGAGAAAGACCACGCCTTGTTAGAAAAAAGAAAGTTCTAGAACTGTGAGCACAATAAGTATAAATCCAGGGTGAAGTGTGTTGGATCCTTCTCGGTCTGTTGGTGTACAAAGCTACCACAGTTCATCGCCCAAGTCCCAGAGGGGTCTCGGAATCACAGGGCTGTCAACCAAATAAAAAAAGAAAGATCTCGTGTGTTATGTGACAGTCAAATAAATCCTCTAGTGACACCGGACGTACACGTACGTATATGAGACAGCGTGCAAATCTGCAGAGAGCGTTCTGATCAGATTGAACAGAAACATAGCAGGTGGGCAAAAAGAAAAAGACGATACACCCTCAAGAATTCCATATCGACCCAAACCACTGGTATGGGGGGAAATAAATACAAATAAAGCAAATTAGAATATCAGCAGGTGTATGTCAGTCAAATCAGAGATGGAAGTAGAGAGGATTGCGTTACAGCAGAACTATCTGAACATTTCTCCTTTACATAATTTCAACCACAAATTGGTAAAAAGTTCCATTTTGTTTGGATGGGCCAGCGTCTTCATTTCGCTGCTGCTAAGGACAAGTTGATTGTTTTTGGGACAGAAACAAACTGTTCCAACCAGTAAATACTTCCTATTAAAAGTCAAACTGCACACCAGTTAAGTCCTTCACAACGGTCTTTTTAGTCCTTCGTCCTCTCTTCGTATTGCCAGTCATTCCGAAGAGAAAGTGAAAATAACCCAATAAACATTGTTATATCTTACATAGGAAGCAGCGCATACTTTTTACATACTAAACCAAGCCTATAAAGTTTGATGAAATGTTGGTTGGGATTCTAAAGCCTCCTCTGGGTTCTTCAGTGGCAGACTTTGCAGTTCTTAAAACGACTGGTTCGAACATTTGTCTTTAAAAAAAATGATTTGACTTTGGTGGAAGGAGTGAAGGTACAGTGGCGACAGAATGCTGAAATGTGGACAGGCAGATGCAGCAAAATCAAAGATGGAATATGACGGTGCCAGATCGTGCTCCTGAGTCCATCAAAGACAGTGATGCTGCTGAAGAAGGGCTGGGGGGAAATTGGTTTAATTTAAAAAAATGGTGGTGTATAGCAATGACAAGGCTAGCTAGCTCCACAATCCCGCGTAGTTCCCGTGGAGGCCGGAACAGAGCGGTCCGCCTGCTACAAACAGTTTCGTGCCGGAGTCGTCGTAGCAGTGCGTGTACACGGCGTTGGGGAAAGAATGAAGGTCTGAGAAGTAACTCCTCCACGTTTCATCGTGATTCTGAAACCCAGAAGTAAGAGTGGACTCAGTTTGGACAATTGTCAGATGTAATAAATGGTCCGCAGGTTACATACCAGCCAGCCTTTCCC
Organism: Nerophis lumbriciformis; assembly: GCF_033978685.3. NCBI lineage: Eukaryota > Metazoa > Chordata > Actinopteri > Syngnathiformes > Syngnathidae > Nerophis > Nerophis lumbriciformis. Next base: position 2,325,375 of record NC_084585.2, on the reverse strand, counting down.
TGTGGTGAGCTTGAGAATGCCATCCCCGGAGCACTTCCGGTACCCTCCGTTTGGAATCAAAGGATTCTCTAGGAATCTCTGGGCCCTGATGTCGTAGAAGAGAAGTGAACCTTGACCAGTGCCCACGGTCACAATGTGCTCGTAGAAACTCACAGAACGGATCCCTGCGCAGAAATACACACCCGTTTCAAATTGGATTCTCTATACCTACTGGTTTTAAAAGGGCTGTGGAGAAGAAAAGGTGACTTACCACTTCCTCTCTCTCTGGAGTTGACTGACTTTATATTTTGTGTCGGTTGCCGTGGATCCAAAAAAGAGACATGGGCCTGAGACCCTGCAGCGTACACGGACCAGTCCTGCCCATAGGCCAGGCACACATTCTCTTTGCAGTGAGGCAGCTTGGTAGACAGGAGCTGCAGAGAAGCCATACACAATATTTATTGATTTAGTGTTTATTGAGTATGTCATAGTCAGTTCCATATCATACACGTAGTACACTGCAAAAAGTGAAATCTAAGTAAGATGAAATATCTCAAATAAGGCTGATATTTGCTTATTTTCTGTCTGATAAGATCATTCTTCTCACTAAGCAGATTTTATGTTAGAGTGTTTTACTTGTTTTAAGGGTTTTGGTCCTAAACAGTGTTGGGACTAACGCGTTACAAAGTAACGCGTTACTGTAACGCTGTTAGTTTCGGCGGTAACTAGTAATCTAACGCGTTATTTTTTATATTCAGTAACTCAGTTACCGTTACTACATGATGCGTTACTGCGTTATTTTACGTTACTTTTTATGTAGTATAAAGTGTGTTTTATCGGAGCGCTGCTGTGTCATCGTTCTGATTCTTCTTGTGTCACAAGCCGGAGAAGAGAGACGTGCGCTCTGTGTGGGTGAGTGTGGAGGGAGGGGGGGGGGGGCGTGTCTGATCATGGCGGAGCCAGAAGTCGAGTTTGCTAACATGGAGATATTTTCACTACTTTTCTTTTGTCGAGCACAAAGAAAAGAACATTTTAGTTAAATGTAAATTGTGCTTTGGATCAAAGATGCCATCTACTGCCCAAAACAGCAATTCAAATCTGCTGAAACAAGCTACATAGCAACATGCTTCCACGAAGCTAGTAAAGAGAGATAGAGACTCTGATGCCACTTCACCTCCACCATTTAAGGATTAACTTTGCCTCTTCTCATCATTCACCGCTGAAGGTACACACTCTGTCACTCTCATTGTTCATGTGTGCGAGCAAATGCAAAAACTCCCTGAGCATTGAGTGGAGTCCATGTGAGCAACTTTAGACGTGCACACTGTGGCTACACCAGCAGCACACCTGTCCCAAACATGACTAAATAACAAGTTCAATCTCCATCCATCCATCCATTTTTACTACCGCTTGTCTCTTTCGGGGTCGCAGGAGCCTATCTCAGCTGCATTCGGGCGGAAGGCAGGGTACACCCTGGACAAGTCCCCACCTCATCACAGGGCCAACACAGATACACAGACAACATTCTCTTATTATTATAATCAAATGACAGCAGTCATTTCTAATATAAGTGTTTAGGCCCACTTACAATGACAATAACAACAAATATTGTTTTTCATGAACTGTGTACTTGTATTGTTTGTCTGGGTGGAGGTCCTGCTTTGGAAATAGTTTGTACCCCTTTCATTTAGTTCCCATTAAAACATTCACATGTTGCACAATGAGATGTAAGCAGGGGATCATGTGTACATTCCTGCAACTTCCTGTTTGTAAAAAATATATTTTTATTAGTATTTATTTAATATACTAACAGCATTTAATAATTAATATTTATAAATTAAGATTCCTAATAAATGACACTAGAATAAGCACACATTTGATTGGTAAATCATAGTGTAACGACCTGGAATTACACTTTATGTGTGGTGTTGGAGTTGTCTGACTTTTTGTGTGGCTGTAAACACATCACTGGTTAAGTGCCATATGTGCATGTGTTGGTGCACGTGAGAAAGAGCGAGTGGCTGCTGTTGATATAACAAAGTAGCTTTTAATCTGGTTTGTACTGCAGAAAATGACCACTTTTGCTAGATATCATTTTTTTTACTAATGTTTTGGTGATGTGTTTATGGCCGACAATAAAGAGTTTTGCTCAGTAAAGAAAATGCCTGGTTAGGCTTTGTGTATGTAGTGTGTGCCTTTCTTGGTTTACATCTATGCTCTTATTATGCTGTTTGTTACTTATGTACGTTATGTTGCAGCTATTTAAAATAGTTTTGTCAATTTGTTCTGGCCAGAAACAAATTGGCCTTTGTAACATATCTTTGTCTTTGTGTGTTGTATGTAGAGCACATTGCTTAGCAGAGTTGAGTGATGCAAATGCATGTCAAGTTGATCAACAGATTGTATTATTCTCCAGTGCAATAACAGTACTGAAATGAAGGCTAAAAGGGCATTAATGGGAGCTTTAAAAAAAAAAAAAGAAGAAAAAAATAAGTAACTAAATAGTTACTTTTCACAGTAACGCATTACTTTTTGGTGTAAGTAACTGAGTTAGTAACTGAGTTACTTTTGAAATGAAGTAACTAGTAACTGTAACTAGTTACTGCTCTGCAGTAACTAACCCAACACTGGTCCTAAATGATCTCAGTAAGATATTACAGCTTGTTGCTGAGATGTGATGACCTATATTGAGTAAAACATGCTTGAAACTAGAATATCAAGTGTTGCAAAGCATGATGCAAGTTTAAAACTACTTTTTTAAAGTAATCATTTCTTACCTCAAGCATGAAAAAAAAATCATGATGCCGAGCGCATATCATTATGTCAAGATAATGGCACTAGCATTTACTTCATTTAAGAATATTTTTCAACATATTGAGCAAAAAGGTCTAATTTGTTTTTCTACCAAGAAAAGTGCACTTGTTATTAGTGAGAATATACTTATTTTAAGCTATTTTTGGGTTCATTGAGGTTAGCTCATTTGACTTGTTTGGGAAAGTCTTGACAAGCCAAATTTTCTTGTTCTATTGGCAGATCATTTTGCTTAGTTCAAATAAAACACCCCCCATTTTTGTATGTTTTTTTCTTGTTTTTGAACACTGACTTTTTGCAGTGTACATAATATACATACTGTACATATCTCATAAGACAGTCTTGTGCTCAATGGCAATATTGTTATTTCACAAAAAAAGAAAAGACAATTAAATTAAACACATCTCTAAAGCAGGGGTGCTCATTACGTCGATCGCGAGCTACCGGTCGATCTCGGAGGGTGTGTCAGTCGATCACCAGCCAGGCATTAAAAAAATAGTCCTAAAAATGAGCGATCATAAATCTTCACTATGACGTCACTTTCGTCACTTGATTGACATTCACGGCACCCGAGGGTCTTCTGAGATGACGCTGGCTGCTGCCAGCTCATTAAAATGACCGACTGGAAGGCGAGAAACACTTTATTTCAACAGACTCTGGCGCCGTACCTGTCGTCAAAACTCCAAAGACCGACTGCACAGTTGCGCTAACAAAATAGGAGTCTCAGAAAGCTGGCGTGCACAAGCTAGCAAGCTACGGAGTTTGCCGACAATGTATTTCTTGTAAAGTGTATACAAAGGAGTACGGAAGCTGGACAAATAAGATGCCAAAAACCAACTACTTTCATGTGGTATTGGACAGAAAGGAGGACTTTTTTTCTCCTCCATTCGAAAATGCGGACGTTTTTAGCACTACTGTCTGATTCTAATCAATGCAAAAGTCATCAGAATCAAGTAATACACCAACTTATATTCTTGTCTTCATGAAAGAAAGGAATCTATATGTGTTAAACATGCTTGTATTATCTTTAAACACCTTTAACTTGTTAACAATATTAACTATATGTGTTAAACATGCTTGCATTATCTTTAAACACCTTTAACTTATTAACAATATTAACTATATGTGTTAAACATGCTTGTATTATCTTTAAACACCTTTAACTTATTAATAATATTAACTATATGTATTAAACATGCTTGTATTATCATTAAACACCTTTAACTTGTTAACAATATTAACTATATGTATTAAACATGCTTGCATTATCATTAAACACCTTTAATTTATTAACAATATTAACTATGTGTTAAACATGATTGTATTATCATTAAACACCTTTAATTTATTAACAATATTAACTATATGTGTTAAACATGCTTGCATTATCATTAAACACCTTTAACTTATTAACAAAATCATATATTTCATAAATAAGTAAATATAAATTATATATATGAATGAGGTAGATCCCCACGACTTCATCAATTGAAAAGTAGCTCGCCTGCAGAAAAAGTGTGAGCACCCCTGCTTTAAAGGGTAACGGGAAGAAGTATAAACATTTTAAATCCACCCGTTTTACATAGTTACTTTAACTAATATCCAGTTTCCTGATACGATGAGTGTATTCGCATCCAAACTGCAGCACAGACTTTTATTTTTGTATTTAATTTTTTGTCCAGTCCAGCCACTCAGGCATTTAAACAAATGGATGTGTTGATGTACATGCTCATATCTGCTGTACAGATTAACTTTACAAAAGAGAAGTGTGGGATACTTCTCTTATTGCCCTATTTGTATTTGACTTTATCAAATGGATTTATATTGTTATTTGGCGCAAGCGGACTGGAGCAGGAGGGGATAGAAATAAGATTGCGGGGACAAGAGGGGGATAAGACAGAGAGACAACATCAGCAAATAAGATACTGTATGTACAAATATGAAACCAAAAGTGATAGCAGAGAAGCAGTTAGTGAAGTAAATATTGATAACAGAAATGACTATGAACATTATTGCATCACAAATGAAGCAATAGAAATACCAACAGCATCCTCAGGGACTCATCCCACCCAGGTCACCACTGGCTTGAACTTTTGCCCTCAGGGAGGCGCTATAAGACCATCAAAGCAAGGACAAATAGACTGAAAAACAGTTTCTATTCTAGACCTGTTATTGCCCTAAACGCCGCACATACCTGAACACTCACCACTTTATTACTTGCTTACCTATGATAGAGATCTGCTGTGCAATATGTTGTTAACATTTTATTGTGTTTTTAAATTTTAAATTGTTTTATTATTGTTGTTGTCTTAAGACTAATTTATGTAGGTTTGTTTTGAAAACACTGAGCTGGATTGCTGTCCAATTTTGTTGTTTCCATACAATGAAAATAAAGGTATTCTGATTCTGACCAATAGAAATAGTACCACTGATAATGAATAACAATAATAATTACCTCTATTATCAACAATACCTCTATTATCACGTCTAAAGACTTCAGATGTTTGTCAGGTCTAATCTTAGAATAAAATTAGATTTAAAGGGGACCTATTATGCAAAACCAGCTTTTGTCACCGAATACTACCTGTTGTTGTGTATTTGGGGTCTGCAAAAGTCCTGAAAATGTTCAAACAATGGAGGCATGGCGTAGATATTTATTCATTTGCCCAACTTGTGACGTTTTTTCAGAATTGTGACGTCAGCGAATATTTCCATATATGATAGAAGTCCGCCATTGTAGTCAGACGCTGTAGTCAATAAGCTAATTTTTTCCTCTCTCCTCTTGTTGTGGGGCAGACTGACTCGTACAAACACATGCATCCTTCGCTGTTGCCATTTCTAATACAAAGTAGTGTACAGTGTATTTATCTGTCAGTAGACTCGCTATGGGAGCGCTAAAAGCTACAGCATAGCTGGTGGGGGGGAAAGACTCAGTCAAAGTGGAGGCTTGTAAATAAGACCGAATGACATGTTATGTAGACCACAAGGGAATGTTTAAAATGTCCAAAAACATATATTATGACCCCTTTAAGAAAACATCTTAAATAGACTTGCCTTGCACAAAGTGTGTTCGGCGTTCCAGAGGTGGAAGTAGCCATCCAAAGATACAGCACCCAGTTCCTTGACAAGAAGAAGAGAAGATGCAATTGATTGAAGCTAAAGGGTGTGAAGTCAATAAAACCCAATCACATTTCCTTTCTGTTCAACTGTAAGAGATGTCAACACTCACTTTATTGTTGTTATTGAAGGCCAAAGCGCGGACTTTACAGTTGTAGGGGTTGGTATATTCCTTTGGGATGTCTTTGAGGGCACGGTGCGAGATATGGGCATAGGAGGGCACATCCCCCTCGCTTTGACTGTGCTCAGCCTGGCTCATGACTTCCTCCGTCACCTCCCACAGACCCATGGAGCCATCCCGTGAACCTGTGCATTGAAACATTAACAAGGCATATGTGTTCAGTGCATCCATAATGGCTAACAAAGCATGGCCATCAGGATATGTGTAGGACTTTAGGAAAGGTCAAACCTGTCTATAGCGACCACTTAAGGGAAACTGCAAAAGTAGCCATCTTTGGGCCAGTACCTTTACATGTTTTCTCCAGCGTGCGTGATTGTGGATTAGAAATAGCAATGTTGTTGTGGAGAGTTGGCGCTGTAAGATGTTGTGTTCTTATTAAGGTAAAATATTGTACCTATTATACCTAACCAGAGGTGGGTAGAGTAGCCAGAAATTGTACTCAAGTAAGAGTACTGTTACTTTAGAGATTTATTACTCAAGTAAAAGTAAGGAGTAGTCACCCAAATATTTACTTGAGTAAAAGTAAAAAGTATGTTGTGAAAAAACTACTCAAGTACTGAGTAACATACACACACATATCATATATATATATATATATATATATATATATATATATATATATATATATATATATATATATATATACATATACATATATACACATACATTGATATATACAGTATATCATTTATATTTATTTATTTTGCCGTTTTTGTTTACATGTTAAAGGTGTTTTAATGAATATACATGCATGTTTAACACATATAGATTCCTTTCTTTCATGTTGACAAGAATATAAGTTGGTGTATTACTTGATTCTGATGACTTGCATTGATTGTAATCAGACAGCAGTGCTTAACGTCCACGTTTTCAAATGCAGGAGAAAAAAAGTTCCTCCTTTCTGTCTAATACCACATGAAAGTGGTTGGTTTTTGGCATCCTATTTGTCCAGCTTCCATATTCGTTTTCACACACTTTACAAGAAATACATTGGCGGCAAATTCCGTAGCTTGCTAGCTTGTTTGCGCTGGCTTTCGGAGACTCTTATTTTGAAAGCGCAGGCGCGATGGAGCGGCACTTTTATTGTGAAGACAGGAACTGTGCAGTCAGTCTTTAGGCTTGTGACGGGATGTACGTTTGAAATAAAAGTGTCTTTTTTCCTTCACACTTTTGATTGATTGATTGAAACTTGTATTAGTAGATTGCACAGTACAGTACATATTCCGTACAATTGACCACTAAATGGTAACACCCCAATAAGTTTTTCAACTTGTTTAAGTCAGGTCATGTGACCGCCTGGCTCTATTTGATTGGTCCAACGTCACCAGTGACTACATCTGATTGGTGGAACGGAGTCAAACGTCACTAGTGACTGCATTTTATTGGTGGAACGGAGTGAAACGTCACCAGTAAGGCAGGCACTTTGAAGGTCTGTCTGACAGACCAAAACAAACAAAGCGTGCATTAACAGATCGATAAAAATTAGTAGCGAGTTGAATGTAGATAAAAGTAGCGGAGTAAAAGTAGTGTTTCTTCTCTATAAATATACTCAAGTAAAAGTAAAAGTAAGTTGCATTAAAACTACTCTTAGAAGTACAATTTATCCCAAAAGTTACTCAAGTAGATGTAACGGAGTAAATGTAGCGCGTTACTACCCACCTCTGTACCTAACTGACTAGAAAAAACAAAAAAGTATAAGATGTTGTTGAGGGGGACGTGCTGGGAGACCTCAAGCGCACAGACACTACGATCTAAGACCGAGGTCAGGACACCACAGACCAAATACATTTTTAATTCTCTTCTGTCAGATCTTTACACTTCCTATCGGTCTGTTATTTGGCATCTGTCTGAAAATTGTATATCTGTCTGGTATCGGAAATAAACAAAGAAATAAGAATGTGAGCTATCCTAATGGTACACGTTGGTTGAGTCTAACTTCTATTTAAATGGGCTAGCATTGGGGGTGTCAGTAACCATTGATCGATATATGTCGATAAAACTATTTATATTTCTAATTTTCAAGTGTATCGATTTATGCTCCGCAAGTTTGCCTTCCAGAAGATCATTTTAAATAGGAATTGGTTGATTTTATCGATACTAGGAAAAAGGAAAACATTGAAATTCAGAACGGCAAACTTTATATGAAGTTGAGCGCTTTTAATAATAACGATTTTAAATGTTAAGTCTGTTTGCCCATCTGTGGCTTCATCCAAAAAAAAAAATGGCGGATACTTACGACGGTCAAGATCGTCGTACCAAACGTAAACACCAAAAGAATACATCATAAATTATAGCACAAAACCTTTCAGCTACAGCACCATTGCAAAAGCCACAACAAAGACAAAGTTACACAAAACAATAATATGATGCTGCACCACAAAAAAAAAAAAAAATATATATATATATATATATATATATTTTTTTTTTTTTTTTTTTTTTTTTTTAAAGTCCAATGCGGCCCCCCAGTCAAAAAGTTTGGACACCCCTGACTTAGATTAACAAAGTCTCTTAGGCAGAAGTTTACAGTATTATAAAGTATCCACTAACAAACGTGTCAGGATTTACTGCATAATTGGCTTAATTATTGCAGCCACTATGTGTTGCCAAAAAACAAATAACCATCCCACTTCAATTTAAGGACAGCATAAGTCCTGTCCAATTAAAAATGATAAATAGGTTAGTGTTTTCATACCTTGTTCTCTGTTCACTTGATCAAGCCTTTATTTATATAATTATTCTAATAATTCCACATTGTAAAATAATTAAAGTATGTACTATAATTTGTGCTGCTATCGTATTGGCCAATACCCAAAGCTCCAATATTGGTATCGTATGGGAAGTGAAAAAGTTGTATCGGGACACCACTAAACACCCGCCGTCATCACAAACGCAGAGTCTTTGAAGGCTACGAATGAAGCAATATATATATACACAGGTAAAAGCCAGTAAATTAGAATATTTTGAAAAACTTGATTTATTTCAGTAATTGCATTCAAAAGGTGTAACTTGTACATTATATTTATTCATTGCACACAGACTGATGCATTCAAATGTTTATTTCATTTAATTTTGATGATTTGAAGTGGCAACAAATGAAAATCCAAAATTCCGTGTGTCACAAAATTAGAATATTACTTAAGGCTAATACAAAAAAGGGATTTTTAGAAATGTTGGCCAACTGAAAAGTATGAAAATGAAAAATATGAGCATGTACAATACTCAATACTTGGTTGGAGCTCCTTTTGCCTCAATTACTGCGTTAATGCGGCGTGGCATGGAGTCGATGAGTTTCTGGCACTGCTCAGGTGTTATGAGAGCCCAGGTTGCTCTGATAGTGGCCTTCAAGTCTTCTGCGTTTTTGGGTCTGGCATTCTGCATCTTCCTTTTCACAATACCCCACAGATTTTCTATGGGGCTAAGGTCAGGGGAGTTGGCGGGCCAATTTAGAACAGAAATACCATGGTCCGTAAACCAGGCACGGGTAGATTTTGCGCTGTGTGCAGGCGCCAAGTCCTGTTGGAACTTGGAATCTCCATCTCCATAGAGCAGGTCAGCAGCAGGAAGCATGAAGTGCTCTAAAACTTGCTGGTAGACGGCTGTGTTGACCCTGGATCTCAGGAAACAGAGTGGACCGACACCAGCAGATGACATGGCACCCCAAACCATCACCCAACCATGCAAATTTTGCATTTCCTTTGGAAATCGAGGTCCCAGAGTCTGGAGGAAGACAGGATGCACAGGATCCACGTTGCCTGAAGTCTAGTGTAAAGTTTCCACCATCAGTGATGGTTTGGGGTGCCATGTCATCTGCTGGTGTCGGTCCACTCTGTTTCCTGAGATCCAGGGTCAACGCTTTTTTGTATTAGCCTTAAGTAATATTCTAATTTTGTGACACACGGAATTTTGGATTTTCATTTGTTGCCACTTCAAATCATCAAAATTAAATGAAATAAACATTTGAATGCATCAGTCTGTGTGCAATGAATAAATATAATGTACAAGTTACACCTTTTGAATGCAATTACTGAAATAAATCAAGTTTTTCAAAATATTCTAATTTACTGGCTTTTACCTGTATATGTGATAACTGAATTTAATGAGATGTTGTGCATGCCTTTGCAGTGGAAATAACAAAGCAACATGGTGGTGACACAAACACATTGGTTCATACAGAGAACTCACCAGAAACAGCCATCCTGTCACTGATCCATGCTATTGAGAAGATCCAGTCATTGTGGCCATCCTTGCAAACACATAACCACAATGAAGCAAAACAAGTCTCACAGCAGGACGTTAGCATCGAGAGGCCTATTGAAAAATGTTTATTCTGCAGAAAGGACCTGACGGCTGTAACAACATGGGGATATAAGGCCTTTTGATTGAAACTGTATTAGTAGATTGCACAGTACAGTACATATTCCGTACAATTGACCACTAAATGGCAACGCCCCAATAAGTTTTTCAACTTGTTTAAGTCGAGGTCCACGTTAATCAATTCATGGTAAAGGCAAGGGGATTCCACATGAAATGTTATAAGTGAAAACTCACATCTCCAACGCAGACAGGGTCCAGCGTGGGCAGCTGGTAGATGGCTAGGCTGTTGGGGTTGTCTCCTCCAGTCGCTAGGAGGGTTCGAGAAGGGTTGATCTCTATAGCATGGATCCCACAACCCTGCTGGTCCAGCCGGGAATGAGAGCTCGCCGTGGAGTGGTAATGCTGCACTGCCCCGACCACGGAGCCTCCACCATGACATACCCTGTCCTTGAGCATGGGGATGCGAGTTATCTGCCCAGTCATCACATTGGTTACGAAAAGCTGGAAGAAAGCCCCACAATAAATTTGGGTTACATAACTATAGTCACCGCTTGCAAACAAAGAGCCAGAAGTCCAAATAGACAATAAGAAACTCTATATAGCATACAAAATGTAGGAAGGCCGCACAACAAACTATTTACTGTAATTTACGAAATTCTTCAAAATTACGCAGCAAATAAAAATGATACACCGTATTTTCTGAACCATAGGGCGCACCGGATTATAAGGCGCACTGCCGATGAGCGGGTCTATTCAGGTCTATTTTCATACAAAAGGTGCACCGGATTATAAGGCGCATTAAAGGAGTCAAATTAAATAAATAAATTATAAATGGGTTGTACTTGTATAGCGCTTTTCTACCTTCAAGGTACTCAAAGCGCTTTGACACTGGGTTGTACTTGTATAGCGCTTTTCTACCTTCAAGGTACTCAAAGCGCTTTGACACTACTTCCACATTTACCCATTCACACACACATTCACACACTGATGGAGGGAGCTGCCATGCAAGGCGCTAACCAGCACCCATCAGGAGCAAGGGTGAAGTGTCTTGCTCAGTACACAACGGACATGACGAGGTTGGTACTAGGTGGGGATTGAACCAGGGACCCTCGGGTTGCGCACGGCCACAAATGTAAAAGACTTCCTTGTGGTCTACATAACATGTAATGATGGTTCTTTGCTCAAAATGTTGCATAGATCAGTGTTTTTCAACCACTGTGCCGTGAGATACAGTCCGGTGTGTCGTAGGAGATGAGCTAATTTCACCTATTTGGGTTAAAAATATTTTTTGAAAACCATTAACTATAGTCTGCAAATAATGTGTTGTTGTTGAGTGTCGGTGCTGTCTAGAGCTCGGCAGAGTAACCGTGTAATACTCTTCCATATCAGTAGGTGGCAGCCGGTAGCTAATTGCTTTGCAGATGTTGGAAACAGCGGGAGGCAGTGTGAAGGTAGAAAGGTAATGCTTAAACCAAAAATAAACAAAAGGTGAGTGCCCCTAAGAAAAAGCACTGAAGCTTAGGGAAGGCTATGCAGAACTCAACTAAAACTGAACTGGCTACAAAGTAAACAAAAACAGAATGCTGGACGACAGCAAAGACTTACTGTGGAGCAAAGATGGCGTCCACAATGTACATCCGAACATGACACGACAATCAACAATGTCCCCACAAAGAAGGATAAAAACGACTGAAATATTCTTGATTGCTAAAACAAAGTAGATGAATATCGCTCAAAAGAAGACATGAAACTGCTACAGGAAAATACCAAAAAAAGAGAAAAAGTCACCAAAATAGGAGCGCAAGACAAGAAGTAAAACACTACACACAGGAAAACGGCAAAAAAGTCAAAATAAGTCACGTCGTGATGTGACAGGTGGTGACAGTACTTTGAGACAAGAGCTATATTGATGCATGCTTGGTTATGCTTTAAAGTCATATCCAACAATTGCGACAACGACTTTTTACTGTCAACTGAGTTTTGTTTTTTTAATGATTTCTGCTGGTGGTGTGCCTCCGCATTTTTTCAACGCAAAAAATGTGCCTTGGCTCTAAAAAGGTTGAAAAACACTGGCATAGATGATGTTTTACACATCATCTTCAAGTCATTTTCTGACAGTCTCTTCAGGATGCACCGTTTTGTGGGCGCTCTTATTTACGTGCCTCCACTTGGACAGCGTCTTCTCCCCGTCATCTTTGTTGTAGCGTGCAAGGACGGGAGTGGAAGAAGTGTCAAAAGATGGAGCTAACTGTTTTAATGACATTCACACTTTACTTCAATCAATAACGGAGCACCATCTCCTCATCTGTGGCTCACTAGTGCAACAACAACGCCCGAAATGTGTCCCGTGAAAAACCGTCCGACCGGAACTCTCTAATAACTAAAGTTCCTTGGGTGAATAATGTAAACTCACTACACCGGTATGTTTTAGTGCTTACATGGTGAGTTTACTGACAGATATAAGTAAGAACTTTACACTACTTTATATTAGAAATGGCAACCGTGGAGGATGAATGTCACATAACAAGAAGATAGAGAAAAAGAAGAAGCTTATCGACTGCAGTATCGACACAGACTCCAGCAGCGGATGTGTGCAAATTTTCCGGGCTTATGCAGATCTCAAATACATATCAGAAGGTAAGAAAAGTTGGTTTTGCACAATATTGTGAAACAAAATGCCAGATAATATGGCTGCCATTTTGCGGTCCTTATACACACACCATAGTAATACTTGTATCTCTGACTATGGTATCCGTAATGGGCCGACAATCCATCAAGCGGGGCGGCTTCAAAGTCATACTAAAACATTTTGACAGATTTTTGAGTGCCGTGTGTAATGCTCTTTATTTTCAATGGAACATTTAAAGTTGTGTTGTTTACAGGCGTCATATTGCAGTCTACATGTATCTCTTATGTGTGACTTCCATCTACTGGTCACACTTATTACACCATGTACCAAATAAAATTGCTTCGAGGTCGGTCAACACAACCAGAATTATTCTGTACATTAGGCGCACCGGGTTATAAGGCGCACTGTCGATTTTTGAGGAAATGAAAGGATTTTAAGTGCGCCTTATAGTCCAAAAAATATGGTACCGTATTTTCCGCACTATAAGGCGCACCTAAAAACCACAAATGTTCTCAAAAGCTGACAGTGCGCCTTATAACCCGGTGCGCTTTATATATGGATAAATATTAAGATTCATTTTCATAAAGTTTCGGTCTCGCAATTTCGGTAAACAGCCGCCATCTTTTTTCCTGGTAGAACAGGAAGCGCTTCTTCTTCTATGCAAGCAACCGCCAAGGTAAGCACCCGCCCCCATAGAACAGGAAGCGCTTCTTCTTCTACTGTAAGCAACCACCCGCCCGCGTAGAAGAAGAAAAAGCGCGCGGATATTCCCGTACGTTTAATTTCCTTTGTGTGTTTACATCTGTAAAGACCACAAAATGGCTCCTACTAAGCGACAGGTATCCGGTTCATGAAAAGACGCAATCTCTCCATCCGCACACGGATTACTATTTCACAGCAACTGATATTCCTGTGAACCGCACTGTGGATACAACGGGAGCACGTACGGTGAATATTCGCACCACAGGGAATGAGAAGTCATCCTTCACTGTGGTTGTAGCTTGCCATGCTAATGGCCAGAAACTTCCACCCATGGTGATATTCAAAAGGAAGACCTTGCCAAAAGAGACCTTTCCAGCCGGCGTCATCATAAAAGCTAACTCGAAGGGATGGATGAAGAAAAGATGAGCGAGTGGTTAAGGTAAGTTTAAGTTTACGCGAAGAGGCCGGGTGGCTTTTTTCAAGCAGCTCTGTCCATGTTGATATACGACTCCATGCGCGCCCACATCACGCTGGTTTTTAATATATTATTAAAGTTTGACTGACCTATCTGACTGTTTTTTTGACATTCCTTTAGCGCAGTTAGATGCGGCTTACAACACGGGGCGGCTTATAGGTGGACAAAGTTTTGAAATATGCCGTTCATTGAAGGCGCGGCTTTTAACCCAGGGCGCCTTATGGTGCGGAAAATACGGTACTTAAAAAAACCAACTCATTTTTAAGGTGTGTCTGCTTTTATTTTGCCGTGGCGAGCCACCACGATCAGGGTAAACCCTGTTGAGTAGTTGACACAGTTTTAATGAGCTGGTAGTGTGTTCTATGCCTGTGTGCCGCTGATAGAGACAACATTTGACAAAATGTTGTCCTTCGTCGATGGATGTTACAAATTCAAAGTTAAAAAAAAGAGAGAAAAAACTCACCGTGTTGCATTTGGTCCCGCACACAACCTGCTGTTGGTTGAGCCACTGGGAGGCAAATACTTTGTTGAGACGCCCAAGAGAGAACTCCCTCTCCTTCAGGATGCCAGGGAGCCTGCCGGCAGCAAAGCCTCGCAGGCTCCGCTGGAGCTGCAACTCGTGCTGCTGCTGAGGTCTGAACTCTCGCCCGCGGAGGGCACAGACCACCGAGTGGCGACTGCACCACCACTGCACATGGCGGGATGAACAAGAGACACGGCTCCGCTTGTATGGTGCCGGACCCCAGCCCAGCTGACGGAAGAAAGGTATAGAAATGAGGACAAATATGGTCCAGTTGGATTAACAAACAATGATACATATACTGTAACAGGTACAGACCACTCTTATAATGACTACTTCGTCACGTAAATAAGACAAAACAGCACATTCTGAAGAGACAATCAGAAAGCGACTTGAAAATGGTCTGTAGAGCAAAATCTATGCATCATTTGGACCAAGGCACCACCATTACAACTTATGTAGACCAGTGTTTTTTAACCAATAGTTAAGCCACCAGAAAATATCTGTTTCTCAGCAGTGGTCCGTAGGGGCTGCAGCGGTACTTACTCCTGATTTATTCTTATTTATTTGACAGGAACAGTACAATTACACATTGCTACCCAAAGTAGCTGACGTCAGAGTACATAAGACTTCTAGCCACAGGCTAATTTGCAACCCTCGTCCCTGGTTAAGTTTCTAAAGAAAAGTTGATTAAGACAAGTACAAAATAAAAATAATTGGCCCCATTTGTCCATACTACACCCAGTTCTAGTGCTCACCCTTCTGATTTTCCTTAATCTCACTTGTAAATCAGTTTTCCACCACTTGAGGCAGTAAGGACAATCTCAAAGTTTGGGGTAAAGTCATAAAGAAGTTTAAGCGCAAAAATTATAAATCAAGTGTTAAAGCTGTATTTTCATTTGCACTTTAATCTTATTGGCAATTTAGTTAAGAAACATATTCATTATTAATTTATTTATTTATTTTTGCACAACATAATTGTATTTTTCGTCAGGTATTTATAAGTCCCTTCTTATATTTGGTTAGTACTCATTTTTGTAATCAGCCTGACCTAAACCTAAATTAGGTTTATGTGTTAAATAATAATCTGTGTGATTAACACATGCTTTCATATTACTTGACAAGGTTGAAAACTGTACTTACTTTAAAATATAATGTATGAATACGATTAAAATCAAGAGTAAGATGACTGAGTCAGTGTTAATATTTGAGTGGGCCCCGGGCCACTCTGTAGTGGAAAAGTTTGGCCTCGAGGTCAGAAAGGTTAATACCACCTGATGCAGACCACAGGGAAGGGTTTTAAATGTCGAAAAAAAAATCTAAACATGACCCTTTTAAGACCTATTTATTTATATCGAACACTAAAGAACGTTGGTAAAGAAATATACAGGTTTTGTAAACAAATTGAGACCATTAAAAATGATAACCATATATTTCAGTTGAAAACGAGGCAGAAATAGAAAATGATGTGGATCAATGTAAACCTCATCATTCCACTCTCTAATATTTGGAGAAGTAGGTCTGTTTTGAATTAACCAAACACATTCAAACCACAGCAGTGCGTACACAAACACACACACACACATGTACCTACGTTTAAAATGAGCCAGATCAACGAAAATAAAGTCGAGATCTAGTATGATTACGTCATTGACTTGGGGGCATGTAAAAAGATGCACAATTGGGAATAAAATGCATAAGGCAGAAGTGTCAAAGTCGTTTTCACTGAGGGCCACATCGCAGTTACAGTATGTTTGGCCCCAGTGAATACTATTATTACTCAATTGTTTTATGCATTTTATCAGTAGAGTTTTTAAAAACTAAAATGTAAAAATAAAAAAAAGTAAAATTGCCATAATTTCACCTCAAAATATAGTGTATACTACTGTAAATGGAAAAACCGTACTGCTGTTTTATGGTTAAAAAGGCAGGCCAGTTACCAGAATTTTACCGTAAAATGTACATTTGTTTTTTTACTGTAAATAAGAAAAACTGCAATTTTACAGTTACATTTTGGCACCTGGGCTACGTGTTTGTTAGTTTTTTACCACAAATCAACAACTGTAGATTTTTTGGTGTATTACTGTAAATGCCAAAACGGCACCACAGTTTATTACAGTAAAAAAAGTAGTATTTTTTTCATTTCAAGAAAAATGTAAAAACCACAGTAAATTTCACAATTTTACTACGAAATCTATTGCTACTTTTACATTGTACAATTTGATGGATAACTTGCTTTGAAATCATTATTATTAGTATTTATTTATATTTAAAAAAATTGTTTGAATGTTTGATCATATATTTTTGGATAATTAGACAATATTTAAGTTAACATAATTTGCGATTACATGGGAGTACATATCATTGTTTTTCTCCCAAAATAGAAATAATACATTTAGTAAGAAAAGTTACATTACTTTATTGATACATATTATTTCCAGGCTTTTGAGGGCCAAATAAAATGAAGTGGCTTTTTTTTTACATAAACTGGACAATGAACTAAACAGACACTAAATTAATAATTGACCACTGATATGTAAACTTCTGACAGAAAGTATGTACAGCAGTGATTGTCAAACTGTGGTATGTGTACCACGAGGCTCCTTCTTGTCATGGCACGCCAAAGATTTGATTCATTATTTAAGTGCAGTGTTCTATTTTCCTATATTCAAAGACAGTGTTACTGTTCAAACTGTGTGTAATGTGTAATGTATCTACATAAATGTCGATATATGAAAGTAAGGCCTACATTTTCTAATTGGCTTAATGGTTTACAATTATCAATCAAATCTTGGAGAATAATTAAGAGTACAAAAGCCCTTAAATTGATATATTTGTTAAAAACATTTAAAGTGATTCAGATAGCCCTTTTTGTCTTTTTTTTTCTTTCATATTTTTTGTATTATCACTCTGTATTTGCTTTTGTTTTCTTTCCTTGATGTTGAAATTGCCTCGACTTTTGTGTGAATCATAAATGTATGTTTGTTGTTCAATAACAAAATAAAAATAAAAAGTAAATAAATAAATCTGATGAAGTAGCTACACGATCGGCTAATACGTCAGGGTGCACACTTGACATGAAATAACAGCCACATAGTCACTTTTACTCTATACCAGGGGTGTCAAACTCGCTTTCACTGAGGGCCACTGGTAACAGTGAATAATATATGAATTTGTTTAGACATTTTATTATATATTTTTTATGTACACTGTCAAAAATTCTGGGAAATGCCTTGCCAGTTTTTTACTGTAAAACATACAGATTTATTCTACAATATATTACAGTAAATGGAAAAACAGTACCCAGTTTTTACAGTAAAATACTGGCAGCTTAGTTGCCAGTATTTTACGGTGTAAAATACTGTAAATGGAAAAACTGTACCATTGTTTTTTGTTTTTTTCTGGCAACCGAGCGGTCAGTTTTTTTTTTTACCATAAAAAAAACTGCAGAACCGTTTTAACATTTACAGTAATACATCATTAAACCGCAGATTTTACAGTTTAAAAAAAAAGGCAGTTTACTCGCCAGAATTTTACAGTAAAAACTGTGGTAGAGTTATTTTCAATTTACAGTTATATGCTTTTACCGTAAAATGTATGTAAATGATGACAAACAGGAAGTGACCATATATGTATCAGTAATTGGTATGCATTGGAAACAGGAAGTGACCATATATGTCTTCAGTAATGCGGACGCTGTATCGATCCATTGTGGTGAAGAAGGAGCTGAGCCGGAAGGCAAAGCTCTCAATTTACCGGTCGATCTACGTTCCCATCCTCACCTATGGTCATGAGCTTTGGGTTATGACCGAAAGGACAAGATCACGGGTACAAGCGGCCGAAATGAGTTTCCTCCGCCGGGTGGCGGGGCTCTCCCTTAGAGATAGGGTGAGAAGCTCTGCCATCCGGGAGGAGCTCAAAGTAAAGCCGCTGCTCCTCCACATGGAGAGGAGCCAGATGAGGTGGTTCGGGCATCTGGTCAGGATGCCACCCGAACGCCTCCCTAGGGAGGTGTTTAGGGCACGTCCGACCGGTAGGAGGCCACGGGGAAGACCCAGGACACGTTGGGAAGACTATGTCTCCCGGCTGGCCTGGGAACGCCTCGGGGTCCCACAGGAAGAGCTGGACGAAGTGGCTGGGGAGAGGAAAGTCTGGGCTTCCCTGCTTAGGCTGCTGCCCCCGCGACCCGACCTCGGATAAGCGGAAGAAGATGGATGGATGGATGGATGGAAACAGGAAGTGACCATATATGTATCAGTAATTGGTATGAATTGGAAACAGGAAGTGACCATATATGTATCGGTAATTGGTATGCATTGGAAACAGGAAGTGATCATATATGTATCAGTAATTGGTATGAATTGGAAACAGGAATTGACCATACATGTATCAGTAATTGGTATGCATTGGAAACAGGAAGTGACCATATATGTATCAGTAATTGGTATGCATTGGAAACAGGAAGTGATCATATTTGTATCGGTAATTGGTATGCATTGGAAACAGGAAGTGATCATATTTGTATCGGTAATTGGTATGCATTGGAAACAGGAAGTGATCATATTTGTATCGGTAATTGGTATGCATTGGAAACAGGAAGTGACCATATATGTATCAGTAATTGGTATGAATTGGAAAAGGGGTAGAATTGAATAAAATGTGCTTCTACTACTGCTTTTCGGACACTATAAAGAAATGAGAATAAGTCAATTAAGTGGTTCTATAAACATCTTCGATATAAACTATCATATTCTGAAGGGTTTAACGACTTACTGAGTCCTTCCAATCTGATAAAGTAGCGACAAGATCGGCTAACATTTACAGTCACGGTGCTAACAATTTGGCTAAAGCTCGCTAACGTCACACTTGCACTTTATCAACACTTTTAAATGAATCTGACATCAACCGCGCAGTATTTTATTATCAAAATATGTTTAAGGCTTTTTGGCACTGCTAGGAAGCACCCCCGAGCTAGCTTAGCACAAAGCTAGTTAGCATGCTAACATGCTAACAGCACAGTTGGTGTCCGCCTACCTGTTGTTGGTCCTTGGGCTCTCCTGCCTTCCTTTTCCTGCTAACTGTCTTCCTCGCCATAGTCTGACACACACAGCTCCCGCACCCACATGGAGGGGACACCCGACTCTGGACGTCGGATCATAAAATGTGGATAAACGATGTTGTTCCTCGGCCTTTGCTAGCGGCTCCGATGACGAGCAAGGACGGTCACATGCGGGATGCGTCGCGGGACTGGGATGGTCACTAAATGACTCGCGTTGGCCGGCTATGAATGTCAAAGACGATATTAAACGATACAAAGTTTAAGTCTGTAGCTTCTCCCCCCCCCTCAAAAGTAGCGTCAGCAGCAGCGAGATCATCGGGACTCCGCGCAGCCGCACTCGTTAAAACATCAACAACAACAAGGTCGTACGTGAACGCGCCCGTCGAACGTGCTCGTTCACGACGATCGCCCGCTGCCATTGATATTTCCTGGTGTCCTGTCGAGTGGCAATGACCTTTCACCTCCTTCAGAACGTGATTATCCACCGTTGCCGTCCTCAAACTTGAGGAACAAAATAAATAAAACATGCATATGTGATGAACCCGAGTGGTGGGATATTAAAATCTAATAAAATTGCTAAAAACTAGTAAATATTAAGAACCCAATGTGGTGAGAACCGAACCGTCCAAAATAATGGAAGATGATTATGCTTGTTCAACATCTACGCTCCATAATATCATCAAAAGGTTCAGAGAATGTGGAGAAATCACTCCACGTAAGCGGCATGGCCGGAAACCAACATTGAATGACCGTGACCTTCCATCCCTCAGACGGCACTGTATCAAAAAGCGACATCAATCTCTAAAGGATATCACCACATGGGCTCAGGAACACTTCAGAAAAGCACTGTCACTAAATACAGTTGGTCGCTACATCTGTAAGTGCAAGTTAAAGCTCTACTATGCAAAGCGAAAGCCATTTATCAACAACACCCAGAAACGCCGCCGGCTTCTCTGGGCCCGAGATCATCTAAGATGGACTCATGCAAAGTGGAAAAGTGTTCTGTGGTCTGACGAGTCCACATTTCAAATTGTTTTTTAAATATTCGACATGGTGTCATCCGGACCAAAGGGGAAGCGAACCATCCAGACTGTTATCGACGCAAAGTTCAAAAGCCAGCATGTGTGATGGTATGGGGGTGTATTAGTGCCCAAGACATGGGTAACTTACACATCTGTGAAGGCACCATTAATGCTGAAAGGTACATACAGGTTTTGGAACAACATATGCTGCCATCTAAGCGCCGTCTTTTTCATGGACGCCCCTGCTTATTTCAGCAAGACAATGCCAAGCCACATTCAGCACGTATTACAACAGCGTGGCTTCTTAAAAAAAGAGTGCGGGTACTTTCCTGGTCCGCCTGCAGTCCAGACCTGTCTCCCATCGAAAATGTGTGGCGCATTATGAAGCGTAAAATACGACAGCGGAGACCCCGGACTGTTGAACGACTGAAGCTCTACATAAAACAAGAATGGGAAAGAATTCCACTTTCGAAGCTTCAACAATTAGTTTCCTCAGTTCCCAATCGTTTATTGAGTGTTGTTAAAAGGAAAGGCCATGTAACACAGTGGTGAACATGCCCTTTCCCAACTACTTTGGCACGTGTTGCAGCCATGAACTTCTAAGTTAATTATTGTTTGCAAAAAAAAAATAAAGTTTATGAGTTTGAACATCAAATATCTTGTCTTTGTAGTGCATTCAACTAAATATGGGTTGAAAATGATTTGCAAATCATTGTATTCCGTTTATATTTACATCTAACACAATTTCCCAACTCATATGGAAACGGGGTTTGTAACATTATATTTAACACACAGCCCGTGTCCAAGTAATCCAAATCAGGACCTCAAGTTCTTAGAAAAATACAGCGGTAACTCGGTTTTTATACGCCTTGGTGTTAATATGAGTCGGTTTCAGGCGAAAATGTTTACAAAAAACGTCGAAAGTCAGCGAGAGTCCTCATTTCCCCAAGTGTCACTGAACGCACCAACAATGGCAGAGATTGAATTAGTTTTTAGTTGTTTAGATGTATTAAGTTAAAGTTAAAGTACCAATGATTGTCACACACACACTAGGTGTGGCGGAATTATTCTCTGCATTCGACCCATCACCCTTGATCACCCCCTGGGAGGTGAGGGGAGCAGTGAGCAGCAGCGGTGGCCGCGCCCGGGAATCATTTTTGGCGATTTAACCCCCAATTCCAAGCCTTGATGCTGAGTGCCAAGCAGGGAGGTAATGGCTCCCATTTTTATAGTCTTTGGTATGACTCGGCCTTGTTATTGAATTTCCGCCAAAAATTAATTATGAATCAGATTTTTTTCAGGGTTAGAACATACAAATGTGTTTTCACAACCTTCTAAATGCAGTTTTAACACTATTGGAGCCCTCTAGACATGAAATAACACCCACATAGTCACTTTTACTCTATGTAATACAAAAGCCAAAAGCAGTGAAGTTGTCACGTTGTGTAAATGGTCAATAAAAAGAGAATACAACAAATCCTTTTCAACTTATATTCAATTGAATAGACTGCAAAGACAAGATATTTCATGTTCACACTCAGAAACTTCATTTTTTTTTTGCAAATAATCATTAACTTACAATTTAATGGTAGCAACACATTGCAAAAAAAGTTTTTACCACTGTGTTACATGGCCTTTCCTTTTATCAACACTCAGTAAAGGTTTGGGAACTGAGGAGACACATTTTTGAAGTGGAATTCTTTCCCATTCTTGCTTGATGTACAACTTAAGTTGTTCAACGGTCTGGGGTCTCTGTTGTGCTATTTTACGCTTCATATTGCGCCACACATTTTCAATGGGAGACAGGTCTGGACTACAGGCAGGCCAGTCTAGTACCCGCACTCTTTTACTACGAAGCCACGCTGATGTAACACGTGGCTTGGCATTGTCTTACTGAAATAAGCAGGGGCGTCCATGACAAAGAAGTTGCTTGGATGGCAACACATGTTGTTCCAAAACCTGTATATACAGGTAAAAGCCAGTAAATTAGAATATTTTGAAAAACTTGATTTATTTCAGTAATTGCATTCAAAAGGTGTAACTTGTACATTATATTTATTCATTGCACACAGACTGATGCATTCAAATGTTTATTTCATTTAATTTTGATGATTTGAAGTGGCAACAAATGAAAATTCAAAATTCCGTGTGTCACAAAATTAGAATATTACTTAAGGCTAATACAAAAAAGGGATTTTTAGAAATGTTGGCCAACTGAAAAGTATGAAAATGAAAAATATGAGCATGTACAATACTCAATACTTGGTTGGAGCTCCTTTTGCCTCAATTACTGCGTTAATGCGGCGTGGCATGGAGTCGATGAGTTTCTGGCACTGCTCAGGTGTTATGAGAGCCCAGGTTGCTCTGATAGTGGCCTTCAACTCTTCTGCGTTTTTGGGTCTGGCATTCTGCATCTTCCTTTTCACAATACCCCACAGATTTTCTATGGGGCTAAGGTCAGGGGAGTTGGCGGGCCAAATTAGAACAGAAATACCATGGTCCGTAAACCAGGCACGGGTAGATTTTGCGCTGTGTGCAGGCGCCAAGTCCTGTTGGAACTTGAAATCTCCATCTCCATAGAGCAGGTCAGCAGCAGGAAGCATGAAGTGCTCTAAAACTTGCTGGTAGACGGCTGCGTTGACCCTGGATCTCAGGAAACAGAGTGGACCGACACCGGCAGATGACATGGCACCCCAAACCATCACCCAACCATGCAAATGTTGCATTTCCTTTGGAAATCGAGGTCCCAGAGTCTGGAGGAAGACAGGAGAGGCACAGGATCCACGTTGCCTGAAGTCTAGTGTAAAGTTTCCACCATCAGTGATGGTTTGGGGTGCCATGTCATCTGCTGGTGTCGGTCCACTCTGTTTCCTGAGATCCAGGGTCAACGCAGCCGTCTACCAGCAAGTTTTAGAGCACTTCATGCTTCCTGCTGCAGTTGGCCAACATTTCTAAAAATCCCTTTTTTGTATTAGCCTTAAGTAATATTCTAATTTTGTGACACACGGAATTTTGGATTTTCATTTGTTGCCACTTCAAATCATCAAAATTAAATGAAATAAACATTTGAATGCATCAGTCTGTGTGCAATGAATAAATATAATGTACAAGTTACACCTTTTGAATGCAATTACTGAAATAAATCAAGTTTTTCAAAATATTCTAATTTACTGGCTTTTACCTGTACCTTTCAGCATTAATGGTGCCTTCACAGATGTATAAGTTACCCATGTCTTGGGCACTAATACACCCCCATACCATCACACATGCTGCCTTTTACACTTTCACCCTAGAACAGTTCCCATGGTTCTTTTCCTCTTTGGTCCAAAAATATGAATGTGGACTTGTCAGACCTCAGAACACTTTTCCACTTTCCATCTTAGATGAGCTCGGGCCCAGCGAAGCGTTTCTGGGTGTTGTTAAATGGCTTTGCATGGTAGAGTTTTAACTTGCACTTACAGATGTGCCGACCAACTGTAGTTACTGACAGTGGTTTTCTGAAGTGCTCCTGAGCCCATGTGGTGATATCCTTTACACACTGATGTCGCTTTGTGACGCAGCAGCGCCTGAGGGATCGAAGGTCAAGGCATTGCCGCTTACGTGCAGTGATTTCTCCACATTCTCTGAACCTTTTGATGATATTACAGAGCGTCGATGGTGAAATCCCTAAATTCCTTGTTGAGAAATGTTGTTCTTAAACAATTTGCTCAGGCATTTGTTGACAAAGTGGTGACCCTCGCCCCCGTCCTTGTTTGTGAATGACTGAGCATTTCATGGAAGCTGCTTTTATACCCAATCATGGCACCCACCTGTTCACCTGTGGGATGTTCCAAATAAGTCTTAGATGAGCATTTCTCAACTTTTTAAGTCTTTTTTGCCACTTGTGCCAGCTTTTTTGAAACATGTTGCAATCATCAAAATTCCAAATGAGCTAATATTTGCAAAAAATAACGTTTTCCAGTGTGAACGTTAAATATCTTGTCTTTGCAGTCTATTCAATTGAATATAAGTTGAAAATGATTTGTTGTATTCTCTTTTTATTTACCATTTACACAACCTGACTGCTTTTGGGTTTTTGTAGTAACGTTGACTAAGGCTTAGCCAATCAGTGGCCACGACACTGAACAGCATGCTCTGATTGGTTTGTTCTTATCTAGCTGACACTCTACTGTAGTGGTGATATGTGTTAGAATAATTGTAAGTTATCACAAAAGAAACATTATATTGCATTATGTTCCTGATGAGAAGATGAAGGCTGTATTTCGAGGCCTAACAAGAGGAGGAACGCTCGTGAAACGCCACTGTGATTTCAACACGGACAGATGGCAGGAGCTGCTCAACTCCCGGAGGAACTCTCTTTGAAGTGGTTCCCAAACTCTCTTCCAACTATTTGGTCAAGGCTATTTACGACCCGCTGCCCTCTTGAAGTTGCTGTGGACAGGAGACGGGAGGGGTTATCCATTGTCCTCCAACACCTGCCCCAGCTGGATCCAGGAAGAGCCCAAGCCCGAGAAGTCCTCTTCTTGGACTTCAAGGCGACCGAAAACAATGACTGTTTTACATACTCCCAATTCCTGCTGTGACATATGTTGGTGCGTGAACATTGAACATCTGAATTAAAAGAGGAGACGAAGACCTTCTTCGTCAGAGCGTGCTAAGACACTGTAAGAGGTTACAGGTTGACGCATGTCTCTCACCAATTGAGTCTAAATTGAATTCTGTCTGTTTGATTCCTTGCCTTTTTGTCTTGTTTAATAGATGTCCTGTGTTTGAACGTGACAATATGTTTAAGTTATTTTTCTTTCCTAATGCTTGAAAAATATTTTAAGATACTGTATGTAGAACATGGAAAAAAAAAAAAAAAAAGCGCCGCGACACATTTTGACGTGAGGTACCACTGACTTATTAGTACCATCTATTGTCGTTAAAACATTACTAAGTTTTCCTCTCAAGTTTCCCATTATCAGTGTCTTGCAAAGGCAACACTTACTAAAGCATAGTTTTTAACAAAATGTGAGACAAATTCAATGTTATGATTTCAATATGAGAACAAAACAATGGATAATGATATTTTAATGTGAGAAGAAGGCAAGTCGGTGCCTCATAGCAAGGAATAATGGCATGAATGGACAATCATCTTGTGTTGGCTGCACTTGGACTAAATTGACTGTGCAGTGGAGGGAAAAAGAAGAAGAAGGCACAGGAGTGTTCATCACAAATCAAACCAGTAAGACTCTCACTACTTGAATTTAATTTCCATTGATGAAACCATTTGCTTATTTGATCATTGTGACCTTAGAAGTTGAACATTTGTAAGCCACAATCAAGGAAGTGGTTAAGACGAGTCAGCAGATATGTTGGAACCCACACAGACCTTGGGGTGATCAAACGAGAAGAACTACAGGTAAAAGCCAGTAAATTAGAATATTTTGAAAAACTTGATTTATTTCAGTAATTGCATTCAAAAGGTGTAACTTGTACATTATATTTATTCATTGCACACAGACTGATGCATTCAAATGTTTATTTCATTTAATTTTGATGATTTGAAGTGGCAACAAATGAAAATCCAAAATTCCGTGTGTCACAAAATTAGAATATTACTTAAGGCTAATACAAAAAAGGGATTTTTAGAAATGTTGGCCAACTGAAAAGTATGAAAATGAAAAATATGAGCATGTACAATACTCAATACTTGGTTGGAGCTCCTTTTGCCTCAATTACTGCGTTAATGCGGCGTGGCATGGAGTCGATGAGTTTCTGGCACTGCTCAGGTGTTATGAGAGCCCAGGTTGCTCTGATAGTGGCCTTCAACTCTTCTGCGTTTTTGGGTCTGGCATTCTGCATCTTCCTTTTCACAATACCCCACAGATTTTCTATGGGGCTAAGGTCAGGGGAGTTGGCGGGCCAATTTAGAACAGAAATACCATGGTCCGTAAACCAGGCACGGGTAGATTTTGCGCTGTGTGCAGGCGCCAAGTCCTGTTGGAACTTGAAATCTCCATCTCCATAGAGCAGGTCAGCAGCAGGAAGCATGAAGTGCTCTAAAACTTGCTGGTAGACGGCTGCGTTGACCCTGGATCTCAGGAAACAGAGTGGACCGACACCAGCAGATGACATGGCACCCCAAACCATCACTGATGGTGGAAACTTTACACTAGACTTCAGGCAACGTGGATCCTGTGCCTCTCCTGTCTTCCTCCAGACTCTGGGACCTCGATTTCCAAAGGAAATGCAAAATTTGCATGGTTGGGTGATGGTTTGGGGTGCCATGTCATCTGCTGGTGTCGGTCCACTCTGTTTCCTGAGATCCAGGGTCAACGCAGCCGTCTACCAGCAAGTTTTAGAGCACTTCATGCTTCCTGCTGCTGACCTGCTCTATGGAGATGGAGATTTCAAGTTCCAACAGGACTTGGCGCCTGCACACAGCGCAAAATCTACCCGTGCCTGGTTTACGGACCATGGTATTTCTGTTCTAAATTGGCCCGCCAACTCCCCTGACCTTAGCCCCATAGAAAATCTGTGGGGTATTGTGAGAAGGAAGATGCAGAATGCCAGACCCAAAAACGCAGAAGAGTTGAAGGCCACTATCAGAGCAACCTGGGCTCTCATAACACCTGAGCAGTGCCAGAAACTCATCGACTCCATGCCACGCCGCATTAACGCAGTAATTGAGGCAAAAGGAGCTCCAACCAAGTATTGAGTATTGTACATGCTCATATTTTTCATTTTCATACTTTTCAGTTGGCCAACATTTCTAAAAATCCCTTTTTTGTATTAGCCTTAAGTAATATTCTAATTTTGTGACACACGGAATTTTGGATTTTCATTTGTTGCCACTTCAAATCATCAAAATTAAATGAAATAAACATTTGAATGCATCAGTCTGTGTGCAATGAATAAATATAATGTACAAGTTACACCTTTTGAATGCAATTACTGAAATAAATCAAGTTTTTCAAAATATTCTAATTTACTGGCTTTTACCTGTATATGCAAACCCTAAAACTTTGACAACATCCATCCATCCATTTTCTACCGCTTATTCCAAATTGTGTTAATTCAATGGTAAACAAGCTGGCTTCATCTTTAATTATTGGCCTGTGTGGTGTAAGTTGTAGTAAGACTAAACAGCTGCTGCAGACTCAGTTCTTACGCGTGAAGAAACAAATGTATAAGGACTTAACAGCGTAGACTAAATGGAAACACAGAGTATGTGGTACAGGTACTGTGTGACATGTTGTGGTGTGCAGATCTTCTCAAATATCGATTCTTCGATCACAATAGCGATACTTTTGATATGCTTTAGTTCATGGGCGTCCAAACTTTTTCAACCAAAAGCCGCACACTGAAAAATCGAAGTATGCAGGGGCCCTAGTTGACATTTTTTCATTGAAAAAAACCCTAAAAACAGATTTGTATTATAGGTGACTAAGTATGTTATTAGTTGGAACATTTGAGCTTTTTATTTATTTATTACATACCGATTACCGGTATTTTTTGCTTTTTCCCCATGTAAGAATAAAATAATACTAACTGCATAACAGTGTGTCAAAAAAATCTTCCTGTACAAAAATATTAATGTTATGTTACATATTTAACAGTGTTTATTACGATTGTTGTAATTGTTCCTGTTAATTTATGTTAGTATTGTTTTAATGAACTACACTAAATACAGTACAGGCCAAAAGTTTGGACACACCTCCTCATTTCAATGTGTTTTCTTTATTTTCATGACTGTTTACATTGTAGATTGTCACATCAAAACTATGACACCTGTGAAGTGAAAACCATTTCAGGTGACTGCCTCTTGAAGCTCATGGAGAGAATGCCAAGAGTGTGCAAAGCAGTAATCAGAGCAAAGGGTGGCTATTTTGAAGAAACTAGAATATAAAACATGTTTTCGGTTATTTCACCTTTTTTTGTTAAGTACATAACTCCACATGTGTTCATTCATAGTTTTGATGTGACAATCTATAATGTAAATAGTCATGGAAATAAAGAAAACACATTGAATGAGAAGGTGTGTCCAAACTTTTTTTGAGAGTTTTGTAACATTTTAAATCAGGGGTGTCTATACTTTTTCCACCAAGGGCCACATACTTAAAAGTCAAGTATGGGGCTGCCATTATGATATTTTTTTAATTTAGAAAAAAATGCAAAAAACATTTACTGTATTTTTCGGATTATAAGTGGCATTGTTTTTCATAGTTTGGCCGGGGGTGCGACTTATACTCAGGAGCGACTTATGTGTGAAATGATGAACACATTAGCGTAAAATATCAACTAATATTATTGATGTCATTGACGTAAGAGACTAGACGTATAAGATTTCATGGGATTTAGCGATTAGGAGTGACAGATTGTATAGCATGTTCTATATGTTATAGTTATTTGAATGACTCTTACCATAATATGTTACGTTAACATACCAGTTGGTTATTTATGCCTCATATAACGTACACTTATTCAGCCTGTTGTTCACTATTCTTCATTTATTTTAAATTGCCTTTCAAATGTCTATTCTTGCTGTTGGCTTTTATCAAATACATTTCCCCCAAAAAATGAGACTTATACTCCAGTGCGACTTATACTCCGAAAAATACGGTATATATTTAAAGACAACTTTGTGTTATAGGTGAATATTATTACCGATTAGTTTAAAAATGTCAGCTTCTTCTCATTACATTACATTTTTACTGATTTGTTTTTTTTTTAGATAGGCATGTTATGAAAATAAACAACTCTTTAAATGTTAGCAGACACATTAGGTACAGTACAGACCAAACGTTTGGACACACATTCTCATTCACAACACAACTAATGGTCCCAAACCCATTGATAAAGCAAGAAGTTCCACTCATCAACCCTGATAAGGTGAAAACCATTTCAGATGACTACCTCTTGAAGCTCATGGAGAGAATGCCAAGTGTGCCGTATTTTCCGCACTATAAGGCGCACCTAAAAACCACAAATTTTCTCAAAAGCTGACAGTGCGGCTTATAACCCGGTGCGCTTTATATATGGATTAATATTCAGATTCATTTTCATAAAGTTTCGGTCTCGCAACTACGGTAAACAGCCGCCATCTTTTTTCCCCGTAGAAGAGGAAGTGCTTCTTCTTCTACGCAAGCAACCGCCAAGGTAAGCACCCGCCCCCATAGAACAGGAAGTGCTTCTTCTTCTACTGTAAGCAACCACCCGCCCGCGTAGAAGAAGAAGAAGGGCACGGATATTACCGTACGTTTCATTTCCTTTGTGTGTTTACATCTGTAAAGACCACAAAATGGCTCCTACTAAGCGACAGGGATCCGGTTCATGAAAAGACGCAATCTCTCCATCCGCACACGGATTACTATTTCACAGCAACTGCCTAAAGACTTTCAAGAAAAGCTGGCTACTTTCCGTGCATATTGTAAAAACAAGATAGCTGAAAAAAGTATCCGGCCAGAGAACATTATCAACATGGACGAGGTTCCACTGACTTTTGATATTCCTGTGAACCGCACTGTGGATACAACGGGAGCACGTACGGTGAATATTCGCACCACAGGGAATGAGAAGTCATCCTTCACTGTGGTTCTAGCTTGCCATGCTAATGGCCAGAAACTTCCACCCATGGTGATATTCAAAAGGAAGACCTTGCCAAAAGAGACCTTTCCAGCCGGCGTCATCATAAAAGCTAACTCGAAGGGATGGATGAAGAAAAGATGAGCGAGTGGTTAAGGTAAGTTTACGTGAAGAGGCCGGGTGGCTTTTTTCACGCAGCTCCGTCCATGTTGATATACGACTCCGTGTGCGCCCACATCACGCTGGTTTTTAATATATTATTAAAGTTTGACTGACCTATCTGACTGTTTTTTGACATTCCTTTAGCGCAGTTAGATGCGGCTTATAACACGGGGCGGCTTATAGGTGGACAAAGTTTTGAAATATGCCGTTCATTGAAGGCGCGGCTTATAACCCAGGGCGCCTTATGGTGCGGAAAATACGGTAATCAGAGCAAAGGGTGGCTATTTTGAAGAAACTACCGTAGATGTTTTCAGTTATTTCACCTTTTTTTTAAGTACATAACTCCACATGTGTTCATTCATAATTTTGATGTGACAATCTACAATGTAAATAGTCATGAAAATAAAGAGAACACATTGAATGAGAAGGTGTGTCCAAAATTTTGGCCTGTACTCTAAATTTGCAAAAAGTACCAGCTTGGAAAGAAAATCAGCAGTATGGAACATCACTATTAACATGTCTAATCAAAGCTGATGATTAAGGTGTGGAAACGATGTACAATAGAGCCACAGAAGATGGTGGCCCTAGCAATCACTGATAAGTGAGGAATATTGATTGGAAGAATGCTTTAAAATTGTTCCTTCCTAGAACTATAAAGCACTTTTGAAGCTTAGCTATGTTGACCATTCTGGTTCATGTAGCTTTTTTTTAAACGCATAGCTGGTTGAACCAATTTGAGCCTCATTTAAATGGTCGCTATTTTCCAAGGCAAATAGGGTTGGACACAATATCAGTTGAGAAATAGGCCCTTGTTGTTAAAACAGTATCAGCCCTTCATTTGAACAACAAACACATTGGCTACGCAAAAGAAAACAATGCAGTTAATATATCCACAGCCCGCTCACTTCTGTGTATTAAATCAATCAAAATATGGGATTTTGTAACTTTTTGTAGCTTAGACAACTGAAAACATCAACTCTTAAGACAAAAGATTACTCATTGCCTGTTTAAAAAATACATGTATGAATATGCCAACCAACAAAAGCCATGTTTGATTATTTGGATCCAATGATGGAATTCAATAAGGAACTTAAATCAAAACAGTTTTAGTTACATCCAAATTTCCAGCAAGACTATTTCATCTCCCAACAACTAGAGGGGCTCAAAGTTATAGAACATGAAGTGTCTCTATTGCACTGTAATGTGGCTGGGAAACAAACAAAACATGAACATATGTACAGGACACACCTTCTCATTCAATGCATTTTCATGACTATTTACATCAAAACTATGAATGAACACATGTGGAGTTATGTTCTTAACAAAAGAAGGTGAAATAACTGAAAACATTCTAATTTCTTCAAAATAGCCACCCTTTGCACACTCTTAGCATTCTCTCCATGAGCTTCAAGAGGTAGTCACCTGAAATGGTTTTCACTTCACAAGTGTGCTTGAAGCTCATGGAGAGAATGCCAAGAGTGTGCAAAGCAGGAATCAGGGCAAATGGTGGCTATTTTGAAGAAACTAGAATATAAAACATGTTTTCAGTTATTTCAATTTTTTTTGTTAAGTACATAACTCCACATGTGTTCATTCATAGTTCTGATGTGACAATCTACAATGTAAATAGTCATGAACATAAAGACGAATGAGGAGAAGGTGTGGCCTGTACTGTATTTCCCACGGCCATTCACATGTTTCCAGTATGCTGCTTAAAGTAAATGATTATAGCTTACATTACATCAAACTATGTGTTGAAATAAAAGTGTCAGTGTAGGTTTTAAATATCTTAATGTGGGTCCATGCCAGCAGGGTGTAGGTTATCAAGAGGGGTTATTATTTCCAGTGCAGGTAGAAGAGTGAACTAGTTCAGGTAGCATCGCTTATTTTTGAAGACCTAGGATGGAAATCCTCAATCCAAATTCAAAAGACTGGTTTTTGACTGCTTTGTTTCCAGAAAGCCTCCACCACTTCTGACTGGAAATGTGCACTGAGCAGTGGAAGATGGCAGCTCAGCTGTTATGCAGTTTTATGAGTGACTACCTCATCACAACTCTGGCCTGCAGCTTTACCTGCTCAACACTTCCACGTGGAAGCAAATATAAACTTGCCACAGCCCAAATTCTCCACCCCACTCCTTATTATCCGAGCAGTACCAGTTGGCTTTATTTCCAACGACAACAAAAAATACTGCTGTGACGTATTGATGCTCTTGGCACAGTCTTAAAGAAGTGCCGGGCCCTCCCACAGCACATGTGGCAGGGCATGGTGTGGCAGGAAGAAAGGGGGCTGTGGAGGGTACTAACAGGAGTCAGGCCCAGCACTCGTTGCTCAGCTCGCTGCGGCCCGAGCCATCAGGTCCTCGAGTGCCTTGTCCTGATCGTTATTGTGGACCAGTAGCACTTCTTTGATGGCTTCCCGCTTGAATCCCATCTCGCCAAATCTTGACATGAGCTCAAGAAACTGCAATGCCTGATGATGAAAAGAAACATTTGACATCATTTACAATTGATTGGTCTTTTTTTCCCCAACAATTACTTTGAAGTAGAGATGTTCTGATCAGGGTTTTGTGCTGCTGATTCCGATACTAATCACCGACAAGTAAGATGGACCGGCACAAATATCAATCACATGTAATAACTGTGCATGGTTCATCTTATTTATAGTGAGTGCTATTGACAGTTGAACAGTATTTCAACTCCATCCTTTGTTTCTTTTAGTGCATCATGTTTGGGCAAAACTAAATAAATAGCACACAATAACCAAACTAGGGTTGTCCTGATACCAAAATGTATTTTGATACGTTTCTAAATAAAAGGGGACCACAAAAAATAGCATTATTGGCTTTATTTTAACAAAAAATCTTAGTGTACATGAAACATATGTTTATTATTGTCATTTAGTCCTTAAATAAAATGTTGAACATACAGGTAAAAGCCAGTAAATTAGAATATTTTGAAAAACTTGATTTATTTCAGTAATTGCATTTAAAAGGTGTAACTTGTACATTATATTTATTCATTGCACACAGACTGATGCATTCAAATGTTTATTTCATTTAATTTTGATGATTTGAAGTGGCAACAAATGAAAATCCAAAATTCCGTGTGTCACAAAATTAGAATATTACTTAAGGCTAATACAAAAAAGGGATTTTTAGAAATGTTGGCCAACTGAAAAGTATGAAAATGAAAAATATGAGCATGTACAATACTCAATACTTGGTTGGAGCTCCTTTTGCCTCAATTACTGCGTTAATGCGGCGTGGCATGGAGTCCATGAGTTTCTGGCACTGCTCAGGTGTTATGAGAGCCCAGGTTGCTCTGATAGTGGCCTTCAACTCTTCTGCGTTTTTGGGTCTGGCATTCTGCATCTTCCTTTTCACAATACCCCACAGATTTTCTATGGGGCTAAGGTCAGGGGAGTTGGCGGGCCAATTTAGAACAGAAATACCATGGTCCGTAAACCAGGCACGGGTAGATTTTGCGCTGTGTGCAGGCGCCAAGTCCTGTTGGAACTTGAAATCTCCATCTCCATAGAGCAGGTCAGCAGCAGGAAGCATGAAGTGCTCTAAAACTTGCTGGTAGACGGCTGCGTTGACCCTGGATCTCAGGAAACAGAGTGGACCGACACCAGCAGATGACATGGCACCCCAAACCATCACCCAACCATGCAAATTTTGCATTTCCTTTGGAAATCGAGGTCCCAGAGTCTGGAGGAAGACAGGAGAGGCACAGGATCCACGTTGCCTGAAGTCTAGTGTAAAGTTTCCACCATCAGTGATGGTTTGGGGTGCCATGTCATCTGCTGGTGTCGGTCCACTCTGTTTCCTGAGATCCAGGGTCAACGCAGCCGTCTACCAGCAAGTTTTAGAGCACTTCATGCTTCCTGCTGCTGACCTGCTCTATGGAGATGGAGATTTCAAGTTCCAACAGGACTTGGCGCCTGCACACAGCGCAAAATCTACCCGTGCCTGGTTTACGGACCATGGTATTTCTGTTCTAAATTGGCCCGCCAACTCCCCTGACCTTAGCCCCATAGAAAATCTGTGGGGTATTGTGAAAAGGAAGATGCAGAATGCCAGACCCAAAAACGCAGAAGAGTTGAAGGCCACTATCAGAGCAACCTGGGCTCTCATAACACCTGAGCAGTGCCAGAAACTCATCGACTCCATGCCACGCTGCATTAACGCAGTAATTGAGGCAAAAGGAGCTCCAACCAAGTATTGAGTATTGTACATGCTCATATTTTTCATTTTCATACTTTTCAGTTGGCCAACATTTCTAAAAATCCCTTTTTTGTATTAGCCTTAAGTAATATTCTAATTTTGTGACACACAGAATTTTGGATTTTCATTTGTTGCCACTTCAAATCATCAAAATTAAATGAAATAAACATTTGAATGCATCAGTCTGTGTGCAATGAATAAATATAATGTACAAGTTACACCTTTTGAATGCAATTACTGAAATAAATCAAGTCTTTCAAAATATTCTAATTTACTGGCTTTTACCTGTATAGTAGAGATTTACCAAAAGTGCTTTGCTGTAGAAGATACTGTAGTCAATAAGCTCCTTTTTCTCTATCCTCTTGTTGTGGGGCAGACTGGCTTGTACATGCACGTGCATCTTATGCTGTTGCCATTTTCAATACGAAGTAGCATAGAGTTCTAACTTATATCTGTCAGTAGCACTAAAAAAAATACAACATGGCTGACGGGGGGAAAATAAAATGTTGAATTGAAGGCACGTAAAAAAATATCGCCCACAAAACAACGCGACCTGAAGAGACGTTCATAAAGCGGCTTGAAAACGGTCAGTAAAACATAATCTATGCAACATTTCAACTGGACAGACTATAAAGAAAAGACAAATGAAAGGCTGGATAACAGCAAAACAACTTATCGTATTTTTCGGACTACAAGTCGCAGTTTTTTTCATAGTTTGGCCGGGGGTGCGACTTATACTCAGGAGCGACTTATGTGTGAAATGATGAACACATTAGCGTAAAATATCAAATAATATTATTGATCTCATTCACGTAAGAGACTAGACGTATAAGATTTCATGGGATTTAGCAATTAGGAGTGACAGATTGTATAGCATGTTCTATATGTTATAGTTATTTGAATGACTCTTACCATAATATGTTACGTTAACATACCAGTTGGTTATTTATGCCTCATATAACGTACACTTATTCAGCCTGTTGTTCACTATTCTTCATTTATTTTAAATTGCCTTTCAAATGTCTATTCTTGCTGTTGGCTTTTAACCAATACATTTCCCCCAAAAATGCGACTTATATGTTTTTTTCCTTCTTTATTATGCATTTTCGGCCGGTGCGACTTATACTCCGGAGCGGCTTATAGTCCGAAAAACACGGTACAATTGCATGTAGCAGATTTGTACTTGACACCATCATGGAAAGAATAGTGAATAGGCTCATCTTAAATAGTCCTAATTGCCAACAGAAAACAGGTGCGGGGAAAAGTGCTCAGGGTTACAGGAAAACACCAACAAAACAGGAAAAGCCACCAAAATAAGAGTGCTGGACAGGAAGTTAGACAAAAAACTGAAGAAACACCTACAAAACAAGACAAGGAATGACCTGGCGTAACCGGTCACAACAATTACGACGGTCGTCTGGATTAAAAATGTACTGCTAGCTGTATCATTAGTCCAGAATTTTAACCGTCCTCTTGGACCTACCCAATTAGGAACCGGTACTCGGTATACATCCCTACAGGGGACTAAAATAAATGCAATATCATCCAGAAGGGGTGGGGTTTGTGATCGCCATAAAGAATATCGGCCGATACTGATTAGTGACCGATCGGTCAGCACGTCCCTATTTTAAAGATTGACATTTGTTCAACTAAAATGACACATAGGGTTTGAACATTTGATTTGTTTTAGGCGTAATCTAGTAGACATGACCACTGAGGGCCCAAAAGCACTTACCTTTTCTTCTGAGCATTGGTACATCTCTAAACATTCCTCCACTGCGCTTGCATCGAAGCCTCGCTCACACAATCGTCCATGGACAAAGAGATAATCCAGTACCTTGCACAATGACAACATGTTTTAACTTTGACACTATGAACCCCGGTTCCACCAAGAAGTACATTCAATTACGTTTAGTAAGGGATGCATTTTATGGATTTACAATAGCTCAACCTATCTAAGGCGTACTGTTTCAGTTTTTAGCACCCATTCACTAGAGGGCGCTAGTTGAACTTGTAGCCTACAGATTGCTTGAAGGTTTAGCTAGAAACCCGAAATTAAACATTTAAAATGTACAGCAGATTACGACATAAAGAGTTTAGTTTGTTGTTGTCAGTAATTTATGTTTGGCTGGTATGATGTCACACTGTTTACACGGGTGACGCAACCAGAGCAAACATGAAGAGGATTTACTGATCGGAATCGTACTGCAGCAGACAGAACCAAACTGTACTATTTGGTGGGAAAATGGCTGTATTGTATTTACAGTAACATACGTTTGCACAATGTTTTCATCTTTTACAGATACTACGATAAAATGGCTATAACTACCAAATTCTTTAGAAATGCACAGTTAAGGGGGGTTATTGATCATTGCAATATATTGAATTGAAGTAGGAAAAAAGTGCTAACATGACATGATTCCAGCTAACTCAAGCATCTTGGCCATTAACGTTGCACGCCCACTTGTAACACGACACAAAGGATCAAGAAACTTTATTTTGGGCACTGTACTTGTTTGTTTTTATGGATTTTTTTTATTTTTATGTTGTAAGTAATTAGTACTTCTAACTAAAGTGTTTGACTGCTCCTGTTTTATGTTCTATGTAATTATAAAACCTGTTTTTGCTGCCCTCTTGGCCAAGTCATTCTTGCAAAAGAGATTTTAATCTCGATGAGCTTTTATCTGGTTAAATAAAGGAAAATGAATGACAAAAATGTGTGTTGGCTTAATTTGTGTTTCAATTCATGATGATCAAGGTGCACTGATGATTTCTACACAAATACATGTACCATATTTTCCGCACTATAAGGCGCACCTAAAAACCACAAATTTTCTCAAAAGCTGACAGTGCGCCTTATAACCCGGTGCGCTTTATATATGGATTAATATTAAGATTCATTTTCATAAAGTTTCGGTCTCGCAACTACGGTAAACAGCCGCCATCTTTTTTCCCCGTAGAAGAGGAAGTGCTTCTTCTTCTACGCAAGCAACCGCCAAGGTAAGCACCCGCCCCCATAGAACAGGAAGCGCTTCTTCTTCTACTGAAAGCAACCACCCGCCCGCGTAGAAGAAGAAGAAGAAGAAGCGCGCGGATATTACGTTTCATTTCCTTTGTGTGTTTACATCTGTAAAGACCACAAAATGGCTCCTACTAAGCGACAGGTTTCCGGTTCATGAAAAGACGCAATCTCTCCATCCGCACACGGACTACTATTTCACAGCAACTGCCTAAAGACTTTCAAGAAAAGCTGGCTACTTTCCGTGCATATTGTAAAAACAAGATAGCTGAAAAAAAGATCCGGCCATAGAACATTATCAACATGGACGAGGTTCCACTGACTTTTGATATTCCTGTGAACCGCACTGTGGATACAACGGGAGCACGTACGGTGAATATTCGCACCACAGGGAATGAGAAGTCATCCTTCACTGTGGTTCTAGCTTGCCATGCTAATGACCAGAAACTTCCACCCATGGTGATATTCAAAAGGAAGACCTTGCCAAAAGAGACCAGCCGGCGTCATCATAAAAGCTAACTCGAAGGGATGGATGGATGAAGAAAAGATGAGCGAGTGGTTAAGGTAAGTTTACGCGAAGAGGCCGGGTGGCTTTTTTCACGCAGCTCCGTCCATGTTGATATACGACTCCGTGCGCGCCCACATCACGCTGGTTTTTAATATATTATTAAAGTTTGACTGACCTATCTGACTGTTTTTTTGACATTCCTTTAGCGCAGTTAGATGCGGCTTATAACACGGGGCGTCTTATAGGTGGACAAAGTTTTGAAATATGCCGTT
Organism: Nerophis lumbriciformis; assembly: GCF_033978685.3. Lineage (NCBI taxonomy): Eukaryota > Metazoa > Chordata > Actinopteri > Syngnathiformes > Syngnathidae > Nerophis > Nerophis lumbriciformis. Next base: position 2,286,807 of record NC_084585.2, on the reverse strand, counting down.
CATTGAAGGCGCGGCTTATAACCCAAGGCGCCTTATGGTGCGGAAAATACGGTATTCCTGTATTTGTCTTATTCAAGGTGATGGATATTGTCAGTCAATGCACATTTCTCCAAAAACTTAAGCATCTAAATTCTGAGAAATGTGAGGTTTTACATAAAAGAGGTGGGGTTATTTCACCTGCTCCACGTTCTGCCCTTGTCTCTGCATGGCCCGAAGAACACCCTCATAAGAATACCCCATGCCGACCAGGGTTTCTACACATTGACGCTCGCTGGGGGTCATGCTAAGCAGGGCCCCTCCACATGGCAAACCAGCAGAGCCTGACACAGAGTTTCCCTGGGAATAAATGTAAAGAAAATATCAGGTTAGTCTGATGAAAATATTCATCATCGAATATTGTGTTTTTGTTCTCACCGGTTTGGGTCCGCCACCCTTGTCAAGGCTGAGCGGCTCAGGGGCAACAATGACTTGGGATTTGGGTAGAATTGGGGGGCTGCCATTGGGTAGGTTGTGTCGGGGGGCAGGGATGGGTGCAGGGAATGGGCTGTATCTTACTGGATCGGAATCACCAGAATCCGAAAGTTTGGGAAAAGTCAGAGAGCGTATGTTGCAGGGTCGATCTTCTGCTTCATATCCTGATCTCCCATGATGCCCAACTTTGTCCATATCGAGTAGGGAAACTAAGCCATTGGGTTTATGGGCAAAGCCAGGTTTGGCTGGGAGGCTGGTGTTGGTGGGAGGAGATGGGCTGTTTCCACGTGACGTGGGCCCCAGCTGGGACACTTCTGGTGGAGATACAGAAGGAGCAGGTTGAGGCTGGCTTTGGAGAATGTTTCTAAGCTCCTCTTTATCGTCCAATGTTTTAAGCTCTAGCTTGTCAAAGGGGTCCTCTTCCCGCTCAAAGTCAGCAAGGTTGAGGCTATGCGGCTGAGGAGTGCTCGGTTGGATTTTCCTCGGACCAAGACTTGGAGCAGGAAGAGGAGTTAGGATAGCACCGTGGCTCAGTCCTGCCAGAACAGGGTTCATTGCTGGCGGGGGAGGGTCCTGGTCGTCTAGAGCAGACTGTGGCTTTCCTCCGCTGCCGTTAACGTCCTGCGCTTGAGCCGAGTCTTCGGCCTCCTGTTGGGCTGTGACCTCTTCTGCTCGAGCCTCTGCTGCTCGGGCCTCAGCCAGTTCAATCCCCCACCGTACACTCCGATTTTCCAGAGAAAAGTCATACTGTTGACATGACACGTGTGACAGGAAATGTGAGTCATTCAGAACATCATAATACAGTATTCCTTTCATGTATTTCTTTACACTGACAAAAGTCCTAGATTGTATACTCTAAGCCACTAAATTTTGGGGAAACTTGAGTTATTTTTGAGTACACAAACACGGGCAGAGACACTTCTTCATCATGCTTTGCGTAGGGGATTACATTGTCTAAATTGTATTCATTTCCTCAACAAGAAAACAAGAAAGAAAGTAGCAAGACAGACGTAGTCAAGTTTGCAGTGACCACTTAATGTACTGTTTTTGATCTATTTACTTTTCTTATTCTCCATATACTTACATATGAGCAGTTTTCATGGAATAGATTTGTGTGTTGTTGTTCTAGCGACGTGGTCACCAACCTTTCCGAGCCCAAGATACCTAGTCTCAGTCAAAAACCAAAGCAAGATCTACCCCTGCGTCAACTCTGTTATTGGCTGATGTCAACATTTTGGCTTTTTCTCACTGTGTTTCTTGCTTTTTTCCCCAATTGTTGCTGTTTTTTTGTAATGTGCCAATTGTTTATATATATATATACACCGGTATATATATATATATATATAAAACTAAGCCAAACTTTATTTCCTTCCTGATTTCTAGCATAACATTTCAGATCACCAGGGTTACAGGGGACAACATAATTATATATAGGGCCACGTCATCCGTAAATGACTTACCTTTGTGTCTGCCAACAAATAGCTGCAGTCTGGTGGACAAAAGCCAACAGGCAGACCCACTTTGGCAGGGCAGCGAAACTTTTCATTGACCTTGAAGGGAACATCATCAAGGTAGCTGATGGGTCCTATATTAAAAAAACGAAAAGGACAATACATGTAAGTTTTAACATGGGAATCAATAGCATCAGCAGAAATAATAAGCCTGACAGTTCAAACAAATCATTACCATTGTTGTATGCATCCGATACAGACTTCCTTGTAGCCATTTAGGTACACTGGAAAAAAAAGACATCTTATTATTTGCTCGGTTATAGAAATAACTTGTGGCTACAGATTTAACGATAAACCGTATTAATGACAAACCATGGTAGAACTTTCAACAGTTAGTATTATCGTTTTGAATGAAAATAATCATAAAACAGTGATAACAGTGCTTCGATAAAAGCCACGGGCCGTTGATACTGCTCATTTACTGGAGAAGCAAATTGGCGCGCTGATCGTTAGCTATCTTAAATGCTAACAAGAATACAAAAGACATTAACGTCCTTCTTCCAAATGACCTACCCCGATCTAAACTTGTATAACCGCATTGCTGTCTGAGCAACTAACATATTAAAATGTGCACATTTAACCTACAGGCTGTGCCTTCTTAGAACAGAGTGATGATACATACATGGAGGAATATGACAAAGACGCGTCTACAACAGGAAGTGATCCTGTGTGATGTCACAAGAACCGGACGTGCAGCATTCATTTTGCCTTTATCATTAAGAAACACTCTAAGACCTTTACCAATTAAAATGGAAGAAGATAAGCATATTTAAACATTTAAATAAAAATAATATGGCTCTTAAGAAGCCAGAACTAAAATATTGAATGTTTCTTTTGCCAAGAATGTATATTGTGTCTTGATATGAAACGCTAAAAAAATGTATATCACGTTTGTGACCAAATTTATCATTGTTGAATGTGACCAAAAAGTACTTGAAATATTTTAACCAAAATGTATTTTTTAAATAAGTAAAATAAATAGACACACAATATACTTTATTTGCAGAATACATATTAAATATAGCTTTGGCTTTCTAGAGCCATCCATCCATCCATCCATTTTCTACCGCTTATTCCCTTTGGGGTCGCGGGGGGCGCTGGAGCCTATCTCAGCTACAATCGGGCGGAAGGCGGGGTACACCCTGGACAAGTCGCCACCTCATCACAGGGCCAACACAGATAGACAGACAACATTCACACTCACATCCACACACTAGGGCCAATTTAGTGTTGCCAATCAACTTATCCCCAGGTGCATGTCTTCTAGAGCCATATTATATTAATTTGAGTGTTTAAATATGTTTATGTTCTTCCATTTTGATTTGTAAAAATGTCAGATTTTTTTTAGTAAATGCAAATAGGATGTTCACTTTGCTTTGTTCACGCAACTTCACTTTCTGTTGAAGACGACTACGTCGGTTTTGACTCGACACTTTTAGACTGATCACTTTGTTCTAAGACAGCCCAGCCTTTATGTTCAGCGTGAATATCTTAGTTGTTTAGACAGTAATGGGTTTATATAGGTTCAGATTCGGGTATGATGTTTCTAAATGGGGAAAGGCGTTAATGTCTCTTCTTTTCATGTTAGTATTTAAGCTAGCTAGCAAACTAAGTGTATCAAAGTGTGGTTATCAATCAATCTTTCCGATAATTTTAATTGAAGACGGTTATACTAACAGTCAGGAGTTTTATCACAATTACCGTTTTTCGTTACATTCCTAATTGTGTTTACTTATTTAATATAATTAAACTTAGTTAAAAGATTTCAGTGCACATACAGGTAAAAGCCAGTAAATTAGAATATTTTGAAAAACTTGATTTATTTCAGTAATTGCATTCAAAAGGTGTAACTTGTACATTATATTTATTCATTGCACACAGACTGATGCATTCAAATGTTTATTTCATTTAATTTTGATGATTTGAAGTGGCAACAAATGAAAATCCAAAATTCCGTGTGTCACAAAATTAGAATATTGTGTAAGGCTAATACAAAAAAGGGATTTTTAGAAATGTTGGCCAACTGAAAAGTATGAAAATGAAAAATATGAGCATGTACAATACTCAATACTTGGTTGGAGCTCCTTTTGCCTCAATTACTGCGTTAATGCGGCGTGGCATGGAGTCGATGAGTTTCTGGCACTGCTCAGGTGTTATGAGAGCCCAGGTTGCTCTGATAGTGGCCTTCAACTCTTCTGCGTTTTTGGGTCTGGCATTCTGCATCTTCCTTTTCACAATACCCCACAGATTTTCTATGGGGCTAAGGTCAGGGGAGTTGGCGGGCCAATTTAGAAGAGAAATACCATGGTCCGTAAACCAGGCACGGGTAGATTTTGCGCTGTGTGCAGGCGCCAAGTCCTGTTGGAACTTGAAATCTCCATCTCCATAGAGCAGGTCAGCAGCAGGAAGCATGAAGTGCTCTAAAACTTGCTGGTAGACGGCTGCGTTGACCCTGGATCTCAGGAAACAGAGTGGACCGACACCAGCAGATGACATGGCACCCCAAACCATCACTGATGGTGGAAACTGTACACTAGACTTCAGGCAACGTGGATCCTGTGCCTCTCCTGTCTTCCTCCAGACTCTGGGACCTCGATTTCCAAAGGAAATGCAAAATTTGCATGGTTGGGTGATGGTTTGGGGTGCCATGTCATCTGCTGGTGTCGGTCCACTCTGTTTCCTGAGATCCAGGGTCAACGCAGCCGTCTACCAGCAAGTTTTAGAGCACTTCATGCTTCCTGCTGCTGACCTGCTCTATGGAGATGGAGATTTCAAGTTCCAACAGGACTTGGCGCCTGCACACAGCGCAAAATCTACCCGTGCCTGGTTTACGGACCATGGTATTTCTCTTCTAAATTGGCCCGCCAACTCCCCTGACCTTAGCCCCATAGAAAATCTGTGGGGTATTGTGAAAAGGAAGATGCAGAATGCCAGACCCAAAAACGCAGAAGAGTTGAAGGCCACTATCAGAGCAACCTGGGCTCTCATAACACCTGAGCAGTGCCAGAAACTCATCGACTCCATGCCACGCCGCATTAACGCAGTAATGGAGGCAAAAGGAGCTCCAACCAAGTATTGAGTATTGTACATGCTCATATTTTTCATTTTCATACTTTTCAGTTGGCCAACATTTCTAAAAATCCCTTTTTTGTATTAGCCTTAAGTAATATTCTAATTTTGTGACACACGGAATTTTGGATTTTCATTTGTTGCCACTTCAAATCAAAATTAAATGAAATAAACATTTGAATGCATCAGTCTGTGTGCAATGAATAAATATAATGTACAAGTTACACCTTTTGAATGCAATTACTGAAATAAATCAAGTTTTTCAAAATATTCTAATTTACTGGCTTTTACCTGTATAAGTACTTTTGGAGAACACTCAACATTTACTGTAATAACCATACTTGTGATCATTTTAGTTACAACAACCGTAGCATTCAATCTTCATATTTTTACATGTGGTGTAGCATCTCCAGTGTTTTGAATTGACAACTTGAGTCTGACTGTTCATATTGTAGCTCCTTTCATTTAGCTGCGTCAAATCTGAGTTCACATAATCAATTAGTGGGTCATGCTGCACAATGTCCGACTTTATCAACACAGAGAGACCATTGTTTACCAGTGTGCAGATGTATTTGATGCACTTACAGAAACATTCTATAGACATACTTTTCTTTGAAAAGTATACTCTAACAAATGCTGTTATAATACAATGACATGCTTTTCAGGAAGTGACCAAAAGTATGCTAAAAAAGTATATATAATTTTAAGCAGGTCATCTAAAAGGACATTAGGGATGTGACGGTATTGTAAATACTGCGGTTTTGCGGTTTCAAAATTGTCACAATATTGCTGTTACGTGTGACGGTAAATGAGGACTGGGAGGACACTCGCCATTGTAGTTTTTTTGTGGCACTATTGAGTGAGCCGGTCTGAGAAGCAAACCACATTTCCCACAATCCCCTGCGCAGGAAACACCAAGGATCAGAGCGGAAAGCTAAAGCTAGTGGATAGTCCTGCAAAGTTTAATTTGGACGTTTGGACGCATTTTGGATTTGCAGTCAAAGAAAAAACGTGAAATACATTGTCTACAAATCTGGAAATAAACATGTGTCAATGTGAGTGTTGTCTATCTGTGTTGGTCCTGCGATGAGGTTAAGTTCAAGTTAAAGTACCAATGATTGTCCCTTGATCACCCCCTGGGAGGTGAGGGGAGCAGTAAGCAGCAGCGGGGCCCGGGAATCATTTTTGGTGATTTAACCCCCAATTCCAAGCCTTGATGCTGAGTGCCAAGCAGGGAGGTAATGGCTCCCATTTTTATAGTCTTTGGTATGACTCGGCCGGGGTTTGAACTCACAACCTACCCATCTCAGGGCGGTGGCGACTTGTCCAGGGTGTACCCCGCCTACCGCCCGAATGCAGCTGAGAGTAGGCTCCAGCACCACCCGCGACCCCGAAACGGACAAGCGGCAGAAAAAGGATGGTTGAAAATTAACTTGATTATCACCCGGACAAGAGTCCAGCTGGGATTATTTTTTGGAAATACAGTAATGCGGACAGTTCTAAAATTTTAGCTGACTACACACCTCACCGAAAAATATGACCAGATCCAGTATTATAGGGTACTTAAGTTCGAGTTTTGCACACACTTTACTGTTAGCAACTACTATTAACCACAAGGCCACTGAGCAGGCTTGTGGTTAGAGCGTCCGCCCTGAGATGGGTAAGTTGTGAGTTCAAACCCTGGCCGAGTCATACAAAAGACTATACAAATGGGAGCCATTACCACTCAGCATCAAGGGTTGCAATTGGGGGTTAATTCACCATGATTTCGGAGCGTGACCACCGCTGCTGCTCACTGCTCCCCTCACCTCCCAGGGGGTGGAACAAGGGGATGGGTCAAATGCAGAGGGTAACTTCACCACACCTAGTGTGTGTGTGAGACTATCAGTGGTACTTTAACTTTATTACATTAATACAATTTAACTGTTTCGTACTACAAATAACTGTGGACCAGCTCTATACTCTCGGCAGGGTCCTTGAGGGTGCATGGGAGTTTGCCCAACCAGTCTACATGTGCTTTGTGGACTTGGAGAAGGCATTCGACCGTGTACCCCGGGAAGTCCTGTGGGGAGTGCTCAGAGAGTATGGGGTAACGGACTGTCTTATTGTGGCAGTCCGCTCCCTGTATGATCAGTGCCAGAGCTTGGTCCGCATTGCCGGCAGTAAGTCGGACACGTTTCCAGTGAGGGTTGGACTCCGCCAAGGCTGCCCTTTGTCACCCATTCTGTTCATAACTTTTATGGACAGAATTTCTAGGCGCAGTCAAGGCGTTGAGGGGATCTGGTTTGGTGGCTGCAGGATTAGGTCTCTGCTATTTGCAGATGATGTGGTCCTGATGGCTTCCTCCGGCCAAGATCTTCAGCTCTCACTGGATCGGTTCGCAGCCAAGTGTGAAGCGACTGGGATGGGAATCAGCACCTCCAAGTCCGAGTCCATGGTTCTCTCCCGGAAAAGGGTGGAGTGCCATCTCCGGGTTGGGGAGGAGATCTTGCCCCAAGTGGAGGAGTTCAAGTACCTCGGAGTCTTGTTCACGAGTGGGGGAAGAGTGGATCGTGAGATCGACAGGCGGATCGGTGCGGCGTCTTCAGTAATGCGGACGCTGTATCGATCCGTTGTGGTGAAGAAGGAGCTGAGCCGGAAGGCAAAGCTCTCGATTTACCGGTCGATCTACGTTCCCATCCTCACCTATGGTCATGAGCTTTGGGTCATGACCGAAAGGACAAGATCACGGGTACAAGCGGCCGAAATGAGTTTCCTCCGCCGAGTGGCGGGGCTCTCCCTTAGAGATAGGGTGAGAAGCTCTGTCATTCGGGGGGAGCTCAAAGTAAAGCCGCTGCTCCTCCACATCGAGAGGAGCCAGATGAGGTGGTTCGGGCATCTGGTCAGGATGCCATCCGAACGCCTCCCTAGGAAGGTGTTTCGGGCACGTCCGACCGGTAGAAGGCCACGGGGAAGACCCAGGACACGCTGGGAAGACTATGTCTCCCGGCTGGCCTGGGAACGCCTCGGGATCCCCCGGGAGGAGCTGGACGAAGTGGCTGGGGAGAGGGAAGTCTGGGCTTCCCTGCTTAAGCTGCTGCCCCCGCGACCCGACCTCGGATAAGCGGAAGAAGATGGATGGATGGATGGATGGATGGATGGTATTACAAATACACTGGTTTTAAAAGTTGCAATTGATAAATGCTTATTTAGTGAAACAAAAACAAATCCAAAACTGCATCAGTATACATGAATTAAAGATACATCAATAATTGAATTGTAGCTCCTGAATCGTAATCAAATCATTAGGTGCCCTAAGATCTCACCTCTGATATCTACGGGGGCAACTTTTATTTTATTTTGTAGTAGTAGTAGCGACTTCCTTGTTTATTTACTGAATCAGGTCAACTTCCTTTGTTTTCACTTTATCAAACTGTGCATGCAAGTGACGTCGGGGCCACATCGGGGCCTGTGCGCTTTTACACTGGAGTCTGACAGAGATCACATTTTACTTGCAGTGTATAAAAAACAAGTCAACTGGGAAAAAAAAACAGATTTCGAAAAAACCTGATTTAGGCCACTTAGGCCTGCAGTGTAAACAGTCGTAGTCACTGATAAGTCACAAGATGCTGTATTCTCTTGCTCAGTTGATCATGTGTGGATAAGGGAAAAATATGGTTGGTGGACAAGTATTTTTAACTACAGTAATGTAGGAGCAATAAGATGATTGTGAATAAAAAAACACTGTCGTCAGCTACTGGTCAATGTTACCAGTAGCTGTTTGGAGAACAAAAACAGCTTTTAATATAAATTTCAGGATCACTTTCTAACCCCTTAAACAAATAATTATTTAGCCTAAGCCCCCGTTTCAGCCACACTAAACTATCATTTAAGATTCCCCTCCTCGGACAATTTTTTTTACACGGGTAAGTGCACCGTGTATTTCTTGAATCTCCGGCTCTTAGCTTTGTATGGACTCATTGATCGTTTACAAACAGAGTTCGGAGAGGAAGTGACGCCAGAAAAACCGCGACCCACACAGGAAGTGACGTCAGAAAGAACGCGCCGCAGCCAGCTTCATAATAAAGCGGTTTCCTAACTCGGAGCTAACCACTGGAAATATGAAGGCGAATCATCCAGACATGCCGTGTTTCTCCTTCCGTCTGTACAGACGCTTGTGGAAATCACACATGAATACCTTAGGAGAAAGGGATTGCAGCGATTTGGGATACGACACTTCTCAGACGGCAAGAGAACTTTCCAATGTCGAGGTCAGCTGTGATTCTACTTACCGAAAAACTTCTTCCAGTTGTCGAAGGACAGACAACGAGAAAGCGGGCTCCCGTGGATGTGATAAAAAAGGTTGCGTGTGCTTTGTATTACCTGGCCGTCGAGGGAAGACTAACTACGGAAAACGACGAATGCTTTTGGACTGGCAAAGCAGACTGTATCAGTTATTGTATTTCGTGGACTCGACGTCTAGGTCCAGAGTATATAAAGTCACCAAAAAGGAATGGACAATGAAGGTGAAGGCAAAAGAGTGAGGAGTGTCCTGACCAGATATCTAGATCCTGAGATTGATTGATGTAAAATGTTCTTTGTCACATTGTGTACTTTCATGTGTTTATTAAAGATGTGATTAAATTATGATGTTTCAGGTGTGATTCACTACAATAGGGCCGGCCCCACAGCACACTGGATTCCAGTTCATTGAAATACCACAACACGGTGGAAGAGGGGTTGGTGCGTCTGCCTCACAATACGAAGGACATGCACGGACCTGATGACGCAATTGTTGATGACTGAAGTGCTGATATCAACCAAACCCTCCACATCCCACCACCCGGATTGTAAATAATGTAAATAATTCAATGTATATACTCTGATGATGAACTTGTGTGATGACTGTATTATGATGATAGTATATATCTGTACCATGGATTGATTAACGTGGACCTTGACTTAAACAAGTTGAAAAACTTATTGGGGTGTTACCATTTAGTGGTCAATTGTATGGAATATGTACTGTACTGTGCAATCTTCTAATAAAAGTTTCAATCAATCAATCAAAAATCCTCCCACCTCCAAAGACATGCACCTGGGGATAGGCCCCTCCCACCTCCAAAGACATGCACCTAGGGATAGGCCCCTCCCACCTCCAAAGACATAGGGGTTAGGTTGATTGGCAACACTAAATTATCCCTAGTGTGTGAATTGACTGATTGATTGATTGAGACTTTTATTAGTACATTGCACAGTACAGTACATATTCCGTACAATTGACCACTAAATGGTAACACCCCAATACGTTTTTCAACTTGTTTAAGTCGGGGTCCACTGATACAGATATATACTATCAGATATACCTGTATACCATCATCATAATACTGTCATCACACATCAGGGTATATACATTGAATTATTTACATTAATTACAATCCGGGATGTGGGATGTGGATGGGGGGGGGTGGGGGGTTAGGTTTGGTTGGTATCAACACTTCAGTCATCAACAATTGAGAACAGAGAAATGCATATATTGGAACAGTGTAGGTCTGACTTGGTAGGATATGTACAGCAAGTAGTGGATAGATAGATTGATAGAGAGAGAGAGAGAGAGAGAGAGAGAGAGAGAGAGAGAGAGAGAGAGAGAGAGAGAGAGAGAGAGAGAGAGAGAGATCAGAAGGCATAAGAAAAAATATCTACATTTGATTATTTACATTTGGTTATTAACAATCCGGGGAGGGTGTTAGTTTAGGGTTGAAGTCCCCTTCAGGTGTACTTTTATTGCGGTTTTGAAGGAGGATAGAGATGCCCTTTCTTTTATACCTGTTGGGAGTGCATTCCATATTGATGTGGCATAGAAGGAGAATGAGTTAAGACCTTTGTTAGATGGGAATCTGGGTTTAACGTGGTTAGTGGAGCTCCCCCTGGTGTTGTGGTTATGGCGGTCATTTACGTTAAGGAAGTAGTTTGACATGTACTTCGGTATCAGGGAGGTGTAGCGGATTTTATAGACTAGGCTCAGTGCAAGTTGTTTTACTCTGTCCTCCACCCTGAGCCAGCCCACTTTGGAGAAGTGGGTAGGAGTGAGGTGTGATCTGGGGTGGAGGTCTAGAAGTAATCTGACTAGCTTGTTCTGGGATGTTTGGAGTTTAGATTTGAGGGTTTTGGAGGTGCTAGGGTACCAGGAGGTGCATGCGTAATGGAAAAAGGGTTGAACGAGAGTTCCCGCTAGAGTCCTCATGGTGCTTTTGTTGACCAGAGAGGAGATTCTATAGAGAAATCTCGTTCGTTGGTTTACCTTTTTGATTACCATGGTTGCCATTTTATCACAGGAAAGATTAGCCTCTAGAATGGAACCTAGATAGGTGACCTCATCTTTCCTGGTGATAACAATGTCACCCACTTTTATAGTGAAGTCATTGACTTTCTTAAGGTTGATGTGGGACCCAAACAGGATGGATTCAGTTTTACCCAAGTGTATGGATAGCTTGTTGTCAGCGAGCCAAGTGCGAGTTCTACAGAGTTCAGCACTGAGGATTTTCTCCACCTGTGACTTGTCCTTGTCTGATACCAGCAGGGCCGAGTCATCCGCAAACAAGAACAATTCACAGTCGCATGCTGATGACAAGTCGTTTATATACATTAGGAACAGTAAAGGCCCTAATATACTGCCTTGGGGGACTCCACAGCTTACGGGGGAGGGGGGGGGACACGATGCCGTTCACCTCTACCACCTGTTCCCTCCCCTCCAAGTAAGACTGCATCCAGCTCGATGAGGTTTTGTCAAATCCGATTGCTCTGAGCTTATCCAACAGTGGTTAACGGTGTCAAAGGCCTTCTGAAGGTCCAGCATGACCATGCCCACGTCCACCTCATGTTTGATGTGGTCGCTCAGATAGAGATGGCATGTGTCAGTGGAGTGGTTCGTTCTGAAGCCGGATTGGAATTTGTGCATGAGTTTATTAGTGGCAAGGTAACTATAGACCTGTTCATAAACTATTTTTTCCATTACTTTCAAAAATGGAACTGAGAATAGGAACAGGTCGGTAGTTGCCAGGTTCCAATTTGCTTCCTTTTTTAAAGAGGGGTGTTACGGCTACTCTTGCATTCAAAAAGTTCGAAAAAATAAAAATAAAGTAATGCAGAGTAGTCCTGAGGAGGAGGTGTTTGACTCACTAAATTCCTTAATAAGCACTCGCGGAGATATGTCGAGATTCCAAATGATCATAATTTATTTTCACAAACAAAACATATTCTCCGTGGTTGACTTTCGAAATAATCAAAATAACTTATTTAGCGTGGCTTCAATATAATTTAGCGTGGCTTCCAAATAGTTTAGCGTGGCTTCCAAATACCGTATTTTCCGCACTATTAGCCGCACCTAAAAACCACAAATTTACTCAAAAGCTGACAGTGCGGCTTATAACCCGGTGCGCTTTATATATGGATTAATATTAAGATTCATTTTCATAAAGTTTCGGTCTCGCAACTACGGTAAACAGCCGCCATCTTTTTTCCCCGTAGAAGAGGAAGTGCTTCTTCTTCTACGCAAGCAACCGCCAAGGTAAGCACCCGCCCCCATAGAACAGGAAGCGCTTCTTCTTCTACTGTAAGCAACCACCCGCCCCCATAGAAGAAGAAGAAGCGCGCGGATATTACGTTTCATTTCCTTTGTGTGTTTACATCTGTAAAGACCACAAAATGGCTCCTACTAAGCGACAGGTTTCTGGTTCATGAAAAGACGCAATCTCTCCATCCGCACACGGACTACTATTTCACAGCAACTGCCTAAAGACTTTCAAGAAAAGCTGGCTACTTTCCGTGCATATTGTAAAAACAAGATAGCTGAAAAAAAGATCCGGCCAGAGAACATTATCAACATGGACGAGGTTCCACTGACTTTTGATATTCCTGTGAACCGCACTGTGGATACAACGGGAGCACGTACGGTGAATATTCGCACCACAGGGAATGAGAAGTCGTCCTTCACTGTGGTTCTAGCTTGCCATGCTAATGGCCAGAAACTTCCACCCATGGTGATATTCAAAAGGAAGACCTTGCCAAAAGAGACCTTTCCAGCCGGCGTCATCATAAAAGCTAACTCGAAGGGATGGATGGATGAAGAAAAGATGAGCGAGTGGTTAAGGTAAGTTTAAGTTTACTCGAAGAGGCCGGGTGGCTTTTTTCACGCAGCTCCGTCCATGTTGATATACGACTCCATGCGCGCCCACATCACGCTGGTTTTTAATATATTATTAAAGTTTGACTGACCTATCTGACTGTTTTTTTGAAATTTTTTTAGCGCAGTTAGATGCGGCTTATAACACGGGGCGGCTTATAGGTGGACAAAGTTTTGAAATATGCCGTTCATTGAAGGCGCGGCTTATAACCCAGGGCGGCTTATGGTGCGGAAAATACGGTAGTTTAGCGGTAAACAAACTGTTTCACTCCTCACTCCTTCAACATGATGGACAGACAAAGGGCACCCAGCTGTCCCGTCTTCTTAATTATAGGAGGAGGAAGTGGCTCACCAGTAGGAGCGTGAGCAGCTGAAAACAATCAGTCAATCACAATGAAATCTAAAACATCCAATAATTCATCAACATCATTATTGACATTATTTGATTTCATTGTCAAAACAATTAATAAATAAATAATATAGATAGGCTCCAACAAGGGGAGTTACTCTTGCTATCTTAAAATCTTTTGGTACTTGGCCTTGTGTAATTGAGAGATTTAGGCTCCAGCACCCCCCGCCATCCCTAAAGGGATAAGCGGTAGAAAATGGATGGAAGTTATATTTACGAACTTGCGCACAAAGCATCACTGGAGGTGATTATGACGTGCGCATTTTTCGCGCATGCGTATTAGGTCGCGTTGCGCCGGCGGACGGGGGGGGTCTTAAACGGTGGCATTATTGTGTGTGGACACGGATAAGGTTAGGTGGGATTTACCCTGGATAGTGATGGGTTGATGAGGCATCATGAAGCGTTTCGACACATTGCAAAACTGTATTGATACTGTGTCGATACTGTGTCACTAAATACTGACATCTGCTGGACATGAAAAATCCCTACAGGCAACCTATGGACCGACTCAACTGACACTGATTTGATGCCCTAGTACAGGGGTCACCAACCTTTTTGAAACCAAAAACTACTTCTTGGGTACTGATTAATGCGAAGGGCTACCAGTTTGATACACACTTAAATAAATAAATATATTGTCATTTGTAAGTTACACGTAAGTGTGATTTAAACAAAAATAGCTAAATAAATAAATGTATATATATATAAAAAAAAAGGGTATTTCTGTCTGTCATTCCGTCGTACTTTTTTTTTTCCTTTTACGGAAGGTTTTTTTGTAGAGAATAAATGATGAAAAAAAACACTTAATTGAACGGTTTAAAAGAGGAGAAAACAAGAAAAAAATTAAAATAACATTTTGAAACATAGTTTATCTTCAATTTCGACTCTTTATAATTCAAAATTCAACCGACAAAAAGAAGAGAAAAACTAGCTTATTTGAATCTTTTGGAAAAAATTTAAAAAAGAATTTATGGAACATCATTAGTAATTTTTCCTGATTAAGATAAATTTTAGAATTTTGATGACATGTTTTAAATTGGTTAAAATCCAATCTGCACTTTGTTAGAATATTTAACAAAGACAAATCAGTATTTCTTCTAGATTTTCCAAAACAAAAATTTGAAAAGAAATTCAAAATACTTTGAAATAAGATTTAAATTTGATTCTACAGATTTTCCAGAATTTTTTTTTTAAAATTTTAATCATAGCAAGTTTGAAGAAATATTTCACAAATATTCTTCGTCGAAAAAAACAGAAGCTAAAATATGTATTATTCTTTACAATAAAAAAAAAAATTTTTTACTTGAACATTGATTTCAATTGTCAGGAAAGAAGAGGAAGAAATTTAAAAGGTAAAAAGGTATATTTGTTTAAAAATCCTAAAATCATTTTTAAGGTTGTATTTTTTCTCTAAAATTGTATTTCTAAAAGTAATAAGAAGCAAAGTCAAAAATAAATGAATTTATTTAAACAAGTGAAGACCCATCCATCCATCCATTTTCTACCGCTTATTCCAAGTGAAGACCAAGTCTTTAAAATATTTTCTTGGATTTTCAAATTCTATTTGAGTTTTGTCTCTTTTAGAATTAAAAATGTCGAGCAAAGCGAGACCAGCTTGCTAGTAAATAAATAAAATTTAAAAAATAGAGGCAGTTCACTGGTAAGTGCTGCTCTTTGAGCTATTTTTAGAACAGTACAGCGGGCGACTGATCTGGTCCTTACGGGTTACCTGGTGACCGCGGGTACCGCGTTGGTGACCCCTGCCCTAGTATATACAATAATATAAAGCAAGTCATTGTATTTCATTTAGGATTATTTCATATCTTCATTTAAATAAAAATATATTTTTATCATTTTTAGATACAGTCAATAAATAATGTGAACATGTATCATTAGATGGAAATCTAAGAGAACGTGTTGTGGATGATTGTGGACTGGGAATTTTTTTAATTCTATTTTTTACACATTTAAAAAAAAAAAAGTTTTTCCAACGTATTACATTTTAGACGATTTCTCTTCTTAGTTATTATTTCACCGGCTGTAGAAAAGAGCCGCTCACAGGGCACAGAGGAGGCGTCAGTGCGACACAGTTGGCGTATCGGTCACGTGACCAAAACAGCTCATGATCGGTCACGTGACTTTCCAAAAGCGGTACGCGCACCGAAACAGGGTTTTGCTCTATGAGCTCGACGCATGCGCCGATGCATCGGTGTTGCCGGACCCATCACTAACCCTGGATAACCTTATCCGGTTTAGTGTAAACGGGGCCTAAATTACTGTATAGAAACAAAAACGGTCATTTGCTAGATCTTGCTCGCTGACGTAAAGGTAAAGATAAGATAGTCGTAGCAAAACAAGAACTAGGGCTAAGAAGAGACGTTGCTTTTAATTGACTGTTATCAAAACATGACAGCAGCGTTTGCAGGTGGAGACATCTGTGGTAGGCTAAAGTAAACTCTCTCATGGAGACATCTGTGGTAGTCTAAAGTAAACTCTCTCACGTCTCCTGCCTTCACATGTAACAAGGACCGACAGCAACATTAGCGTGAGACACCAAACTTATTGATTAGCAACAGGCTAGGCTATCACACACTGGAGTTGGCCACCCTCGCCAATGTAACCCAAACACCGCCGAATATGATCTTGTCGGCGGTAGGAGAAGGTATTGGTCAAATGTAGCGAGTGGTGGAACATGTTCTAGGCAAAGTAAAGAAAGTAAAGCGGTGTGGCCTGACTTCTGTTGCCACGGCACCGCCCCGTAACCAAACATGTCAACATTTCTCTCACCTGTATCCGCTCCGTTTTTGCTCTTACAAATGTGACTCTGTTTCCTACTGGTACGCCGCTTCGATTCGAATTAGAGCCGAATATGTTTTATTTATTATGGAATCTCTTTCCTGGTCTGCCGTGGGACGCCATCTTGATTTGTCAGGCTCGCTGGTTCCTGTGTGACGTCACTCACCCGTATGACGTTGCATTCATGAACGGCCCGGATTGTACTTTTCCGGTAAGATAATGTTTGATTTTTTTTTAAAGTACGTGTATTAGTTAGATGAAGTAATAAATAATAATTGATAATTTATATAATAGAAGGATGTGACATTAACAAGCCGGTGTTCTGAGAAAATGCACGACCTGAAAAAAAAGAAAAAGTTTGCTATACAACGCTACTGAGCATGCGCACGCATGCGCAATAAGGCTAAATGTTTCTAGAACATAGCCATAGCAATTTGTCAACATTATTATGCTCCAGGCAACTTTTTTTTATATAAATGTCGTTTTATGAAAGTAAGGCCTACATTTTCTAATTGGCTTAATGGTTTACAATTATTGAATTGAATTGAATTTAAGTATTTATTTCAAACTTGCACAGTACAACGTTTTTTGTCGTTTTTTTTACATTTTGGCAGAGACATTTGTGAAAGGCTTGAAAAGGGGTTGGATGAAGCAGATGCTTACACTCACTCCACATTTAACATAAACCATATAATACAAGAACAATACCACACAAACAAAAACAAGAAAAACTCCTGTACACTAACAATATAATAGTACCACTGTTAGTACAAGACAAGACGAGACAAAACACACACACACACACACACACACACACACACACACACACACACACACACACGCACGCACGCACGCACGCACGCACACACACACACACGCACACACACACTCAAACACACACACACACACACACACACACACACACACACACACACACACACACACACACACACACACACACACACACACACACACACACACACACACACACACACACTCTCTCTCTGACCATACACCTCTCTCCCATCGCTCTGTGCTGAGGGCATCACTCTCTTTCCTCCTCGTACTTCTTCAGTACTTCTTTTTTAAACAGTCTTTTTTTTTTCCAACTTTTTTTTATTGGCATTTTCAAACAGACAGAAAAAAGTGCAAGTCAAAACAGTACAATTTTAAAGTTAGTACATGATTCACACCCTTTCCCTTAAAACCCAAACCACCCACCCTCCCACCCCACTCAGGTCCCACTAACGAGGGACAAATGGCGCAATTATGTAACAAGACGACAAAGACAGACACATTCTCACACACACACACACACACACACACATACATACGCGGCCAGAGACAGACAGATATATATATAAATTAAAAAAAATATATATATATAATAATAAAATAAAAAAAAAATTTGTAATAATAATAATAATAATATATAATAAAATAAAAATAGAATAACATAATACTAATAAATAAAAGGGAGATTATTCCTCATCTGCGTCTGGGCATAGGTCAAGAGAGTTGACATACA
Source organism: Nerophis lumbriciformis (assembly GCF_033978685.3). Classification (NCBI taxonomy): domain Eukaryota; kingdom Metazoa; phylum Chordata; class Actinopteri; order Syngnathiformes; family Syngnathidae; genus Nerophis; species Nerophis lumbriciformis. The sequence goes on along the minus strand of NC_084585.2, from coordinate 2,268,862 downwards.
GCAAAAAAGGGCTCCATGAGCTTTCAAATGCTTGAACCGAGCCCTTTAGCGAAAACCTAAGTTTTTCCAGTTTTAGGTTGTAGAGAACCTCTCTAATCCAACGGCCGTGTGATGGGGAGCGAGCCAGCTTCCAATTAAACAAGATCAATCGCCTGGCCAGCAGGGTCGTAAAAGCAACAGCTCGTTTTAGTGGTACCGGGCACATGTTATCGGGGCATACGCCAAAAATGGCTGATAATGGGTTGGGAGGAAAGTTTTGACCGTATGCTTTTCCAATTGTGTCAAAAATGTCCTCCCAAAAGGAACATAGTTTAGAGCAGGACCAGAACATATGGACGTGATCAGCCGGAGATTGTTTGCATCTATTGCAGGTATTGCTAACAGTGGGGTAGATTTTGGATAGTTTTGAATTAGTGTGGTGAATTTTATGGATTACTTTGCATTGGATGAGACTATGACGGGCACATATTGAGGAGGAGTGAACCAGTTTCAGGGCCGAGTTCCAGTGTTGATCGGATATGTTGGTATTAAGATCGCTCTCCCACGAGGCTCTTATCACTGATAGAGAGTTTGGAGCAACTGAACTTAAGGAGGTATATAACACGGAGATACATTTTTTATGATTAGGGCTTTTTAAACAGTCTTTTAAATTGAATCATGTTGGAACACGTTTTTAACTTGTCCCCTAAGTTGTTCCACAGAGTGACTCCACGCACTGAAATGCACATTGATTTTAAAGTTGTTCTAAATTTAGGCAAATATAATTTGTTGTCTCCTCTAAGACTGTAACTATGGTGAGCATCTCTATCCTGGAATAGGTTCTGTATATTGGATGGTAGAGAGTTTTGGGATGCCCTAAACATAATTTGAGCAGTTTTAAAATTGATCACATCGTGCGGTTTAAGTTCCTTTAACTCCATGTATAGTGGATTTGAATGATCAATCAAATCTTGGAGAATGATTAAGAGTACAAAAGTCCTTAAATTAAAATATTTGTTCCAACATTTAGAGTGATTTAGGTAGCCCTTTTTGTGTTTTTATTTTATTTTAATTTTTTATATTTTTGTATTATTATTATTTATTCATATTTAATACTATATCTGTATTTGCTTGTGTTTTCTTTCCTTGTTGTTGAAAGTGCCTTGACTGTTGAGTGAATTATTAAATGTATGTTGGTTGTTCAACAAAAAAACAAAAAAAAAACATAACCATGGCAATTAAGTAAACATTCTGATCAATCGTGATAATTTTGAGCATTATTTTACATACCAGGAAACAAACCAAAACAAAATCGGTGTTAACCTTGATTAATCTAAAATGCATGGCTGGTTGTTATGGTGACAAATGAATGTCAACAATATAAGTGTTTTGACAAGATAATAAAAAGTAGAAAAGGTTTGTTCCAACAATTTTCTGAAATGTCTTTAAAATCCGTCCATTACTTAGTTTGCTAACTAATTTACTCTGAAATAGATTACATGTGTTTTATTTGTGAAAGATAACAAACAACCTACAAATTAATATTGATGTTGTAAGTTATTTTTTTTTATACACAAATGTCGATTTCTTAGAGTGAAGCCCAAATTCTCCTTTAATGATTTCAAATTAGTTATAACATATTGGAAAATGGTAAAAGATTGATTGATTGATTGAGACTTGTATTAGTAGACTGCACAGTACAGTACATATTCCGTACAATTGACCACTGAATGGTAACACCCCAATACGTTTTTCAACTTGTTAAAGTCGGGGTCCACTTAAATTGATTCATGATACAAATATATACTATCCTACTATACTATAGATAAAAAACAGCTCTTGAATTATTGTCCTTTAAGTGAAACCCAACGGTTCCTTCTTTTTATCTATTTGTATATTGTCTCTTACCTTAATTACTTTCTGTACTCTGAATTTTTTGTCATATTAAAAGCTCAACCTTGAGAATGTCTGGAATATTTTAATGTATTGGAAGTGCCTTAATTTGTTTGTATTTGGTCAACATACACTGTTCGTATGGAAGCCCGTTTCGGCCACAAGAAAATACCCCATTGCTAAATCATAATTATGAGATTTAAATACAATCGAAATTATGAGATGAGAAAATCTAAATTATAAGATTGAAAAGTCAAAACCCTCTCTGTCAGGCTGGGGGACGCCACCTCTTCTTCTGCTCCGCTTTACTGTGGTGTCCCCCAGGGATCTATTCTAGGCCCAATCACCCAGCACTTTACCTTCTCCCTCTTGGAGAGATTTTTAAGAGGCATGGAGTGTTTTATCACTTTTGTGCAGATGACTGCCAAATTTATATGCCGATTTCAAAAGGCCACGGCCCCCCGACTCCCCTTCTCAACTGTCTATGTGACGTCAAGGCTTGGTTAGCCCACAATTTTTTAATAATGAATGAGGGAAAAACGTAAATTTAAATTTTTGGTGCGCCCCTCACTGACTTGGGACCATTGCAAAATGATGTGCGTCCCAAAGTCACCAGCCTTGGCGTCACTATAGACGGCAATTTTAAACTTGACAAACAAGTCAATGACGTTTTAAAATCGTGTTTTTATCATCTTCGTCTTTTAGTAAAGGTAAAACTGTTTTTATCTTTTAACCTTTTTGAACAAGTGGTGCATGCTTTTATTTCAAGTGGCCTGGATTACTGCAATGCACTTTATGCTGGCATTAGCCAAAAAGCTCTCTCCCGGTTGCAGTTAGTCCAGAAGGCGGCAGCAGGACTTTTAACAGGGGCCAGGAGACGTCAGCATATAACCCAAATTCTTCAGAGTTTGCACTGGCTCCCTGTTCATTTTAGAATTGATTTTAAAACCTTGCTGTTTGTTTTACATGGACTGGCACCTCAGTACATCTCCGACCTCATCCAAATTTACACTCCTGCGCGTGCTCTTAGGTCCGAGAGCCAGCTCCAGCTCGTGGTGCCCAAGACCAGACTTACAGGTAAAAGCCAGTAAATTAGAATATTTTGAAAAACTTGATTTAGTTCAGTAATTGCATTCAAAGGGTGTAACTTGTACATTATATTTATTCATTGCACACAAACTGATGCATTCAAATGTTTATTTAATTTAATTTTGATGATTTGAAGTGGCAACAAATGAAAATCCAAAATTCCGTGTGTCACAAAATTAGAATATTACTTAAGGCTAATACAAAAAAGGGATTTTTAGAAATGTTGGCCAACTGAAAAGTATGAAAATGAAAAATATGAGCATGTACAATACTCAATACTTGGTTGGAGCTCCTTTTGCCTCAATTACTGCGTTAATGCGGCGTGGCATGGAGTCGATGAGTTTCTGGCACTGCTCAGGTGTTATGAGAGCCCAGGTTGCTCTGATAGTGGCCTTCAACTCTTCTGCGTTTTTGGGTCTGGCATTCTGCATCTTCCTTTTCACAATACCCCACAGATTTTCTATGGGGCTAAGGTCAGGGGAGTTGGCGGGCCAATTTAGAACAGAAATACCATGGTCCGTAAACCAGGCACGGGTAGATTTTGCGCTGTGTGCAGGCGCCAAGTCCTGTTGGAACTTGAAATCTCCATCTCCATAGAGCAGGTCAGCAGCAGGAAGCATGAAGTGCTCTAAAACTTGCTGGTAGACGGCTGCGTTGACCCTGGATCTCAGGAAACAGAGTGGACCGACACCAGCAGATGACATGGCACCCCAAACCATCACCCAACCATGCAAATTTTGCATTTCCTTTGGAAATCGAGGTCCCAGAGTCTGGAGGAAGACAGGAGAGGCACAGGATCCACGTTGCCTGAAGTCTAGTGTAAAGTTTCCACCATCAGTGATGGTTTGGGGTGCCATGTCATCTGCTGGTGTCGGTCCACTCTGTTTCCTGAGAGAAATTTACTGGCTTTTACCTGTAAATCCAGGGGAGACAGGGCCTTCTCTGTGGTCGGCCCTAAGCTCTGGAACACTCTGCCCCTCCATGTTCAAACTGCTCCCACAGTGGACTGTTTTAAGTCTCGTCTTAAGACCCACTTTTATTCTCTGGCTTTTAACACTACGCGAGTTGTGTGGTCCTCTGTCCTCTGTTGTCCTCTGTAGTTTTTTTTTTTTTAGTTTTTTTTAATAAATTTTGATTTCTATTTACTGTTTTAATTGGTTTTACCCTTTAAAATCGTTTTTAATCATATTTATTTTTATATTGGTTTTATATTTATTTATTTTTTGTTTGTATTCAGTCATTGGTGGAGCTAAGGATAATATTTGAATATTGTTTTTAATATTGTTGTGCAGCACTTTGGAAACATTTTTGTTGTTTAAATGTGGTATATATATAAAGTGGATTGGATTGGATTGAAAAAAAAAAAATCCAAATTATGAGGTAAAAAACTCGAAAATAAAAAGTGATTATTTTGAGATTTAAAAAGTCGTTTTCATTTTATAACAAATATAGATAAAAAACATAATTATGTGATAAAAACATACTTTTAATCGCATAATTAGATTTTTTTTAATCTCGTTTTTTTTAATCTCATAATTATGATTTTTTAATCTTAGAATTTCGATTTTTTATTTCATAATTATGACTTACCACTGGGGTATTTTTTAAGTAGTGTAAATGGGCTTTCCCTTGTGTGTTCAATTGTTCAATAAAAATAAATACATAAAATACAATTATGTTTTAACTACCTGATTACACAACTGGTAGTATTGTCTTCGAAGCAGATCATTTTTTTCAGAACTCCGGGTTGGTCAGTCATATACGGACTCATACCTCTAATATTGAGGGAATACGTTAAATCAAAACGCCATTAAATGAAAATAAAAAGCACACGTATGTGATGAACAAACAAATACAAAATGAATACAAACATACATACACGATGAATGTGTTGCAATTACTCCTGTTTTTTTTTTTTTTGGGAAAAAAAAAGGTGTGCCGTTTCATTGTGACATTCAAGCTAACTCACATGTTTGACATTTACCAAAGAAAAAAACTTAATAATTGTATTGTTTTACCGTCTATGGTTGGTAGTTTGGTTCCATTCCGTGATCTGCATCGAGTGCGCGCACGCAAGGCACGTTCCGGACGTCGATGACGCACCGCAGACACGCGCAATGGTAACCGGAAGCATCGATGAGAGGAAAATAAAAATCGATCATAATCCTTGTTATTCTTGAGGGGGAACTCTTGTCACCTGCTGGCATTTCCACGGCGAAGATTCGCACCTGCTGGCCCTTAAACACTAGCGCCTTGTCGGAGGGGGACGGCGGAGAGCAAAAAAAAAAAACAAAAAAAAAATTGCCTCGTTTGCCCGAAGTTGCTGGCTAACTGGTTTTAGCTGACGTGTGGAGAAGTTGAGACTGGCAGAGAGCAGACAGACTCAGACTAAACAAGCCGGGGATCAGCTCAGCGTCTGTCCGAACACAAGCAGCGGCAGCCCGGGGAGATGTCGCGGAGCCCGAGAATGATCCACGGGAGACGGTGACTTCCACTGAAAGTAGCTCCATGTAGACTGTCAACACTTGGCACACAAAGAATCCCAGCTACACAACACGAGGAACATCCACGGCTTCTGTCACTTTGGCCACAAACACATGGTCTGCCAATGACTTTGTCCTCCACTTTTCACCACTAACCTTTATTACGTTGCAACAATACAGGTACATGTTTGATTTCATTTGCCTTTTTTTCACTAGCCTCAGTAAAAGGCCAGAGAAGCAAACCAAAGACATTGGCAATGGCTGCCTTTGTAGACTTCCTTATATCCTTACTGCTGTGTGATTTATACTGTCAACATATTCGTTTAATCTGCAGCCAGAAGATGTTTAAAGAGGACACGATGCCTAAACTTAAAATCAGAAGTATTTATTCTAATACAATTTGTCTAAGCGCTATCTGTCCCTAGTAGCGTTCGACACGGGCGACTTACACAGGGCTATCCGGACGCAAGTCCGCATCATTCTGGGAAATCTGGGAATTTTTGGAATTTGTCAAGGGAAAGCCCGCGATTCCTGAATAGGCGGAACAGTTTGAAGTTGGAACGCTTTGAGTAGGATGGAAATGTGGGAGGTAGAACGCGCCAAAATCTGGAGAAGAATAATAACAACAACAACTACGGCGAAGAAGAGACGTTGCTTCTAATTGACTGTTAGCAAACATGACCGCAGCATTTGCAGGTGGAGACATCTGTGGTAGGCTAAACTAAACGCTATCTCACGTCTCCTGCCTTCACACGTAACAAGGACCGACAGCAACATTGCTGTGTCATTTAATCTATTTGCTTATTTTATACCGTCGACGTATTTGTTTAATCTGTAGCCAGAAGATGTTTAAAGAGGACACGATGCCTAAACTTAAAATCAGAAGTATTTATTCTAATACAATTTGTTTAAGCGCTATCTGTCCCTAGTAGCGTTCAACACGGGCGACTTACACAGGGCTATCCGGACGCAAGTCCGCATCATTCTGGGAAATCTGGGAATTTTTGGAATTTGTCAAGGGAAAGCAGTTTGAAGTTGGAACGCTTTGAATAGGATGGAAATGTGGGAGGTAGAACGCGCCAAAATCTGGAGAAGAATAATAACAACAAGAACTACGGCGAAGAAGAGACGTTACTTCTAATTGACTGTTAGCAAACATGACCGCAGCATTTGCAGGTGGAGACATCTGTGGTAGGCTACACTAAACGCTATCTCACGCCTCCTGCCTTCACACGTAACAAGGACCGACAGCAACATTGCTGTGTCATTTAATCTATTTGCTTATTTTATACTGTCGACGTATTCGTTTAATCTGCAGCCAGAAGATGTTTAAAGAGGACACGATGCCTAAACTTAAAATCAGAAGTATTTATTCCCTATTTATTCTAATACAATTTGTCTAAGCGCTATCTGTCCCTAGTAGCGTTCAACACGGGCGACTTACACAGGGCTATCCGGACGCAAGTCCGCATCATTCTGGGAAATCTGGGAATTTTTGGAATTTGTCAAGGGAAAGCAGTTTGGAGTTGGAACGCTTTGAATAAGATGGAAATGTGGGAGGTAGAACGCGCCAAATTCTGGAGAAGAATAATAACAACAAGAACTACGGCGAAGAAGAGACGTTGCTTCTAATTGACTGATAGCAAACATGACCGCAGCATTTGCAGGTGGAGACATCTGTGGTAGGCTAAACTAAACGCTATCTCACGTCTCCTGCCTTCACACGTAACAAGGACCGACAGCAACATTGCTGTGTCATTTAATCTATTTGCTTATTTTATACTGTCGACGTATTTGTTTAATCTGTAGCCAGAAGATGTTTAAAGAGGACACGATGCCTAAACTTAAAATCAGAAGTATTTATTCCCCATTTATTCTAATACAATTTGTCTAAGCGCTATCTGTCCCTAGTAGCGTTCAACACGGGCGACTTACACAGGGCTATCCGGACGCAAGTCCGCATCATTCTGGGAAATCTGGGAATTTTTGGAATTTGTCAAGGGAAAGCCCGCGATTCCTGAATAGGCGGAACAGTTTGAAGTTGGAACGCTTTGAGTAGGATGGAAATGTGGGAGGTAGAACGCGCCAAAATCTGGAGAAGAATAATAACAACAACAACTACGGCGAAGAAGAGACGTTGCTTCTAATTGACTGTTAGCAAACATGACCGCAGCATTTGCAGGTGGAGACATCTGTGGTAGGCTAAACTAAACGCTATCTCACGTCTCCTGCCTTCACACGTAACAAGGACCGACAGCAACATTGCTGTGTCATTTAATCTATTTGCTTATTTTATACCGTCGACGTATTTGTTTAATCTGTAGCCAGAAGATGTTTAAAGAGGACACGATGCCTAAACTTAAAATCAGAAGTATTTATTCTAATACAATTTGTTTAAGCGCTATCTGTCCCTAGTAGCGTTCAACACGGGCGACTTACACAGGGCTATCCGGACGCAAGTCCGCATCATTCTGGGAAATCTGGGAATTTTTGGAATTTGTCAAGGGAAAGCAGTTTGAAGTTGGAACGCTTTGAATAGGATGGAAATGTGGGAGGTAGAACGCGCCAAAATCTGGAGAAGAATAATAACAACAAGAACTACGGCGAAGAAGAGACGTTACTTCTAATTGACTGTTAGCAAACATGACCGCAGCATTTGCAGGTGGAGACATCTGTGGTAGGCTACACTAAACGCTATCTCACGCCTCCTGCCTTCACACGTAACAAGGACCGACAGCAACATTGCTGTGTCATTTAATCTATTTGCTTATTTTATACTGTCGACGTATTCGTTTAATCTGCAGCCAGAAGATGTTTAAAGAGGACACGATGCCTAAACTTAAAATCAGAAGTATTTATTCCCTATTTATTCTAATACAATTTGTCTAAGCGCTATCTGTCCCTAGTAGCGTTCAACACGGGCGACTTACACAGGGCTATCCGGACGCAAGTCCGCATCATTCTGGGAAATCTGGGAATTTTTGGAATTTGTCAAGGGAAAGCAGTTTGGAGTTGGAACGCTTTGAATAAGATGGAAATGTGGGAGGTAGAACGCGCCAAATTCTGGAGAAGAATAATAACAACAAGAACTACGGCGAAGAAGAGACGTTGCTTCTAATTGACTGATAGCAAACATGACCGCAGCATTTGCAGGTGGAGACATCTGTGGTAGGCTAAACTAAACGCTATCTCACGTCTCCTGCCTTCACACGTAACAAGGACCGACAGCAACATTGCTGTGTCATTTAATCTATTTGCTTATTTTATACTGTCGACGTATTTGTTTAATCTGTAGCCAGAAGATGTTTAAAGAGGACACGATGCCTAAACTTAAAATCAGAAGTATTTATTCCCCATTTATTCTAATACAATTTGTCTAAGCGCTATCTGTCCCTAGTAGCGTTCAACACGGGCGACTTACACAGGGCTATCCGGACGCAAGTCCGCATCATTCTGGGAAATCTGGGAATTTTTGGAATTTGTCAAGGGAAAGCCCGCGATTCCTGAATAGGCGGAACAGTTTGAAGTTGGAACACTTTGAATAGGATGGAAATGTGGGAGGTAGAACGCGCCAAAATCTGGAGAAGAATAATAACAACAAGAACTACGGCGAAGAAGAGACGTTGCTTCTAATTGACTGTTAGCAAACATGACCGCAGCATTTGCAGGTGGAGACATCTGTGGTAGGCTAAACTAAACGCTATCTCACGTCTCCTGCCTTCACACCGACAGCAACATTGCTGTGTCATTTAATCTATTTGCTTATTTTATACTGTCGACGTATTCGTTTAATCTGCAGCCAGAAGATGTTTAAAGAGGACACGATGCCTAAACTTAAAATCAGAAGTATTTATTCCCTATTTATTCTAATACAATTTGTCTAAGCGCTATCTGTCCCTAGTAGCGTTCAACACGGGCGACTTACACAGGGCTATCGGACGCAAGTCCGCATCATTCTGGGAAATCTGGGAATTTTTGGAATTTGTCAAGGGAAAGCCCGCGATTCCTGAATAGGCGGAACAGTTTGAAGATGGAACGCTTTGAATAGGATGGAAATGTGGGAGGTAGAACGCGCCAAAATCTGGAGAAGAATAATAACAACAAGAACTACGGCGAAGAAGAGACGTTGCTTCTAATTGACTGTTCGCAAACATGACCGCAGCATTTGCAGGTGGAGACATCTGTGGTAGGCTAAACTAAACGCTATCTCACGCCTCCTGCCTTCACACGTAACAAGGACCGACAGCAACATTGCTGTGTCATTTAATCTATTTGCTTATTTTATACTGTCAACATATTTGTTTAATCTGCAGCCAGAAGATGTTTAAAGAGGACACGATGCCTAAACTTAAAATCAGAAGTATTTATTCCCTATTTATTCTAATACAATTTGTCTAAGCGCTATCTGTCCCTAGTAGCGTTCAACACGGGCGACTTACACAGGGCTATCCGGACGCAAGTCCGCATCATTCTGGGAAATCTGGGGATTTTTGGAATTTGTCAAGGGAAAGCCCGCGATTCCTGAATAGGCGGAACAGTTTGAAGTTGGAACGCTTTGAGTAGGATGGAAATGTGGGAGGTAGAACGCGCCAAAATCTGGAGAAGAATAATAACAACAAGAACTACGGCGAAGAAGAGACGTTGCTTCTAATTGACTGTTAGCAAACATGACCGCAGCATTTGCAGGTGGAGACATCTGTGGTAGGCTAAACTAAACGCTATCTCACGTCTCCTGCCTTCACACGTAACAAGGACCGACAGCAACATTGCTGTGTCATTTAATCTATTTGCTTATTTTATACTGTCGACGTATTTGTTTAATCTGTAGTCAGAAGATGTTTAAAGAGGACACGATGCCTAAACTTAAAATCAGAAGTATTTATTCCCTATTTATTCTAATACAATTTGTCTAAGGGCTATCTGTCCCTAGTAGCGTTCAACACGGGCGACTTACACAGGGCTATCCGGACGCAAGTCCGCATCATTCTGGGAAATCTGGGAATTTTTGGAATTTGTCAAGGGAAAGCCCGCGATTCCTGAATAGGCGGAATAGTTTGAAAATGGAACGCTTTGAATAGGATGGAAATGTGGGAGGTAGAACGCGCCAAAAGGCTAATATTAAGGCTAATACAAAAAAGGGATTTTTAGAAATGTTGGCCAACTGAAAAGTATGAAAATGAAAAATATGAGCATGTCCAATACTCAATACTTGGTTGGAGCTCCTTTTGCCTCAATTACTGCGTTAATGCGGCGTGGCATGGAGTCGATGAGTTTCTAGCACTGCTCAGGTGTTATGAGAGCCCAGGTTGCTCTGATAGTGGCCTTCAACTCTTCTGCGTTTTTGGGTCTGGCATTCTGCATCTTCCTTTTCACAATACCCCACAGATTTTCTATGGGGCTAAGGTCAGGGGAGTTGGCGGGCCAATTTAGAACAGAAATACCATGGTCCGTAAACCAGGCACGGGTAGATTTTGCGCTGTGTGCAGGCGCCAAGTCCTGTTGGAACTTGAAATCTCCATCTCCATAGAGCAGGTCAGCAGCAGGAAGCATGAAGTGCTCTAAAACTTGCTGGTAGACGGCTGCGTTGACCCTGGATCTCAGGAAACAGAGTGGACCGACACCAGCTGGACTGCTGCTGAGTGGTCCAAAGTCATGTTTTCTGACGAAAGCAAATTTTGCATTTCCTTTGGAAATCGAGGTCCCAGAGTCTGGAGGAAGACAGGAGAGGCACAGGATCCACGTTGCCTGAAGTCTAGTGTAAAGTTTCCACCATCAGTGATGGTTTGGGGTGCCATGTCATCTGCTGGTGTCGGTCCACTCTGTTTCCTGAGATCCAGGGTCAACGCAGCCGTCTACCAGCAAGTTTTAGAGCACTTCATGCTTCCTGCTGCTGACCTGCTCTATGGAGATGGAGATTTCAAGGTCCAACAGGACTTGGCGCCTGCACACAGCGCAAAATCTACCCGTGCCTGGTTTACGGACCATGGTATTTCTGTTCTAAATTGGCCCGCCAACTCCCCTGACCTTAGCCCCATAGAAAATCTGTGGGGTATTGTGAAAAGGAAGATGCAGAATGCCAGACCCAAAAACGCAGAAGAGTTGAAGGCCACTATCAGAGCAACCTGGGCTCTCATAACACCTGAGCAGTGCCAGAAACTCATCGACTCCATGCCACGTCGCATTAACGCAGTAATTGAGGCAAAAGGAGCTCCAACCAAGTATTGAGTATTGTACATGCTCATATTTTTCATTTTCATACTTTTCAGTTGGCCAACATTTCTAAAAATCCCTTTTTTGTATTAGCCTTAAGTAATATTCTAATTTTGTGACACACGGAATTTTGGATTTTCATTTGTTGCCACTTCAAATCATCAAAATTAAATGAAATAAACATTTGAATGCATCAGTCTGTGTGCAATGAATAAATATAATGTACAAGTTACACCTTTTGAATGCAATTACTGAAATAAATCAAGTTTTTCAAAATATTCTAATTTACTGGCTTTTACCTGTATAAGCATATTCTGTGGCTGCCACCATATCGAATAATTTGCATAAAATGTGGGGTCGCTATCGCTGTAAGGGTCAGTCGATATCGCTATGGGGTCCGCAACCCTAATGCCGCCCTCCAGTGGTCCACAGAGGCTGAAAAGGCTTTCATTGACCTCAAACATGACCTGTCCTCTGCCCCTGCTCCTGCTTTTGCTGTGCTTGACTATCAGCTGCCCTTTTTCTTGGATGTTTCTGAAAGTGACTTTTTTTCAGAAACAAAAGGGGGGAGTGCGTCAAGTTTAAGGAATACATTCCTTCTCCACATACTGTTTGACAACATCAACAATAATCTTGACATGTATGAGAATCCCAAAAGTGCCATTTGGTCAGTAATGTTTCTTGTCATTTTTCTTGGTGTCAGAAGTGGGATCGACATGGCCCACCAGGCAACCCCTAGTTCCCAGAAGGCCCTGATGATGGAGTTGAAGTCCCTGCAGGAGCAGCCGGTGGAGGGCTTCCGCATAACTCTTGTGCAAGAGTCTGATCTCTACAACTGGGAAGTAGCCATATTTGGGCCCCCAAACACCCTGTATGAAGGAGGCTACTTTAAGGTACGAAATATTCATCCAAATGCTTTTAAAATCCTAATTCAATTGGGAATGTTCTTGCTAAAGGTCCAGTCCATCCTGAAAAGTTACAATCCACAAGTCAAAAAGGGGATACCAAAACAGTATTTTGTAAATGTACTCTTCCTGCTACATGCAAAGTACAGTATTCAGAAAGTAAAAACCCTGTTTCCATATGAGTTGGGAAATTGTGTTAGATGTAAATATAAACGGAATACAATGATTTGCAAATAATTTTCAACCCATATTCAATTGAATATGCTACAAAGACAAGATATTTGATGTTCAAACTCATAAACCTTCTTTTTTTTTTTGCAAATAATAATTAACTTAGAATTTCATGGCTGCAACACGGGACAAAGTAGTTGGGAAAGGGCATGTTCACCACTGTGTTACATCACCTTTTCTTTTAACAACACTCAATAAACGATTGGAAACTGAGGAAACTAATTGTTGAAGCTTTGAAAGTGGAATTCTTTCCCATTGTTGTTTTATGTAGAGCTTCAGTTGTTCAACAGTCCGGGGTCTCCGTTGTCGTATTTTACGCTTCATAATGCGCCACACATTTTTGATGGGAGACAGGTCTGGACTGCAGGCGGGCCAGGAAAGTACCCGCACTCTTTTTTTACGAAGCCACGCTGAATGTGGCTTGGCATTATCTTGCTAAAATAAGCAGGGGCGTCCATGAAAAAGACGGCGCTTAGATGGCAGTATATGTTGTTCCAAAACCTGTATGTACCTTTCAGCATTAATAGTGCCTTCACATATGTGTAAGTTACCCATGCCTTGGGCACTAATGCACCCCCATACCATCACACATGCTGGCTTTTGAACTTTGCGTCGATAACAGTCTGGATGGTTCGCTTCCCCTTTGGTCCGGATGACACGATGTCGAATATTTCCAAAAACAATTTGAAATGTGGACTCGTCAGACCACAGAACACTTTTCCACTTTGCATGAGTCCATCTTAGATGATCTCGGGCCCAGAGAAGCCGTTTCTGGGTGTTGTTGATAAATGGCTTTGGCTTTGCATAGTAGAGCTTTAACTTGCACTTACAGATGTAGCGACCAACTGTATTTAGTGACAGTGGTTTTCTGAAGTGTTCCTGAGCCCATGTGGTGATATCCTTTAGAGATTGATGTTGGTTTTTGATACAGTGCCGTCTGAGGGATGGAAGGTCACGGTCATTCAATGTTGGTTTCCGGCCATGCCGCTTACGTGGAGTGATTTCTCCACATTCTCTGAACCTTTTGATGATATTATGGACCGTAGATGTTGAAATCCCAAAATTTCTTGCAATTGCACTTTGAGAAACGTTGTTCTTAAACTGTTTGACTATTTGCTCACGCAGTTGTGGACAAAGGGGTGTACCTCACCCCATCCTTTCTTGTGAAAGACTGAGCAGTTTTTGGGAAGCTGTTTTTATACCCAATCATGGCACCAACCTGTTCCCAGTTAGCCTGCACACCTGTGGGATGTTCCAAATAAGTGTTTGATGAGCATTCCTCAACTTTATCAGTATTTATTGCCACCTTTCCCAACTTCTTGGTCACGTGTTGCTGCCATCAAATTCTAAAGTTAATGATTATTTGCAAAAAAAAAAATGTTTATGAGTTTGAACATCAAATATGTTGTCTTTGTTGCATATTTAACTGAATATGGATTGAAAATGATTAGCAAATCATTGTATTCCGTTTATATTTAACACAATTTCCCAACTCATATGGAAACAGGGTTTGTAAAACGCACAAGGTGTTCCCTGTCTGTTACTGTACATGCACTCATCACAATTTGAGAGATAAGTCACAGCTGCTTGTCTCACGGCGGCTTTGGTAGATAAGGACAAAATGACGTGGGAAGACGTTTAAACGTCGTTGATAACTTTGAGTGCTTGGGCTTCACGGAGAAGACTACACACTGCTGATACGGAAGAACTTGCTGTTTGCTAATAGCTGATAATGAGTTGTTTAATTATTATAATCTTGATGTTAAATAAGACTACATACAATAAATAAGATACAACTGTCAAATTGCTACTAGAAGGCAAGTCCTGGGTATATTTTGTTGTAGACCACATTAGATTGCATTTTTTTTTATTGCACCCTTTAGTTGGATGCGCTTTGTCAAGTGTGTTCATGTCAAATAACTAAAGTGACTGACAGGCCACCAGAGTAGTTTGTGTTGGTTTCTGTGTGCATGTAGCTAAGGTATCTGTTTGCTGGAATGTCCCTGCAGCAAAGACAGAGTGAGGACTTCTCCATAACTACAGTGGGGCAAAAAAGTATTTAGTCAGCCACCGATTGTGCAAGTTCTCCCACTTAAAATGATGACAGAGGTCTGTAATTTTCATCATAGGTACACTTCAACTGTGAGAGACAGAATGTGAAAAAAAATCCAGGAATTCACATTGTAGGAATTTTAAAGAATTTATTTGTAAATTATGGTGGAAAATAAGTATTTGGTCACTTCAAACAAGGAAGATCTCTGGCTCTCACAGACCTGTAACTTCTTCTTTAAGAAGCTCTTCTGTTCTCCACTTGTTACCTGTATTAATGGGACCTGTTTGAACTCGTTATCTGTATAAAAAACACATGTCCACAGCCTCAAACAGTCAGACTCCAAACTCCACTATGGCCAAGACCAAAGAGCTGTCGAAGGACACCAGGAAAAGAATTGTAGACCTGCACCAGACTGTGAAGAGTGAATCTACAATAGGCAAGCAGCTTGGTGTGAAAAATCAACTGTGGGAGCAATTATCAGAAAATGGAAGACATACAAGACCACTGATAATCTCCCTCGATCTGGGGCTCCACGCAAGATCTCATCCCGTGGGGTCAAAATGATCATGAGAACGGTGAGCAAAAATCCCAGAACCACACGGGGAGACCTGGTGAATGACCTGCAGAGAGCTGGGACCAAAGTAACAAAGGTTACCATCAGTAACACACTACGCCGACAGGGAATCAAATTCTGCAGTGCCAGACGTGTCGCCCTGCTTAAGCCAGTGCATGTCCAGGCCCGTCTGAAGTTTGCCAAAGAGCACATGGATGATACAGCAGAGGATTGGGAGAATGTCATGTGGTCAGATGAAACCAAAATAGAACTTTTTGGTATAAACTCAACTCGTCGTGTTTGGAGGAAGAAGAATACTGAGTTGCATCCCAAGAACACCATACCTACTGTGAAGCATGGGGGTGGAAACATCATGCTTTGGGGCTGTTTTTCTGCTAAGGGGACAGGTCGACTGATCCGTGTTAAGGAAAGAATGAATGGGGCCATGTATCGTGAGATTTTGAGCCAAAACCTCCTTCCATCAGTGAGAGCTTTGAAGATGAAACGTGGCTGGGTCTTCCAGCATGACAATGATCCCAAACACACCGCCCGGGCAACGAAGGAGTGGCTCCGTAAGAAGCATTTGAAAGTCCTGTAGTCTCCAGACCTCAACCCCATAGAAAATCTGTGAAGGGAGTTGAAAGTCCGTGTTGCTCGGCGACAGCCCCAAAACATCACTGCTCTCGAGAAGATCTGCATGGAGGAATGGGCCAAAATACCAGCTACTGTGTGTGCAAACCTGGTAAAGACCTATATTAATCGTTTGATCTCTGTAATATAACCTTTGTTGGCAATAACAAAGTATTGAGTTGAATTTTTGTTATTGACCAAATACTTATTTTCCACCATAATTTATAAATAAATTCTTTAAAAATCCTACAATGTGAATTCCTGGATTTTTTTTTCACATTCTGTCTCTCACAGTTGAAGTGTACCTATGATGAAAATTACAGACCTCTGTCATCATTTTAAGTGGGAGAACTTGCACAATCGGTGGCTGACTAAATACTAAATTTTTGCCCCACTGTATATACAGGATGTAGTGTCTCCGTACGGAGGAGCGTTCACTGTTTTTAAGAAAAGCCGATAGACCAAGATTGTGTTCAAGTTGGGACAACACAAATAATGCAGAGTGGTTGTTGCTGTCATCTTCTCTCTTTTTCTTTCTTTCATGTTTTATGGCAGCGATAACTTTGAGAAAAGTGGGCTTCAAAGTTCTTCTGAGATAAAAACAAAAAACAAAACGGTGTAAATGAAAGACAAACTTGTGAAAGTACACTTCAGGATTGGACTAAAACTAGCGACCGCTAAGGCTCATCATTTGTCTAGCCCAGGCGTCGTCAACCTTTATTATTAAATGAGCCATTTTGCGCCGTCATCCACAACCAAGAAAAATTGTCGGGCGCTGCAAAACATAACTTAAGCTTGTAAACTTAAAAAGGTTAATGCTTTATTTTTCATTTGAACTGTCCCAACACAGTGCTGTGTGCATGTGTAGGCTAGGGATGTAACAATACTGTATAAACATTTCATATCACAATTACAATAATCATGGTATTGTTGAATGTGCTCAAAAAGTACAACAAATCTTTTATTTATTTTTGAATAATAAACACACAATATTCTTTCCTTGACAGAAGACAAATATTGTTCTGGCTTCTTAACGTACCAATAGGGTAGAAAAACAAATTGCCACTATATTGAAGCTACAGGTAAAAGCCAGTAAATTAGAATATTTTGAAAAACTTGATTTATTTCAGTAATTGCATTCAAAAGGTGTAACTTGTACATTATATTTATTCATTGCACACAGACTGATGCATTCAAATGTTTATTTCATTTAATTTTGATGATTTGAAGTGGCAACAAATGAAAATCCAAAATTCCGTGTGTCACAAAATTAGAATATTACTTAAGGCTAATACAAAAAAGGGATTTTTAGAAATGTTGGCCAACTGAAAAGTATGAAAATGAAAAATATGAACATGTACAATACTCAATACTTGGTTGGAGCTCCTTTTGCCTCAATTACTGCGTTAATGCGGCGTGGCATGGAGTCGATGAGTTTCTGGCACTGCTCAGGTGTTATGAGAGCCCAGGTTGCTCTGATAGTGGCCTTCAACTCTTCTGCGTTTTTGGGTCTGGCATTCTGCATCTTCCTTTTCACAATACCCCACAGATTTTCTATGGGGCTAAGGTCAGGGGAGTTGGCGGGCCAATTTAGAACAGAAATACCATGGTCCGTAAACCAGGCACGGGTAGATTTTGCGCTGTGTGCAGGCGCCAAGTCCTGTTGGAACTTGAAATCTCCATCTCCATAGAGCAGGTCAGCAGCAGGAAGCATGAAGTGCTCTAAAACTTGCTGGTAGACGGCTGCGTTGACCCTGGATCTCAGGAAACAGAGTGGACCGACACCAGCAGATGACATGGCACCCCAAACCATCACCCAACCATGCAAATTTTGCATTTCCTTTGGAAATCGAGGTCCCAGAGTCTGGAGGAAGACAGGAGAGGCACAGGATCCATGTTGCCTGAAGTCTAGTGTAAAGTTTCCACCATCAGTGATGGTTTGGGGTGCCATGTCATCTGCTGGTGTCGGTCCACTCTGTTTCCTGAGATCCAGGGTCAACGCAGCCGTCTACCAGCAAGTTTTAGAGCACTTCATGCTTCCTGCTGCTGACCTGCTCTATGGAGATGGAGATTTCAAGTTCCAACAGGACTTGGCGCCTGCACACAGCGCAAAATCTACCCGTGCCTGGTTTACGGACCATGGTATTTCTGTTCTAAATTGGCCCGCCAACTCCCCTGACGTTAGCCCAATAGAAAATCTGTGGGGTATTTGAAAAGGAAGATGCAGAATGCCAGACCCAAAAACGCAGAAGAGTTGAAGGCCACTATCAGAGCAACCTGGGCTCTCATAACACCTGAGCAGTGCCAGAAACTCATCGACTCCATGCCACGCCGCATTAACGCAGTAATTGAGGCAAAAGGAGCTCCAACCAAGTATTGAGTATTGTACATGCTCATATTTTTCATTTTCATACTTTTCAGTTGGCCAACATTTCTAAAAATCCCTTTTTTGTATTAGCCTTAAGTAATATTCTAATTTTGTGACACACGGAATTTTGGATTTTCATTTGTTGCCACTTCAAATCATCAAAATTAAATGAAATAAACATTTGAATGCATCAGTCTGTGTGCAATGAATAAATATAATGTACAAGTTACACCTTTTGAATGCAATTACTGAAATGAATCAAGTTTTTCAAAATATTCTAATTTACTGGCTTTTACCTGTGTGTGTGTGTGTGTATATATATATATATATATATATATATATATATATATATATATATATATGTATATATATTATATTTTATATTGCTACTATGGTAAATTTTTAGTCTACTCTGTACCTTTTTGTTTTCGCCTTCTTTTTGTGCCCTTGTGTGCATTATCCTTTCCATCCTTACCCTTTCCATCCTTTGTAACTGAGCTACTGTGTGGAACAATTTCCCTTGTGGATCAATAAAGTTTGTCTAAGTCTATCGCCTGTCCCTAAATTTAATTGAAGTGCAATTATCAATTACGATTTTACAAAGATTTTAAATTGAAACAGTATTAATCCTCAGGAGTTCATGATTCATATTGGTAATTGTCACATCCTTAGTGTAGGCTTACTTTGAAATACATTACTACTTAAAAAAAATAATAAAATTGTTTCCGGGCTGCAGCAATTTTCATTCAAATAAAACTTGAAGTGCTACAGTACAAACCAGTATCTCAAACAATAAAAGCTTAATCATTAAAGCAGATAAAAGACTAAGACCAAAACACAATCAGTGAGGCATAAGAAACACAAAACATGCAGATTTGTGGGTTTTTGAACAGTGTGCCATATTTATTTTAGTTTTTAAAAACATTAATATCTTGCTCAAAAGATTTGAGTGTGTGTTTAAGTACTTTTAGAGCACATTCAACAAATTATAATTTTGGTCATGATAACCTTGATGATAAATTTTCATATCTTTACATCCTTGGTTTGTTAGAATAATTTAGTAATCAGATAAAGCACACTGAAATGCGTATATTAGGGAAAATAGTTGCAATAAACAATAATTTTTTTGCCCGAGAAAGACTTTTTCTAATAAATAATTAACATTGGAATTGCACTTTTAATGTGTGCATTAATAAAAAAAGCATGGATGATGGCACCCACACACCACCGCTCTCATGTGCACTCATTTGAAACGGCCGTCCGGAAACTATATTAGGTTCCGGGCACTCCATGATTCTTGAATTTCATCGGTTTTTACTTTATACACTCATTAAACGATTAATCGAAGCAACATAATGTAAATTGAAGCTTTTTTGTAATCACATCAATCAATTTAATCAATCATTTGCAGCCCTGGTTTGTTTTGAGAATGTCTTTCAGCGTTACATTTTGGCTTGTTTGCTCATTTCTTGCCACATGTGTCGCTCGCCATTGTTGCCTCATGTTCAACCTGTGGTTTAGAGATGTGACGTTCGCAAGAAAACTGTTTTTTTTAATGGCTCATCTAAGCTTGTTTTAGATAACCGCACATAATAACGTGTCACATTTCTAGAAGCCCTCGGCGAGCTACTGGGAAGGCGAGCCCTGCTGCACACATTCATGGCCTCACAGTTAAACAACAAGAGCAGCTCACTCAGGCTATGTTATCCATCTAAACTAACAAACAACTGTTATTATCAATATGCATATAGAAACAATTTTCTTACCAAACTCCTTATGTGGTCATACTAGGGTTGTCTCGATACCAATATGTTGGTACCGGTACCAAAATGTATTTCGATACTTTTCTAAATAAAGGGCACCACAAAAAATTTCATTATTGGCTTTATTTGAACAAAAATTCTTAGGGTACATGAAACATAAGTTTATTATTGTCATTTAGTCCTTATATAAAATAGTGAACATACTAGACAATTTGTCTTTTAGTAGTAAGTAAACAAACAACGACTCCTAATTAGTCTGCTGACGTATGCAGTAACAAATTGTGTCATTCCCCATTATATTATTTTGTCAAAGTTATAAAGGACAAGCTGTAAAAATTAGTACCGTATTTTCCGCACCATAAGCCGCCCTGGGTTATAAGCCGCGCCTTCAATGAACGGCATATTTCAAAACTTTGTCCACCTATAAGCCGCCCCGTGTTATAAGCCGCATCTAACTGCGCTAAAGGGAATGTCAAAAAAACAGTCAGATAGGTCAGTCAAACTTTAATAATATATTAAAAACCAGCGTGATGTGGGCGCGCATGGAGTCGTATATCAACATGGACGGAGCTGCGTGAAAAAAGCCACCCGGCCTCTTCGCGTAAACTTCCCTTAACCACTCGCTCATCTTTTCTTCATCCATCCATCCCTTCGAGTTAGCTTTTATGATGACGCCGGCTTGAAAGGTCTCTTTTGGCAAGGTCTTCCTTTTGAATATCACCATGGGTGGAAGTTTCTGGCCATTAGCATGGCAAGCTAGAACCACAGTGAAGGATGACTTCTCATTCCCTGTGGTGCGAATATTCACCGTACGTGCTCCCGTTGTATCCACAGTGCGGTTCACAGGAATATCAAAAGTCAGTGGAACCTCGTCCATGTTGATAATGTTCTCTGGCCGGATCTTTTTTTCAGCTATCTTGTTTTTACAATATGCACGGAAAGTAGCCAGCTTTTCTTGAAAGTCTTTAGGCAGTTGCTGTGAAATAGTAGTCCGTGTGCGGATGGAGAGATTGCGTCTTTTCATGAACCGGAAACCTGTCGCTTAGTAGGAGCCATTTTGTGGTCTTTAGAGATGTAAACACACAAAGGAAATGAAACGTAATATCCGCGCCCTTCTTCTTCTTCTACGGGGGCGGGTGGTTGCTTACAGTAGAAGAAGAAGCGCTTCCTGTTCTATGGGGGCGGGTGCTTACCTTGGCGGTTGCTTGCCGTAGAAGAAGAAGCACTTCCTCTTTTACGGGGAAAAAAGATGGCGGCTGTTTACCGTAGTTGCGAGACCGAAACTTTATGAAAATGAATCTTAATATTAATCCATATATAAAGCGCACCGGGTTATAAGCCGCACTGTCAGCTTTTGAGTAAATTTGTGGTTTTTATGTGCGGCTAATAGTGCGGAAAATACGGTAATCTATTTATTCATTTACTGTTGTATCTGCTTATTTTCTGTTTCAACATGTTCTATCTACACTTCTGTTAAAATGTAATAATCACTTATACTTCTCTTCTTTGATACTTTACATTAGTTTTGGATGATACCACACATGATACCAAGTAGTTACAGGATCATACATTGGTCAGAATTTAAGTCCTCATGTGTCCAGGGACGTTTTGACTTTGTTTATAAACATGATATGAATTTTTTTTAAACGAAAAAAGATTTTGTGATGCTAGAAATATTGACGTAATCAAGTAATATCGACTAGATACATTATTGTAGTTAGTATCATTACAGTGGATGTCAGGTGTAGATTCACCCTTGGCATTTGTTTACATTGTGACGCCGGTGAGCTATTGTATCCTCCTAGGGTGTGTAGTTAAAGTTAAAGTACCACTGATAGTCACACACACACTAGGTATGGTGAAATTACCCTCTGCATATGACCCATCCATCCCCTTGTTCCACCCCCTGGGAGATGAGGGGAGCAGTGAGCAGCAGCTGTGGCCGAGCTCGGGAATCATTTTGGTGATTTAACCCCCAATTCCAACCCTTGATGCTGAGTGTCAAGCAGGGAGGTAATGGCTCCCATTTTTATAGTCTTTGGTATGACATGTTTAGCTATTCCTCGTCTTGCAGTGATAATGATACTTGTAAGAAACGTACTTTATTTGTCACCATGGAGACAAGGATTAGTCATTTAGAAGTAGCTAAAACACTGCTGATTGCAGGTGGATGTTAGCTGCTAGCTAGCTAGCCATGTCTTAAAGCACCTCTTCCTGAGGGTGTTTCAGTGTTATAACTTCATCTTTATCTTGACTTTTTACACCAAAATGCGTCCATTCTCCCCTTTCTGTCTACACACTGTGTCTGCTTGTAAGTACTCGGTGTGTGTGCGCTGCCCAACATGCTCCTCTGCTCGTAAAACCAGCAATGTCACCACGTGACGACGACGCGCCATCATGTCTGTAAAAAAAAAATATGGCGAACCGGTATACCACCGTTCAACCTTAGGTCATCCATCCATCCATCCAATTTCTACCGCTTGTCCCTTTCGGGGTTGCGGGGGGGTCGCTGGAGCCTATCTCAGCTGCATTACCATAACAATTATAAATAAAGTAATACAAAATACACAATATCAGTTGGAGGATTTTGAATACAATCGCTAAATGAATATCATATTCTGGATCTGACACACAATGTAAGAGATTGTCAGACAGGCACAAATATCCCACAGACTCATTTTTTGAGGAGTCATTTGTTCTCTCAACACAATGCTGATATCTAGTCATATTATATCTTCTATGCACCTTACGTGAATGTTATCACTGGTAATGCTGATATTTAGTCATATTATATCTTCTATGCAGCGTACACGAATGTTATCACTGGTAATGCTGATATCTAGTCATATTATATCTTCTATGCAGCGTACACGAATGTTATCACTGGTAATTGTGAAAACAATGGACTTTCAGGCTGCACTTGGCCCACAGCCTCTGGCTTGAATAGGACTGTTGTAGAATTCCCAGGTGCTTAGTTCTTGTTACAACAGGTTTGTGCCAATAGTTCAGAACTTAGCTTATGTGGATCTTGTTGGTACTAAACCCAAGGAATGCTTTGGTTGTGGTGCTATTCATTATAAGATAGGTGCATATCTCTCAATCCATAGCTTGTCATTGTTTCTTGCACCACATTGTCACACAAACCTACCATCAATTCACTACACAATTGTTTTTTTTTTCAAGTCTAATCACAGATGAAGCAAATGTCTGAAGTATCTTAGTCTAGTCATCGATAACAAACAAAGATTGGCGATATCTCTTGACGATTTAGCACAAAGACCTGCATCGTAACACAAGGTTCTAGGATACGGGCTGGCGTCACAGAGCACTTTTAATACTGCCGTCATTCAACCTGCTAAGTCAGACTACCGCTGGCACAACGTCACTCCCAGATTCAGTTTCAGTGCAGTTCATACAGAAGAGTAACACAGGAAGAAAAGGCAGATAAACCAACCAGCAATGTAAAAATGGGTTTTAAATTATGGATCGGCCGATAATCTGTTTGACATTTTGACGTACCTGCCGATATTATATATACAGTATATATTTTTTACAACTACAACATAAATACATACAATATATACCGCATCTTTCGGAGTATAAGTCACACCGGCCGAAAATGCATAATAAAGTAGGAAAAAAACATATATAAGTCGCACTGGAGTATAAGTCGCATTTTTGGGGGGAATGTATTTGATAAAAGCCAACAGCAAGAATAGACATTTGAAATAAATAAATCAAGAATAGTGAACAACAGGCTGAATAAGTGTACGTTATATGAGGCATAAATAACCAACTGGTATGTTAACGTAACATATTATGGTAAGAGTCATTCAAATAACTATAACATATAGAACATGCTATACAATCTGTCACTCCTAATCGCTAAATCCCATGAAATCTTATACGTCTAGTCTCTTACGTGAATGACATCAATAATATTATTTGATATTTTACGCTAATGTGTTCATCATTTCACACATAAGTTGCTCCTGAGTACAAGCAGAGGTGGGTAGAGTAGCCAGAAATTGTACTCAAGTAAGAGTACTGTTACTTTAGAGATTTATTACTCAAGTAAAAGTAAGGAGTAGTCACCCAAATATTTACTTAAGTAAAAAGTATGTTGTGAAAAAACTACTCAAGTACTGAGTAACTGATGAGTAACATACACACTCATATCATATATATATATATATATATATATATATATATATATATATATATATATATATATATATATATATATATATATATATATATATATATACATACATTGATATATACAGTATATCATTTATATTTATTTATTTTGCTGTTTTTGTTTATATGTTAAAGGTGTTTTAATGAATATACATGCATGTTTAACATATATATTCCTTTCTTTCATGAAGACTAGAATATAAGTTGGTGTATTACCTGATTCTGATGACTTGCATTGATTGTAATCAGACAGTAGTGATGATAACGTCCACGTTTTCAAATGGAGGAGAAAAAAAGTTCCTCCTTTCTGTCTAATACCACATGAAAGTGGTGGGTTTTTGGCATCTTTTTTGTCCAGCTTCCATATTCGTTTTTATACACTTTACAAGAAATATATTGGCGGCAAACTCCGTAGCTTGCTAGCTTGTTTGCGCTGGCTTTCGGAGACTCTTATGTTGAAAGCGCAGGCGCGACGGAGCAGCACTTTTATTGTGAAGACAGGAACGTCCTCATGTGCGGTCAGTCTTTAGGCTTTTGACGGGATGTACGGTTGAAATAAAAAAAGTATCTTTTTTCCTTCACACTTTTGATTGATTAATTGGAACTTTTATTAGTAGATTGCACAGTACAGTACATATTCCGTACAATTGACCACTAAATGGTAACACCCCAATAAGTTTTTACACTTGTTTAAGTCAGGTCATGTGACCGCCTGGCTCTGTTTGATTGGTCAAACGTCACCAGTGACTGCATCTGATTGGTGGAACGAAGTGAAACGTCACCAGTAAGGCAGGCACTATGAAGGTCTGTCTGACAGACCAAAACAAACAAAGCGTGCATTAACAGATCGATAAAAATTAGTAGCGAGTAGCGAGCTGAATGTAGATAAAAGTAGCGGAGTAAAAGTAGCGTTCCTTCTCTATAAATATACTTAAGTAAAAGTAAAAGTATGTTGCATTAAAACTACTCTTAGAAGTACAATTTATCCCAAAAGTTACTCAAGTAGATGTAACGGAGTAAATGTAGCGCGTTACTACCCACCTCTGCCTCCCGGACACATGTAATAAAGGTGTTGGTGATATCAATCACTGATGTTTTTTGCTAGAACATTAGCGCAGCATAAAAGACTTAGACTTCCTTTTATTGTCATTCAAATTTGAACTTTACAGTACAGATAAGAACGAAATTTTAAAGTTAAAAGTTAAAGTACCAATGATTGTCACACACAAACACTAGGTATGGCGAAATTATTCTCTGCATTTGACCCATCACCCTTGATCACCCCCTGGGAGGTGAGGGGAGCAGTGAGCAGCAGCGGTGGCCGTGCCCGGGAATCATTTTTGGTGATTTAACTCCCAATTCCAAGCCTTGATGCTGAGTGCCAAGCAGGGAGGTAATGGCTCCCATTTTTATAGTCTTTGGTATGACTCGGCCGGGGTTTGAACTCACAACCTACCCATCTCAGGGCGGACACTCTAACCACTAGGCCACTGAGTAGGTATTTTAGGTTTATTAGGAGTTAAGGAAGCCGATAACCGATATTTGGAGCCGATATTCATTTGCCTTTGGGACTCCACAACAAAGGGTGGCAGTTTTGTGACTTTAGCGGTGCTTTTTTATAGACTTTTGGATTGGCCGTGTTTGCACCGGGACGGAGTTGGCTCTCTTGGTTGCTTTGTTAGGTCTGTTCCTGTCTCTGGCTGGCTGTGGTGACCCCCACCCCAGCAGACAGAGGTCTGGAGCCATAATAACAATAATCAATAATTTTGCATTAGCTGTTTGTAGTGCAGGATAAAAGAGCAATAAGGTGCAGATATAAATAAATAGATTACTGTACAGATAAATATATTCAAGGTTCAAGGTTCAAGGTTCAACTTTATTGTCCCCGCGGGGAAATTTGTCTTGGGCACAGTGCATCATTGCTTTCTTAACATACCCAAAAACAACAGAACAAAAACACAAGCACAGACACAACCACAACCATACAACTAACATTTAAACATCAGAACATGGAGCTTGATAGACATAGGTGGCACTTTGATGTAGGCATAAAATCTACAGTATGGAGATAAAGATAAAGTACCAATGTGCATTGCACTAGAGCTCATGGATAAAGTGCTGTGTGCTAAAGTGCTTAGTTCTAAAGTGCTATGTGCTAAAGTGCTATGTGCTAAAAAAGTGCTAACCTATGTATTAAAATTCTATTGCACATTGTTGGTCAGCTTAATGGAGGCTGGAACAAATGATAATTTAAGGCGGTTAGATTTGCATAGTGGGACCCGGAGTCTTCTCCCTGATGGCAGGGTTCCATATTCAGGAAAGAGTGGGTGTTGTGAGTTGGAAATAATTTTCTTAGCTTTTTTCCTAACTGCCTGCTCATAGATGCTCTGTATAGGCTCATATTCTTTCCTCCCTACGATTTTCATTGCCGTTTTATGCATGCCGGCCAGTTTGCTTTTTAGCTTAACGGTTAGGTTGCCAAACCATGAGGTGATCCCGTATCTAATGATGCTCTCTACAATGGCACGGTAGAAAATCATCATGATATGGCTGCTTACGCCGTACAATCTTAATCTTCGCAAAAAATATAGCCTCTGTTGCAGTCTATTGCACAGTTTGTCAATATGTGTCTTCCAGCAGAGAAGATTATCAATATGAACCCCTAAATATTTATATGAGGATACCTGGGTGATTTCCTGATTTTTGATGACCACTGGCTCATGGTCAGTCACTTTCCTCAGATCCAAAACCATTTCCTGTGTCTTGGTCACATTTAAAATAAGATGGTTAGTGTCACACCACCTAATAAATAGGTCTATCTCGTCTTGGTACACAGAGGGGTCCGTATCCTTGTGTAGAAGGCTTAGGAGCACGGTATATTGCACTTTTGCATATGCATCCACGTTTATGGATGTATGTTATAATGTTTTTATATTCCAGCCAGTTAATCCATTTTTGGGGGGAATTTAGGGGATTATTATGATGCGTTCAAGAGTCTTATGGCCTGAGGGAAGAAGCTGTTACTGAACCTGGAGGTTCTGCTACGGAGGCTGCGGAACCTCTTTCTAGAGTCCAGCAGTGAAAACTGTGAAAATGCAGACGTTTCCTAAAAAAATAATGTTAAGACAAAAAACTTTAAGCCATGTCCAGCTGTTTATATACCAGGATAAGATAGGATAGACTTTATTCATCCCACAATGGGGAAATGGCTATGTGGTTGCAGTGCAGATGCAAAAAGTCCACAGAAATAAGGTAAAAACAAAACAAGAGAGAAACCAATAAAAAACACAAAGGACATTAAAGACATTAAAGAGTACAGAGCTGCTGCGACCAGCGGCGCCATTTCTACATACAGCTACAAATGTAACACACAACGAAAAAACATAAAATGAGCAAACAAAACAAAAACACCATTTCAACACCGCAGGGGTCTCTGGGGTGGGGGGCATCACGGCCAGGGACAGGAACAGACCTAACAAAGCAACAAAGAGAGCCAACTCCGTCCTGGTGCAAACACGGCCGATCCAAAAGCACCAAAAAGCAGCGCCAAAGTCACAAAACTGCCGCCCTTTGTTGTGGAGTCCCAGAGGGGCCCGCACCACCAGGCAAAAAAAACACGAAAACAATTCATGTTTAGCTCAATTTTACTGCAAATGAATATCGGCTCCAAATATCGGTTATCGGCTTCGTTAACTGCTAATAAACTGGAAAAACCATATCAGTCGATCTCAGTGGAACCTTGATTTACAAACTTTTAGATGGAGCCAAATGTGCCTTTGTGTGCTGTCTGTGTCCGAGCGCTTAATTCGTTCATTTTGTGTTGCGCCTGCAAGCAAAAAGCAGGGCACAGTATTTTAGTGAGGAGACGGAGCCCTCCACGTCACTCGCTGCACATTGCAGGACTCTACCACTACTCAGTGATCAGCGTGTGTGGGCTTTTTTCCGACTTTTGTTCATTTTGCCAACTCATTATTAGTCCAAAAACTCAATAGACCAATGTGGAAAGAAGGGAATCGCTGTGGAGTTAGACTATTTGCGAGATGTACATTAATGGCGCTCACTAGTATGCAAGAATTTATGAAGCAGGCTTTGTACTCCAGCAAGTTTTAATTGTGATGAGACCAGGCTTTTCTGTAAAATCATGCCAGAGCAGACTTATCTGTCCTTACTCCCTGTCAGCTGCTTTCTCCTCCGCTTGGGTGGATTTTACATTCTTAAATGTTCACTATTGTAGCAATATAATTGTTAAAGTTAAGGATTTGTGTGATTTCTGATAGTTTGTGAGTGGCTTCTGAGCGTGTGGCCACAGCAGCGAATACAGCGCAGTTCAGCTTGTTATGAAATAGAAAGTTTATCCATCACCGCCTTGTTTTCTTAGTTTGATATACAGTACTGTAGGGTTGTGAATCTTTGGGCACCACACCATTCCATTCAGAATCGATTCTCGATTCATAACGATTCCAAATCAATACTTTTTTAATAACATTCGGCGCCAGTTCTATGATTAACTACATTTCTATATAAAATAAACAGCTCTAGATAATTATATTCGGTATTACTTAAAACAAAACTGTGGTTTTGTTTATAAAATTATACTCAAACATTTAATAAAGTGGCTGGACAGGACAGATTCTAAAACAATATATGTATACACAGGTAAAAGCCAGTAAATTAGAATATTTTGAAAAACTTGATTTATTTCAGTAATTGCATTCAAAAGGTGTAACTTGTACATTATATTTATTCATTGCACACAGACTGATGCATTCAAATGTTTATTTCATTTAATTTTGATGATTTGAAGTGGCAACAAATGAAAATCCAAAATTCCGTGTGTCACAAAATTAGAATATTACTTAAGGCTAATACAAAAAAGGGATTTTTAGAAATGTTGGCCAACTGAAAAGTATGAAAATGAAAAGTATGAGCATGTACAATACTCAATACTAGGTTGGAGCTCCTTTTGCCTCAATTACTGCGTTAATGCGGTGTGTCATGGAGTCGATGAGTTTCTGGCACTGCTCAGGTGTTATGAGAGCCCAGGTTGCTCTGATAGTGGCCTTCAACTCTTCTGCGTTTTTGGGTCTGGCATTCTGCATCTTCCTTTTCACAATACCCCACAGATTTTCTATGGGGCTAAGGTCAGGGGAGTTGGCGGGCCAATTTAGAACAGAAATGCCATGGTCCATAAACCAGGCACGGGTAGATTTTGCGCTGTGTGCAGGCGCCAAGTCCTGTTGGAACTTGAAATCTCCATCTCCATAGAGCAGGTCAGCAGCAGGAAGCATGAAGTGCTCTAAAACTTGCTGGTAGACGGCTGCGTTGACCCTGGATCTCAGGAAACAGAGTGGACCGACACCAGCAGATGACATGGCACCCCAAACCATCACTGATGGTGGAAA
The DNA here is from genome assembly GCF_033978685.3 of Nerophis lumbriciformis. Lineage (NCBI taxonomy): Eukaryota > Metazoa > Chordata > Actinopteri > Syngnathiformes > Syngnathidae > Nerophis > Nerophis lumbriciformis. Next base: position 2,239,103 of record NC_084585.2, on the reverse strand, counting down.
CTTTACACTAGATTTCAGGCAACGCCGATCCTGTGCCTCTCCTGTCTTCCTCCAGACTCTGGGACCTCGATTTCCAAAGGAAATGCAAAATTTGCATGGTTGGGTGATGGTTTGGGGTGCCATGTCATCTGCTGGTGTCGGTCCACTCTGTTTCCTGAGATCCAGGGTCAACGCAGCCGTCTACCAGCAAGTTTTAGAGCACTTCATGCTTCCTGCTGCTGACCTGCTCTATGGAGATGGAGATTTCAAGTTCCAACAGGACTTGGCGCCTGCACACAGCGCAAAATCTACCCGTGCCTGGTTTACGGACCATGGTATTTCTGTTCTAAATTGGCCCGCCAACTCCCCTGACCTTAGCCCCATAGAAAATCTGTGGGGTATTGTGAAAAGGAAGATGCAGAATGCCAGACCCAAAAACGCAGAAGAGTTGAAGGCCACTATCAGAGCAACCTGGGCTCTCATAACACCTGAGCAGTGCCAGAAACTCATCGACTCCATGCCACGCCGCATTAACGCAGTAATTGAGGCAAAAGGAGCTCCAACCAAGTATTGAGTATTGTACATGCTCATATTTTTCATTTTCATACTTTTCAGTTGGCCAACATTTCTAAAAATCCCTTTTTTGTATTAGCCTTAAGTAATATTCTAATTTTGTGACACACGGAATTTGGGATTTTCATTTGTTGCCACTTCAAAGCATCAAAATTAAATGAAATAAACATTTGAATGCATCAGTCTGTGTGCAATGAATAAATATAATGTACAAGTTACACCTTTTGAATGCAATTACTGAAATAAATCAAGTTTTTCAAAATATTCTAATTTACTGGCTTTTACCTGTATATATTTTTTAATCAGTATTTAATTATTTTGAAATAAGAATCGTTTCCAATAAGAAATGCGATTCATTCTAAAATCATTTTCTAAACCCTACAGCACTTTATATTGTGTTCAATGTGTACAAACCTTCAGTAAAATATGGTCGATCTGGAACCCAATATTTATATTTGCATTGTTTCTTATACTATACCAACTTTCCGATTTACGAACCCCGTACAAGAACCAATTAAGTCCGTAAATTGAGGTTCCACTGTGTCCAATGCACAAATCCAGCCAGTGTTATTTTCCACACATGTTGTGGACTCAAGCGGGCTGCACTGACTGTGTGTTCACTCTTCCAGGCTCACATCAAGTTCCCGGTCGACTACCCGTACTCGCCACCCACCTTCCGTTTCATCACCAAGATGTGGCACCCAAACATCTATGAGGTATTTGTCCTTCCTGGTATTCATATGGCTGTTTACTGACCGCACTTCCAATGTCTTTAATGACGACATTTGTTGTTTTGCCTCTTTCTCCGTATGGGCTAAATTGCACCAAGCGGTAACTATAATGCTCCCTCACCCCTTACCAGAACGGTGATGTCTGCATCTCCATCCTGCACCCCCCAGTTGATGATCCTCAGAGCGGTGAGCTGCCCTCTGAAAGATGGAATCCCACCCAGAATGTCAGGTAAACATTTTCTAACGACTGCACTTTTTTGGGTACCGTATTTTCCGCACCATAAGGCGCCCTGGGTTATAAGCCGCGCCTTCAATGAACGGCATATTTCAAAACTTTGTCCACCTATAAGCCGCCCCGTGTTGTAAGCCGCATCTAACTGCGCTAAAGGAATGTCAAAAAAACAGTCAGATAGGTCAGTCAAACTTTAATAATATATTAAAAACCAGCGTGATGTGGGCGCGCATGGAGTCGTATATCAACATGGACGAAGCTGCGTGAAAAAAGCCACCCGGCCTCTTCGCGTAAACTTAAACTTACCTGAACCACTCGCTCATCTTTTCTTCATCCATCCCTTCGAGTTAGCTTTTATGATGACGCCGGCTGGAAAGGTCTCTTTTGGCAAGGTCTTCCTTTTGAATATCACCATGGGTGGCAGTTTCTGGCCATTATCATGGCAAGCTAGAACCACAGTGAAGGATGACTTCTCATTCCCTGTGGTGCGAATATTCACCGTACGTGCTCCCGTTGTATCCACAGTGCGGTTCACAGGAATATCAGTTGCTGTGAAATAGTAATCCGTGTGCGGATGGAGAGATTGCGTCTTTTCATGAACCGGATCCCTGTCGTTTAGTAGGAGCCATTTTGTGGTCTTTACAGATGTAAACACACAAAGGAAATGAAACGTACGGTAATATCCGCGCGCTTTTTCTTCTTCTACGCGGGCGGGTGGTTGCTTACAGTAGAAGAAGAAGCGCTTCCTGTTCTATGGGGGCGGGTGCTTACCTTGGCGGTTGCTTGCGTAGAAGAAGAAGCGCTTCCTGTTCTACCGGGAAAAAAGATGGCGGCTGTTTACCGTAGTTACGAGACCGAAACTTTATGAAAATGAATCTTAATATTTATCCATATATAAAGCGCACCGGGTTATAAGGCGCACTGTCAGCTTTTGAGAAAATTTGTGGTTTTTAGGTGCGCCTTATAGTGCGGAAAATACGATAATTTTGCTTATAGTTCACGATACTTATGAGAGACAAGAACACATGTTTTTTGCATTCTCATTTATAATAATCATCTCGTTCTAGGTGGCTAGCAAAGCTGCTAATTGGAGCAATTCATTCTTCCTCTAAATCACTCTAAAATGCATCCAAAAACTGCCAACAATACTTATTTCACGCTCCGTAACCAGTTTAATAACCAAGCTATAACGACATTGTTATTGTAAGAGCCAACTCTTTTTCTAGCGTAGTAAAACATCGCCTTGCAACGACATTCTATGGCGTTAGCCGTAAGCTTTTTTGATTGATTGAGACTTTTATTAGTAGATTGCACAGTACAGTACATATTCCGTACAATTGACCACTAAATGGTAACACCCCAATAAGTTTTTCAATTTGTTTAAGTCAGGGTCCACGTTAATCAATTCAGCAGCTGACTGGCTTTTGAGTTTGTAATGCACAACACAATGTGATAGGACACTGAGTGAAAAACATGAACATCCATATTGCAGTGTCTGTAAAGTATTATTTCATGTTTTGTTAGTACACAGCGAGCTCGACAGTGTGGGTAATTGTAATAACAAGCATGACGTGCTGCATGGATAACGATCAATATTATAGTGACTTAGACAATGAACACTTGTCCTCTTGGTCAAGCTGTCAGTCAGCTAGAACAAAAAATACCGATAGCAGTATCCATACTTGCCAACTCTCCCGAATTTTCCGGGAGATTCCCGAATTTCAGTGCCTCTCCCGAAAATCTCCCGGGACAACCATTCTCTCGAATTTCTCCCGATTTCCAGCCGAACTTAAGGCACGCCCCCTCCAGGTCCGTGCGGACCTGAGTGAGGACAGCCTGTCGTCACATCCACTTGGCCAAGCAAAAAGTAACCACAGAACACTATACCGTGTAGTGTTCTGTGGTTACTTTTTGCTTGGCCAACGGTTTACGTTGTATTGCGCACACTGACGGCAAGTGTGGGAGTCTGTTCTGAAGTATGAAGTAAAGAGACGTAACTTCGTCACCTCGCCTGGTTATTGACTCCAACCCAGAATATTACACTGCCCATACCTATGCTCCTTCAAAGGCTGTGCTACTGGCTGCAAAGCATTGCACTTTCAAATACAACAATGAGTAGAGAGGAGTGTTGTGTGTGTATATGTGTAAATAAATGAACACTGAAATTCAAGTATTTATTTTATTTATATGTATATATAAATATAAATTATATATATATATATATATAAATGAAAACAAAGTTATGTGTGTGTATATGTGTAAATAAATAAACACTGAAATTCAAGTATTTATTTTTATTTATATATATATATATATATATATATATATATATATATATATATATATAAAATAAATACTTGAATTTCCGTGAATTCTAGCTATATATATATATATATATATATATATATATATATATATATATATACATACACTCCCCCCTTAATCCCCCCCCCCCTCCCCCAAATCTCCCGAATTTGGAGGTCTCAAGGTTGGCAAGTATGCTAATCCTCATTGTACAAAAAAACAATTACAATTGTGCGTGCATTAGGGTTGTGTGGCATATCGGTACTAGTATAGTATGGCGGTACTATCCATCCATCCATCCATTTTCTACCGCTTATTCCCAAAGGGCCAACACAGATAGACAGACAACATTCCCACTCACATTCACACACTAGTACTAATGAATCAAAAACGGTACTATACACTGTTTGAAAAGTACCGGTTCTGTCTGTCTGTTATCCAAATCTTGTGATTTGGATAACATCGGACTGTCTGTCCCGCAGGATTTTTGAGCACCAGTCATAGACAATTTAGAGTGAAAAGCAAATTTTATTTTCACTGGCATACAAAACATTCTAACTTGGATTGTTTCCCTGGCTTGGAGACTCTCCCCAAGGACAGTGCAGCGAAGACACAACAGACTCCCTTCTTGTCTCTCATGGACACACACCTGTTGTTTTTGACTTTGGACTAGCGACTGCACAAGATCAAGTCCGCGGAACAGAGACACACTGCAGGCTTACACACAAACATGCATCCAAAAAAATATACGCCACACATACACACCCCACCCCCTCCAACCCAACGCCTTCGACGCAAATCCCATAGGGGCGATGAAAGGATGGTCAGCGCCTGAGAGCTGCGGCCCGCCACCATGACCCCGCACTCCCTTCCCTCTGTTGCTAGATATCTGGAGATGTACGTTGTAATATGTATATGTGCTTTGCTATGGAGGGTTTTTTTCCCACTCCAGACTGGGCCCCCTTAGGAGCCCAGATTGTATTTCTTTACTCATCCTTCCCCAGCGTTTTACCTTTTTCCCCTTTTACGGGGCGCCTTGTGGCGACCCATCAGCGTTCCTGTTCTGTAACCCTGTACACTGTTTGTGTGTCTCATCTTCAACGGGTTTGTGCTGAAAACACAGTTTCGTTGTACAGGTAAAAGCCAGTAAATTAGAATATTTTGAAAAACTTGATTTATTTCAGTAATTGCATTGAAAAGGTGTAACTTGTACATTATATTTATTCATTGCACACAGACTGATGCATTCAAATGTTTATTTTATTTAATTTTGATGATTTGAAGTGGCAACAAATGAAAATCCAAAATTCCGTGTGTCACAAAATTAGAATATTACTTAAGGCTAATACAAAAAAGGGATTTTTAGAAATGTTGGCCAACTGAAAAGTATGAAAATGAAAAATATGAGCATGTACAATACTCAATACTTGGTTGGAGCTCCTTTTGCCTCAATTACTGCGTTAATGCGGCGTGGCATGGAGTGGATGAGTTTCTGGCACTGCTCAGGTGTTATGAGAGCCCAGGTTGCTCTGATAGTGGCCTTCAACTCTTCTGCGTTTTTGGGTCTGGCATTCTGCATCTTCCTTTTCACAATACCCCACAGATTTTCTATGGGGCTAAGGTCAGGGGAGTTGGCGGGCCAATTTAGAACAGAAATACCATGGTCCGTAAACCAGGCACGGGTAGATTTTGCGCTGTGTGCAGGCGCCAAGTCCTGTTGGAACTTGAAATCTCCATCTCCATAGAGCAGGTCAGCAGCAGGAAGCATGAAGTGCTCTAAAACTTGCTGGTAGACGGCTGCGTTGACCCTGGATCTCAGGAAACAGAGTGGACCGACACCAGCAGATGACATGGCACCCCAAACCATCACTGATGGTGGAAACTTTACACTAGACTTCAGGCAACGTGGATCCTGTGCCTCTCCTGTCTTCCTCCAGACTCTGGGACCTCGATTTCCAAAGGAAATGCAAAATTTGCATGGTTGGGTGATGGTTTGGGGTGCCATGTCATCTGCTGGTGTCGGTCCACTCTGTTTCCTGAGATCCAGGGTCAACGCAGCCGTCTACCAGCAAGTTTTAGAGCAATTCATGCTTCCTGCTGCTGACCTGCTCTATGGAGATGGAGATTTCAAGTTCCAACAGGACTTGGCGCCTGCACACAGCGCAAAATCTACCCGTGCCTGGTTTACGGACCATGGTATTTCTGTTCTAAATTGGCCCGCCAACTCCCCTGACCTTAGCCCCATAGAAAATCTGTGGGGTATTGTGAAAAGGAAGATGCAGAATGCCAGACCCAAAAACGCAGAAGAGTTGAAGGCCACTATCAGAGCAACCTGGGCTCTCATAACACCTGAGCAGTGCCAGAAACTCATCGACTCCATGCCACGCCGCATTAACGCAGTAATTGAGGCAAAAGGAGCTCCAACCAAGTATTGAGTATTGTACATGCTCATATTTTTCATTTTCATACTTTTCAGTTGGCCAACATTTCTAAAAATCCCTTTTTTGTATTAGCCTTAAGTAATATTCAAATTTTGTGACACACGGAATTTTGGATTTTCATTTGTTGCCACTTCAAATCATCAAAATTAAATGAAATAAACATTTGAATGCATCAGTCTGTGTGCAATGAATAAATATAATGTACAAGTTACACCTTTTGAATGCAATTACTGAAATAAATCAAGTTTTTCAAAATATTCTAATTTACTGGCTTTTACCTGTACTTGTGCAATGACAATAAAGACCTATCTATTTAGCTATTTGTCTGTGTTGGCCCTGCGATGACTTGTCCAGGGTGTACCCCGCCTACCACCCGAATGCAGATATTAACAGTAATTAACACGGAGATTAATAATCCATTTTTACAGTTTGTCCCTCATAATGTGTACAAAATAATAGGTGTATAAATGACACAATATGTTACTGCATACGACTAATTAGGAGTCTTTGTTTGTTTACTTACTACTAAAAGACAAGTTGTCTAGTATGTTCACTATTTTATTTAAGGACTAAATTGTTCTTCGATTGCAATAAGAAACATGTGTTTAATGAACCCTAAGATTTTTTGTTAAAATAAAGCCATTTTTTTGTGGTCGAAAAGTATGAAAATCAATGTAAAGGTGTACAACGATGGCAGTGGTCAGACAGGTGTGTTGCTATAGAAATATAACTAAATGTCCAGTGAATAAATATGTGATGAACTCTGAAGAAGATGGTTTATTGCAGCAGACCACATGAGTGCCACTCATGCCAATGAAGAAGAAATACAAATGACTCGTTGTGGTGTTCTTGTCTAGCACACTTCTTAAATACCATCTTTGGCAGTCCTACTTCAAATCTGCATTTTAGCAGGAATGCTCCAAATGCCCGTTTGTGTTGTTGCACTGCCTTTGTTGCAGCCAAGAGGCATGGAAGTCTTCTTCATCGACAAAATCTTTATTTGTGGACCGCATGCTCATGTTGGCATGTTTTTCTTTTTGACAGGACAATTCTGCTGAGTGTCATCTCTCTCCTCAACGAACCAAACACCTTTTCGCCTGCAAATGTGGACGCCTCTGTCATGTTTCGCAGATGGAGGGACAGCAAAGGCAAAGACAAAGAGTATGCTGAGATCATCAGGTAATGAATACTGTCTGCATACAGTACTATTTATTATTGGCTGTTTTTTACCACCGTAATACAGATATGAACTCATCTTATGTAGTCGTAGTTAGCTTTCCTCATCCCAAAAACATGTTCGGTTTAGTGAGCAACAGATTATCGTCGCTGATATTTGGCATTTTGACGTAGATTGGCCTTTTTTTTCTTATTTAACTACAACTGAACTACATCAGCAGATCCAGTTTATACACATGCAGTAAAGTTTGGACACTCCTTTATTTTCATGACTATTTACATTGTAGATTGTCACATCAAAACTATGAATGAACACATGTGGAGTTATGTACTTCACAAAAAAGTAACTGAAAACATGTTTTATATTCTAGTTTCTTCAAAATAGCCAGAGGTGGGTAGAGTAGCCAGAAATTGTACTCAAGTAAGAGTACTGTTACTTTAGAGATTTATTACTCAAGTAAAAGTAAGGAGTAGTCACCCAAATATTTACTTGAGTAAAAGTAAAAAGTATGTTGTAAAAAAACTACTCAAGTACTGAGTAACTGATGAGTAACACACACACACACACATATATACATATATATATATATACACACACACACACACATATATATATATATATATATATATATATATATATATATATATATACATACATACATTGATATATACAGTATATAATTTATATATTTTTTTTTTGCCGTTTTTGTTTACATGTTAAAGGTGTTTTAATGAATATACATGCATGTTTAACACATATAGATTCCTTTCTTTCATGAAGACAAGAATATAAGTTGGTGTATTACCTGATTCTGATGACTTGCATTGATTGTAATCAGACAGTAGTGATGATAACGTCCACGTTTTCAAATGGAGGAGAAAAAAAGTTCCTCCTTTCTGTCTAATACCACATGAAAGTGGTTGGTTTTTGGCATCTTATTTGTCCAGCTTCCATATTCGTTTTTATACACTTTACAAGAAATACATTGGCGGCAAACTCCGTAGCTTGCTAGCTTGTTTGTGCAGGCTTTCGGAGACTCTTATTTTGAAAGCGCAGACGCGATGGAGCGGCACTTTTATTGTGAAGACAAGAACTGTGCAGTCAGTCTTTAGGCTTTTGACGGGATGTACAGTTGAAATAAAAAATGGTCTTTTTTCCTTCACACTTTTGATTGATTGATTGGAACTTTTATTAGTAGATTGCACAGTACAGTACATATTCCGTACAATTGACCACTAAATGGTAACACCCCAATAAGTTTTTCAACTTGTTTAAATCAGGTCATGTGACCGCCTGGCTCTGTTTGATTGGTCCAACGTCACCAGTGACTGCATCTGATTGGTGGAACGGAGTGAACGTCACCAGTGACTGTATTTGTTGAAACGCAGGCACTATGAAGGTCTGTCTGACAGACCAAAACAAACAAAGCGTGCATTAACAGATCGATAAAAATTAGTAGCGAGTAGCGAGCTGAATGTAGATAAAAGTAGCGGAGTAAAAGTAGCGTTTCTTCTCTATAAATATACTCAAGTAAAAGTATAAGTATGTTGCATTAAAACTACTCTTAGAAGTACAATTTATCCCAAAAGTTACTCAAGTAGATGTAACGGAGTAAATGTAGCGCGTTACTACCCACCTCTGAAAATAGCCACCCTTTTGCTCTGATTTCTGCTTTGCAAACTCTTGGCATTCTCTCCATGAGCTTCAAGAGGTAGTCACCTGAAATGGTTTCCACTTCACAGGTGTGCTTGAAGCTCATGGAGAGAATGCCAAGAGTGTGCAAAGCAGTAATCAGAGCAAAGGGTGGCTATTTTGAAGAAACTAGAATATAAAACATCCATCTATTTGCTACCGCTTGTCCCGTTTATGTTTTCAGTTATTTCCCCTTTTTTTGTTAAGTACATAACTCCACACGTGTTCATTCCTAGTTTTGATGTGACAATCTACAATGTAAATAGAAAGTTGCATGAGGAGAAGGTGTGTCCAAACTTTTGGCCTGTACTGTATATTGACTTCTTTTTATCGGTATCAGCCTTTTTTCTTCTTCTTCAACTACAACTGGACTACATCATCAGATCCAGTATACATACCTGCCAACTACTCTGGTTTTCCCGTAATTAGTACGGTTTTCATCAACCTATTCCGGGTTACGGTTGCAGTGATAAAAAATACGGTTTTTCATTCATTAAAAAAAAATTTTTTTTTTAAGTTTTATTCACGAAATCGCGTAACAACAATGACAATCGACACTGCTTCCCGTAACTTCCTATCGAGCCATTCCGAATGCCATGCGCGAGGCTATTTATAGCACCGCTGCCAAGCACGAGGCACCAGTTGCCATTGTTTCCAAACGAGCGAACGATCATGGAATCAGCCGGAGAAAAATCGCATACGAGTCTTAAACCGAAAAGAAAACTGCAGTCATTCCGTGAAGAATATTCAAAAGCCTATCCGGGAATAATTATCCGTTCCAAAAAGGGTGAAAACTACGCGAATTGCACCTTGTGCAGACAAGATTTTTCGATCGGACACGGAGGAATTAGCCATGTAAAAGACCACGTTGGGACAAAAAAACACAAGTCTAATGCCGTTGCTAAATTTGGATTTTAGCCACAAAAAGGTAATGACACCAATGTTATCTATTGGAATTGTTTAGTACTGTTATACTGTTAAAAGTGTTTATACTATTTATGCTTTCAAGTCCAAGTTGAAGAAATCTTGTTAAATGTTGACAGCATAACTACCAAAATACAGAAGTATGTCCTTAATATTTTTGCAGTGCTATTTCTGTTGAAAAGTTCAAATGATTACATTAGAGATGTGATGTGCCACTTTTCAAGTGTCTGATGGCTTCAATTCATTTGCATTCATTTTTCATATTTTGAATTCTTTTGAAAGGCTTACAAAAAAACTACATTTGAATTGTAATTCCATGCTATTGACAGGACTATTAATTTTAATGAAGTTAGCTTACCATGTTTACAGTATGATAATTGTGATAGAAATGTGAATTTTAGGCACAGAATATTTTTTACAATTGAACAAGGCAGTAGATTATACAAGCTTGGACAGAAAGTTAATAATGACACCAATTTTTTTTTTTTATGGAATTGTTTAGTACTGTTTTACCATTTGTTTACTGTAAAAAGTGTTTATACTTTCAATGAACAAATTGAAGTCTTGTGAAAGGTTGACAGGATAACTGGCATTAACTGTCAAAATAATTTCAAACTATTGAAGTTAGCTTACAGAATAAACATGTCAATCAACCCATATGATTTTTGCTGTAATATTTTTGTTTTGAAAAGTCACTGTGACTGATAGAAAAGTGATGGTTTTAGCAACATTTTAACCTGTCTGAATGCAATCAATCATTTTGCGTCGAGGGCGAACCCTGAACCCCCCACCAGGACTTTGTCCTGCGGCCCCTGGACCCTGGCTACTAGGTTTTTCTGATTTCAAAAGTTGGCAGGTATGAGTATATACACATATGATAAGTAGTATTTAAAGAATATAGAAATAATTAGTGTTCAAGCACCAGCTTGTTTGCCCTGCATGAGAAAAGTTGCCTTTTTTCCAGTGTAGCGCTCACATGGACACGCCCCCTCCCTTTCCCTTCCTCTTGCAGCGTTGGTCGCTTCTACTCAGTATCTTACCTTTCAAAACTTACATTCTTTTGGCCGGGAAATCCAGTTTTTGTCCTTCTTTCACAGCGTCTTACCAGTTCCGTTTTGTTTGTTTTCGCTTCTCGTAGTGTGGTCTCATTAACAAAAAGCGCAGCGAGTTTCACGTTCCGTGATTTCCTTAAATAAAGCGACCAGATCCAAGTTTGTGTAAAGATATTGACAAATAGAAGACTTATTATTATACGAGTAAAGAAGAAGAGGCAGCATTCTGATACTTTCTGTAAGAAACGATGTAAGCTACGTGGATGAGCTTGGAATTATTTGTATTTAAATGTTTGCAATATTCCTCTCGAGGAAACCTTACAATGGATTAAATCCGTAAACTACTATAAAATTGTATAAAATTGACCACCGTACTTTCCAGACTATAGAGCGAACCGGTATTTAAGCCACACCTACCACATTTTAGAAGAAAAAAAAATGTGTACATTTATTAGCCGTATGCGAACATAAGCTGCAGATACACTATATTGCCAAAAGTGTTTGGCCACCCATCCAAATGATGAGAATCAGGTGTCTTAATCACAGGTGTATAAAATCAAGTACTTAGGCATGGAGACTGTTTCTACAAACATTTGTGAAAGAATGGGCCGCTCTCAGTGATTTCCAGCGTCTTCCAACATGACTGTGCACCAGTGCACAAAGCAAGGTCCATAAAGACATGGATGACAGAGTCTGGTGTGGATGAACTTGACTGGCCTGCACAGAGTCCTGACCTGAACCCGATAGAACACCTTTGGGATGAATTAGAGCCAGGCCTTCTCCACCAACATCAGTGTGTGACCTCACCAATGCGCTTTTGGAAGAATGGTGGAAAATTCCTATAAACACATTCCGCAACCTTGTGGACAGCCTTCCCAGAAGAGTTGAAGCTGCAAAAGTTGTCATATTGAACCCTATGGGTTAGGAATGGGATGGCACTTCAACTTCATATGTGAGTCAAGGCAGGTGGACAAATACTTTTGGCAATAAGGTGTATTTATTGTGTTGTCTCAAGCTAGCTTAGCGGCTAGTTTAGCTTTTATTATACCGGCTAGCCTCGTCCTCCAGTGAGTACTTCAGATATTAAGAAATGCAATTTGTCTACCGCAGTGGAGGTGATTTATTATTAACTGAGAGGAGCGGCTCCACACTGTGTATGGAGTAGAGATGCGCGGTTTGCGGGCACAACCGCGGAGTCCGCGGATTATCCGCAGATCGGGCGGATGAAATAAAAAAAAATTAGATTTTAAATAGATTCAGGCGGGTGGCAGTTAAACCAATTGGTAAATATATATACATAGTTAAATGTTGTTACCCACATACGAAAAACGAGCAGGCACCTGCAGCATATGCCACAACAGAAGAAAAAAAAAGAAAAGAGATGGACACTTTTACGGAGCGGAGAAGGGACGCCTCGCCGGGGTCTGGGACCGAGGCCCCTTCCCCCGAGAGGGCCCCACCGGGAGCCGTAGCTGAGGCGATCCGCGAGAAGGGCCCGACGCACGTCCAGGGTCACCACCGCGCCCACCGCACCGACACCCCGCCTCGTCCGCCTTCGCCGCGGCCGGCGTCACGCGCAGCAGGTAAGCAGCTTACCTGCCCGCCACCCCCGTGGCCGGGGGCTCGTACGTAACAGGGGTCACTCCGCGCGCTCCGCCCGCGCAGCTTACCTGCCCGCCACCCCTGTTGCCGGGGGCGCGTAACAGGGGTCACTCCGCGCGCACTGCGCTCACGAAAGGGGTGGGGCTCACCCTGGTTGATATAGACAGCAGGACGGTGGCCATGGAAGTCGGAACCCGCTAAGGAGTGTGTAACAACCCACCTGCCGAATCAACTAGCCCTGAAAATGGATGGCGCTGGAGCGTCGGGCCCATATACCCGGCCGTCGCCGGCAGCGAGACGCGCTTGGAGGTGCGCTCAGCGCGGCTCCCATATGATTGCGCACTGGTGTGCGTCTGGGTCGTGACAGCGTGGCACGCGAATGTCTGTGCTGCATTGGATCAGTCTCCTTTCTTTAACAGGCAAAAGCTTTATAACCTCATAATGCCTTGCATCGTCTATATTAGATATATAACAACGGGCGGGTGCGGTTCTGATCAAATGTTACATCGGGTGGATGGCGGATGGTTGACGACTTTCTGATGCGGTTGCGGTTTAAATAATTGCCTATCCGCGCATCTCTAGTATGGAGACACATAGTAAGCTGCTAACTTGTCAGCTGTGGGACAAAAAAAAAAAGAAAGAAAGAAAAGGTGTCAGTCAGGACCTAACACGACCTTTTGATTGGTCCGCAGGAAACAGGTGACGTCCACGGCGGCGGACGCCGAACGGGACGGCGTCAAAGTGCCGACCACATTGGCCGAGTACTGCGTCCAGACCAGGGTGCCGTCCCAGGACAGCAGCTCGGACCTGCTCTACGACGACCTTTACGACGACGACATGGAGGAGGACGAGGACGAGGACGACGAGAGCGACATGGAGTCCATAGGCGAGGCCGGAGGCGCCAGCACGGCGGAGGACGGCCAGACGTCCACCAGATGTTACGACAACCAGGACGACTCCGGCAACGAAGACTCGTGATGTTCTGGATATTTACTCTTTGCCAACTCCCCCTAAGCCCCGCCCACTCTCCGGTGTGCGTGTGTGTGCGTGTGTGTGTGTGCGCGTGTATACAGTGGGGTCAAAAGTCTACTGCCAAAAAAAAAAAACCAACCCTTTTCATCATTTATTAAACAAATAAGTCCAATAATGTTTCTCCCATACTTCACTTAAACTTTCCACCATTTGCCTTAATTCCAGCTTGCGCTCCACACACAAAAAAGATGGCAGCAGCCCGGAAGTGGTTTTGGTTTTGTTAGGTTTAGCAGGTGGGAAATGTTGTTTTCATCAACAGTCAATTATATTATTACACATTTGCAAAAGCATTTTTTTAACATTATTTTTAGTTTTTACAGAAAAAATCTGGCAACTTAATTGCCAGAATTTGACCATTTAGTGTTTTTTACAGCCTACTAAACTAAGTTGTCATCATTTTACCAGAACATTTACTGTTTCTTATAGCATTTTTGGGGAAATGCAAAAACTACCAGCACTTTTTAAGGACTACCATCAAATCTGCAACAGTTTTTTACGGGGAAAAACTGGCAATACAGATGGCAGAATTTTATCCCCCAAAAAATGGTTGAACGTTATTTTTCCATCTACAATAGTATGCTGTAAAACCACTGAATTTTACGGCAGAAAACTGATAACAAATGTTACAGTAAAATAGTGTTTTTACATAACATTACGTTCAGAAATCTCCAGCTCAATTGCTAGAATTTTTCTGTAAAATTGCAGTGTTTTTTTTAACAGTGTTTTTATTGAAAATGGAAAAAAAACATTACATTTTTTACGGTAAAATTCCGTCAACTGAGCTGGCAGTTATATACTGTAAAATATATGGTTGTTGTATTACTGTAAATGGAAGGTTCATCTGTTTTTTTAATGATTAAATTCTGGCAATTGAGTTGCCATTTTTTTATCGTAAAAAAGCTGTCGTACAATTTTTTTCCCACGCACAGTAAAATGCTGTAAAAAACACAATCAATTTCACAGTAAAATGATGGCAACTGATTTAAAGGGTTTTTAACGTAAAAAAAACCATTACAGTTTATTTCATTTACATATGTCGTAAAAAAACTCACTAAATTTTACAGTAAAAAAAACTGGCATCTAAGTTGCCAAAATCTCTCCGTAAAATTCTGTTTTACATAATATTACTGTAAATGGGAAAAAAACTAACAGTTTCTACTTACGTTAAAAAAAATCTCGAGCTTAATTGCCAGAATTTTTCTGTAAAATGACAGTGTTTTGAAAGCATTTTAACTGTAAATGGAAAAACTACAAAAACTACCAATTTTTTTTTTACGGGACAAATTCTGGCAACATGAGCTGTCAGTTTTATACTGTAAAATAAACAGTTGTGTGTACGTTGTATTAGGATACAAGTGTTTTTTAAAATAAAATTCTGGCAACTAAGCTGACATTTTTTTTACCCTAAAAACTTCTATACCACTTTTTCCATTAACAGTAAAATGCTGAAAATACCACCAATATTTGTACAGTAAAATGATGGAAACTGATTGGGTTTGGGTTTTTTCACATAAAAAAAAAAACAATGGTACCATTTATTCAATTTCCAGTAATATAGTGTAAAAAAAACACCAAAAATTACACAAACTGGCAGCTCAGTTGCTAGAATGTTACCGTAAAATACATTGTCATTTTTAGTGGACAATTGGATGCTTCACTTCCTTTGAAATCATAAATCAGATATTTAAAAAAAATTAAAACTTTTTTGATTGTATGATAATATATTTGCTACCCATCCATTTTCTACCGCTTGTCCCTTACCATTATTATTTACGTTTGTTTTTTAAATTGTGCAATTCCATGCAGAACACAATTGTTTTTCTGCCTAAAAGGAAATAACATTTATTAAGAAAATTACTATAAGGCACGTGACCGTCCTTTGAGAAAAAAAAACATAATTTTTTTCCCCCCCCATCAGCACCAACTTTCTCCCAGACAAGCCCCCGAAATAACATTTAGAAAATCAAGACTACATTTCCTGCAATTGTTATTTCACCTTTAGATTTATTCTCATCTACCAACCTTTTTGTCTTTTTGACACTCACATGTTCCATGTGATGTACCACATCATTTAAATTGTTTTTAGTAGAAAATGGACTAACATTATGATTGAAAAAGTCATGTCAAATGCTCCAACGTGCATGCAAAGAACTCAGAAAACATTTCCCATTTGGCAACTCTATCCTGTAGCCACGCCCCCTTGACTAATATACTTCCTGTGTTGTGACCTCTGTTTACATCCGTCACCTCCAAAATATACGCCACAACTACAAGTGTTGGGATTGTAATCATCCAAATATGATTAGCAGCAACGGCAACGTTGTAGCTGGGAGAGCCGACGCGGGCGACGACAAGTAAGCTAGCTAGATGGTTAGCTAACTAGCGACAACAAGTCAGCTAGCTAACTAGCGAGCTTGTTTCCCATCATCTCCCCGTCCTGCAACTCAGTGCAGCGTTTAGGCAAAAGGAAATATTTTTTCCCCAGAACGTATTTTTGAAAAATATTTCAACAAAAAACCGGGAAGTGATATTTTGAGGCGAAATGAATGTTGAAAAACATTTCCCATGCCTGTGCTTTACTTCCAGCTTTTGTGGGCCACGTAGAGAATAGGTTTGACACCTGTGCAATACAGTTTTGATTGGCGGTATCAGAGCGATACCATGTGCACGACCCTGGATCGACGTGTTATCACTGATGAACACTTTGGATCAGTACCAAGTTAGAACTCCCAAAGTCACGCCTTAGCATTTGATAAATGATGAAAACACTTTAGTTGTCTTCGGTGTGTCTGCTTCTACGTCTTCAAACGCCATCTTCCCCTCCCACTTTTTGTAAGCCCCGCCCCCCACACTCCCCCAAGCCTGCGTGGATTTTTGTTTCCCTGAACGATGACGAACGAACACGTCCGTTTCTACAAAACTTGTGTCAGCACAAAAGCTCCAGTGGTCCCGAGTTGAAGACCCCCACACCTCTCGCTGCCTCTTCAAGCTCAGGGCCTCTAAAGACTTACGCCAGAGAGGAGGGAAGGAACCTACACAAACTGATCGCCACCTCTTCTTCTCTCAGTTTTGTTTCACTGGTGTGTGTTGTTTTTTTAGAGGGCAAAGAGTGGCTTGAAAGTATTCGATCCCACCACCGGAATGTTTACAGTTGTGTTGCTTCACAAGAATCCTGGCACAGTACCGAGCTGATACCACATCCAGTCCACCAAGGGTTGCCTGTGTTCTATGTCAGGTTACATAGACAGGACAGGTTCAGGGTTTCAGTGCGGAGACTTCCATAGAGTTTGTTCGCTTGTTTGGATTGTGAGGACATTTCAAGTACCGGTAGTCTTCTGAAGCTGTGATCGGGTTTGTTCGGTTGTTTGGATTGTGAGGACATTTTAAGTACTGGTAGTCTTCTGAGGCTTTGATTGGGTTTGTTTGGCTATTTGGATTGTGAGGACATTTTAAGTACTGGTAGTCTTCTGAGGCTGTGATTGGGTTTGTTTGGTTGTTTGGATTGTGAGGACATTTCAAGTACCAGTAGTCTTCTAAAGGTGTGATCGTGTTTGTTCGGTTGTTTGCATTGTGAGGAAATTTTAAATACCGGTAGTCTTCTGAAGCTGTGATCGGGGTTGTTTGGATTGTGAGGACATGTCAAGTCTTCTAAGGCTGTGATTGGGTTTGTTTGTTTGTTTTGATTGTGAGGACATTTCAACTAACGGTAGTTTTCTAAGGCTGTGATTGGGTTTGTTCGGTTGTTTGGATTGTGAGGACATTTTAAGTACTGGTAGTCTTCTGAGGCTTTGATCGGGTTTGGTTGGTTGTTTGGATTGTGAGGACATTTTAAGTACTGGTAGTCTTCTGAGGCTTTCATTGGGTTTGTCCGGTTGTTTGGATTGTGAGGACATTTTAAGTACCGGTAGTCTTCTGAGGCTTTGATTGGGTTTGTTTGGTTGTTTGGATTGTGAGGACATTTTAAGTACTGGTAGTATTCTGAGGCTGTGTTTGGGTTTGTTCGGTTGTTTGGATTGCGAGGACATTTTAAATATCGGTAGTCTTCTGAGGCTGTGATTGGGTTTGTTCGGTTGTTTGCATTGTGAGGACATTTTAAGTACTGGTAGTCTTCTGAGGCTTTGATTGGGGTTGTTTGGATTGTGAGGACATTTTAACTAATGGTAGTTTTCTAAGGCTGTGATTGGGTTTGTTCGGTTGTTTGGATTGTGAGGACATTTTAAGTACTGGTAGTCTTCTGAGGCTGTGATTGGGTTTGTTCGGTTGTTTGGATTGTGAGGACAATATAAGTACCGGTAGTCTTCTAAGGCTGTGATTAGGTTTGTTTGGTTGTTTGGATTGTGAGGACATTTCAAGTACCAGTAGTCTTCTAAAGGTGTGATCGTGTTTGTTCGGTTGTTTGCATTGTGAGGACATTTTAAGTACCGGTAGTCTTCTGAGGCTTTGATTGGGTTTGTTTGGTTGTTTGGATTGTGAGGACATATCAAGTCTTCTGAGGCTGTGATTGGGTTTGTTTGGTTGTTTGGATTGTGAGGACATATCAAGTCTTCTGAGGCTGTGATCGTGTTTGTTCGGTTGTTTGCATTGTGAGGACATTTTAAGTACTGGTAGTCTTCTGAGGCTGTGATTGGGTTTGTTTGGTTGTTTGGATTGTGAGGACATTTCAAGTACCGGCACTCTTCTAAAGGCTGTGATTGGGTTTGTTCGGTTGTTTGGATTGTGAGGACATGTCAAGTCTTCTAAGGCTGTGATTGGGTTTGTTCAGTTGTTTGGATTGTGAGGACATTTCAAGTCCCGGTAGTCTTCTGAGGCTTTGATTGGGTTTGTTTGGTTGTTTGGATTGTGAGGACATTTTAAGTACCGGTTGTCTTCTAAAGCTGTGATCGTGTTTGTTCGGTTGTTTGCATTGTGAGGACATTTTAAATACTGGTAGTCTTCTGAGGCTGTGATTGGGTTTGTTTGGTTGTTTGGATTGTGAGGACATATCAAGTCTTCTGAGGCTGTGATTGGGTTTGTTTGGTTGTTTGGATTGTGAGGACATATCAAGTCTTCTGAGGCTGTGATTGGGTTTGTTTGGTTGTTTGGATTGTGAGGACATATCAAGTCTTCTGAGGCTGTGATCGTGTTTGTTCGGTTGTTTGCATTGTGAGGACATTTTAAATACTGGTAGTCTTCTGAGGTTGTGATTGGGTTGGTTTGGTTGTTTGGATTGTGAGGACATATCAAGTCTTCTAAAGCTGTGATTGGGTTTGTTCGGTTGTTTGGATTGTGAGGACATTTTTAGTAGCGGTAGTCTTCTGAGACTGTGATTGGGTTTGTTCGGTTGTTTGCATTGCGAGGACATTTTAGGTACCAGTAGTCTTCTAAAGCTGTGATCGTGTTTGTTCGGTTGTTTGGATTGTGAGGACATTTCAAGAACCGGCACTCTTCTAAAGGCTGTGATTGGGTTTGTTCGGTTGTTTGCATTGCGAGAACATTTTAAGTACCGGTAGTCTTCTGAGGCTGTGATCAGGTTTGTTCGGTTGTTTGGATTGTGAGGACAATTTAAGTACCGGCAGTCTTCTGAGGCCTTGATCGGGTTTGTTCAGTTGTTTGCATTGTGAGGACATTTCAAGTACCGGTAGTCTTCTGAGGCTTTCATTGGGTTTGTTTGGTTGTTTGGATTGCGAGGACATTTCAAGTCCCGGTAGTCTTCTACAGCTATGATTGAGTCACCTGGGCATGCCAAGGAAGTCAAAGTACACCCGAACCGTTTCATTTGAAAGCGGAGCAACAAGCTGAATAAACTCTTGACATGTTTTCATTTGAATTATGAAACCAAAAGAAGTTTTGTCCTTTGCGTTGGGAACTGACTGACACAGAATCAAAGCGGATCATGAACCCCAGTTGTTGGACTGGACTTGGTCTGGACTTTTTGTAGGAAAGACTGTTGAATGTGGATCTGTACCATCATCACTTGGGTAGAAACACGACTATGAGGATCAGACATGGCTATGGACTCCATCTAGTTCCAGTGACTTTAGGCAATAGTTCTTGACACATGCCAGTAATAAAGTCAACATCCTCCCAATTTCACAGAAATGTGTTTGACGGTCTTTGATGGATCCATCACCGCTGTCCTCCGACAATCTCCTTTTTGTTCTGAAGTCAAACATTTACTTGTCGGTTGTCTTCCGAGGGATGAAGACAACAAATTCGTTGGCGTTGTTTATGCTGAGAGTGCGATTTCATTTCCCCTGAGCCAACACCACACAATTCTCTGGAGGAAGTCACACGTTAAATGCTGTACCTTGTTTCTCCGTTATTTTCTCCACCTTTTTGTTTTGAAAATTCTACGGATACACAAAATGACTTTCATTAGATTTTGTTTTGCAAGACAGCTTTGAGTGAAGGCGGCAGGTGGTGGAAAAAGGTGTTTTTTTCCAGGAAGGGTGGAGAGGAGCAGTTGGTGTGGTCACGTTTGGAACTCATCAATAAAGCAGTATGCTAATGAACCAGATGGAAATACAACAATTATTTCATGGAATCAGGAGAAAAATGCTTTGGTTTGTTAAGAATATACAAACTCCATTTCCATATGAGTTGAGAAATTGTGTTAGATGTAAATATAAACGGAATACAATGATTTGCAAATCATTTTCAAGCCATATTCAGTTGAATATGCTACAAAGACAACATATTTGATGTTCAAACTCATAAACATTTTGCAAATAATCATTAACTTTAGAATTTGATGGCAGCAACACGTGACAAAGAAGTTGGGAAAGGTGTCAATAAATACTGATAAAGTTGAGGAATGCTCATCAAACACTTATTTGGAACATCCCACAGGTGTGCAGGCTAATTGGGAACAGGTGGGTGCCATGATTGGCTATAAAAACAGCTTCCCAAAAAATGCTCAGTCTTTCACAAGAAAGGATGGGGCGAGGGTCACCACTTTGTTCACAACTGCGTGAGCAAATAGTCAAACAGTTTAAGAACAACGTTTCTCAAAGTGCAATTGCAAGAAATGTAGGGATTTCACCATCTACGCTCCATAATATCATCAAAAGGTTCAGAGAATCTGGAGAAATCACTCCACGTAAGCGGCATGGCCGGAAACCAACATTGAATGACCGTGACCTTCCATCCCTCAGACGGCACTGTATCAAAAAGCGACATCAATCTCTAAAGGATATCACCACATGGGCTCAGGAACACTTCAGAAAACCACTGTCACTAAATACAGTTAGTCGCTACATCTGTAAGTGCAAGTTAAAGCTCTACTATGCAAAGCCAAAGCCATTTATCAACAACACCCAGAAACGCCACTGGCTTCTCTGGGCCCGAGATCCTCTAAGATGGACTCATGCAAAGTGGAAAAGTGTTTTGTGGTCTGACGAGTCCACATTTCAAATTGTTTTTGGAAATATCCAACATCGTGTCATCCGGACCAAAGGGGAAGCGAACCATCCAGACTGTTATCCACGCAAAGTTCAAAAGGCAGCATGTGTGATGGTATGGGGGTGCATTAGTGCCCAAGACATGGGTAACTTACACATCTGTGAAGGCACCATTAATGCTGAAAGGTACATACAGCTTTTGGAACAACATATGCTGCCATCTAAGCGCCGTCTTTTTCATGGACGCCCCTGCTTATTTCAGCAAGACAATGCCAAGCCACATTCAGCACGTGTTACATCATCGTGGCTTCGTAAAAAAAAAAAGAGTGCGGGTACTTTCCATGGACCGCCTGCAGTCCAGACCTGTCTCCCATCGAAAATGTGTGGCGCATTATGAAGCGTAAAATACGACAGCAGAGACCCCGGACTGTTGAACGACTGAAGCTCTACATAAAACAAGAATGGGAAAGAATTCCACTTTCAAAGCTTCAACAATTAGTTTCCTCAGTTCCCAATCGTTTATTGAGTGTTGTTAAAAGAAAAGGTGATGTAACACAGTGGTGAACATGCCCTTTCCCAACTACTTTGTCACGTGTTGCAGCCATGAAATTCTAAGTTAATTATTGTTTGCAAAAAAAAATAAAGTTGATGAGTTTGAACATCAAATATGTTGTCTTTGTAGCATATTCAACTGAATATGGCTTGAAAATGATTTGCAAATCATTGTATTCCGTTTATATTTACATCTAACACAATTTCCCAACTCATATGGAAACGGGGTTTGTACAATTGAGTGGCTGAATGTTGGTTAATTGTTTGGTTTTCTCTTCAAGTATGCTGGTTTTTACACAAAAACATCTCATTCACCCCGAGTGAGAAATGTTAAACAATAACTAGTTCTGTCAAATTATTTTCTTTTAAATCTGATGATCTCACTTTTTCTGATTAACCATTAATTATTTACACTTTTGAATTTGGATTCACAAGATTAATTACAGATTACTTGCTTGCATAATTTGAACCACTTTAAAAAAAGAGGCCAGTGTTTGCAGAGAAATGGTCAGAATGTCGACCACAAACTTCAAGTGTGTTACTTGAATGCACTACAGTTATTTGCTCATCATTGGTAACAGTTTTTATCTAAAAAGGTATGTCGGGGTACAGTAGTTTTTACTGTAAAGAACTGGCACCAGAGTCGCCAGAATTGTATTGTAAAATTTACTGTAAATAAAAATAGTTTTTTACGATAAAATTCTGGCAAAGGATCTGCCAGTTTTTACAGTAAAAAAAATACTGTTTTCCATTTCCAATATACTGTAAAAACAACTTTATGACGTAAAACCGGCAGCTCAGCTGACAGAATTTTTCCATAAAAATCTGGTACAGTTTTTCCATTTTATAGTAAAGTCATGTAAAAGTCTTTGTAAATTCTACAATTCTGGCAACTCAGCTGGAAGTTTTTTTAAGATAAAAAAACAGTAGTACGGTTTTTCCATTTCCATTTATTTGCTCAAAACTTGGTAAGTTGTATCTAAAGTCATGTCGGGGTACTAAAGTTGTTTTTTACTGTAAAAAAACTGGCAACTGAGTCGGCAGAATTTTATCGTAAAAATGACAGTATAGATCAGGGGTGCTCATTACGTCGATCGCGATCTACCGGTCGATGTCGGAGGGTGTGTCAGTCGATCACCAGCCAGGCATTAAAAAAATAGTCCTAAAAATGAGCGATCATAAATCTTCACTATGACGTCACTTTGGTCACTTGATTGACATTCACGGCACCCGAGGGTCTTCTGAGATGACGCTGGCTGCTGCCAGATCGTTAAAATTACCGACAGGAAGGCGAGAAACACTTTATTTCAACAGACTCTGGCGCCGTGCCTGTCGTCAAAACTCCAAAGACCGACTGCACAGTTGCACAATAAAAGCTCTGCTTCATCCTGCCTGCGCTACCAAAATAAGAGTCTCAGGAAGCTTGCGTGCACAAGCTAGCAAGCTACGGAGTTTGCCGCCAATGTATTTCTTGTAAAGTGTATACAAAGGAGTACGGAAGCTGGACAAATAAGATGGCAAAAACCAACCACTTTCATGTGGTATTGGACAGAAAGGAGGCCTTTTTTTCTCCTCCATTCGAAAATACGGACGTTTTTAGCACTACTGTCTGATTCCAATCAATGCAAGTCATCACAATCAGGTAATACACCAACTTATATTCTTGTCTTCATGAAAGAAAGGAATCTATATGTGTTAAACATGCCTGTATAATCTTTAAACACCTTTAACTTATTAACAATATTAACTATATGTGTTAATCATGCTTGTATTATCTTTAAACACCTTTAACTTGTTAACAATATTAACTACCGGTATATGTGTTAAACATGCTTGTATTATCTTTAAACACTTTAACTTATTAACAATATTAACTATATGTGTTAAACATGCTTGTATTATCTTTAAACACCTTTAACTTGTTAACAATATTAACTATATGTGTTAAACATGCTTGTATTATCTTTAACCACCTTTAAGTTGTTAACAATATTAACTATTTTTGTTAAACATGCTTGTATTATCTTTAACCACCTTTAAGTTAACAATATTAACTATTTGTGTTAAACATGCTTGTATTATTTTTAACCACCTTTAACTTGTTAACAATATTAACTATATGTATTAAACATGCTTGCATTATCTTTAAACACCTTTAACTTGTTAACAATATTAACTATATGTATTAAACATACTTGTATTATCATTAAACACCTTTAATGTATTAACAATATTAACTATATGTGTTAATCATGCTTGTATTATCTTTAAACACCTTTAACTTGTTAACAATATTAACTATATGTGTTAAACATGCTTGTATTATCTTTAACCACCTTTAACTTGTTAACAATATTAACTATATGTGTTAAACATGCTTGTATTATCTTTAACCACCTTTAAGTTGTTAATAATATTAACTATTTGTGTTAAACATGCTTGTATTATTTTTAACCACCTTTAAGTTGTTAACAATATTAACTATTTGTGTTAAACATGCTTGTATTATCTTTAAACACCTTTAACTTGTTAACAATATTAACTATATGTATTAAACATGCTTGTATTATCATTAAACACCTTTAATGTATTAACAATATTAACTATATGTGTTAAACATGCTTGTATTATCATTAAACACCTTTAACTTGTTAACAAAAACATATATTTCATAAATAAGTAAATATAAATGATATATATGAATGAGGTAGATCCCCACGACTTGATCAATTGAAAAGTAGCTCGCCTGCAGAAAAAGTGTGAGCACCCCTGGTATAGATGAATACAGTTCTTGCAATACAATTCTGGCAACTGATTTGACAGTTTTTGACAGTAAATAAAACCCGTGTTTTCCATTTACAGTAAAATACTGTAAGAACAAAAATTGGCAGCTCAGTTGCCAGAATACTACCGCAAAAAAACAGTCGCAAAGTTTTTCCATCTATTGTACAATCCTGTACTTTTCATTTGATTAATCACTCGTTATTACTCCCTTGCATAATTTAAACCACCTTTAAAAAAGAGGCCAGTGTTTGCACAGAAATGGTCAGAATGTCAACCAGCAACTTTTTCAAGTGTGTTACTTGAATGCACTACAGTTATTTGCTCATCATTGGTAACGGTTTTATCTAAAGTCATGTCGGAGTACGGTAGGTTTTTGTTTTATAATGAAGAACTGGCACCAGAGTCGCCAGAATTGTATTGTAAAATTGACTGACATTACTGTAAATGGAAATAAATTCTGGCAACTGATCTGCCATTTTTTTTTACAGTAAAAATACGTGTTTTCCATTTAAAATATACTGTAAAAACAACAACCATAGATTTTCTGGTAAAACAAAATCAAAAACCAGCAGCTCAGTTGCCAGAATTTGACCATAAAAAAAACTGGTACAGTTTCTCCATTAACAGTAAAATCCTGTAAAAACGTCTGTAAATTTTACAGTAAAATTCTGGTAACTGAGCTGAAAGTTTTTTAGGGTAAAGAAAACAGTAGTACGGTTTCTACAATTCCATTTCTTTGCTCCAAACTGTTTTAACTATCCGGGGTACAGTAGTTTTTTTTTTTATTGTAAAGAACTGGCACCGGAGTTGCCAGAATTGTATTGTAAAATTGACTGATGTTACTGTAAAGAAATGGTCGCCAGAATGTTATTGTAAAATTTACTGGGTTTTTACAGTTTTAATGAAAAAAGTTTTCACGATAAAATTCCGGCAACTGATCTGCCAGCTTTTTACAGTAAAAAAAAAAAAAAGTTGAGTTTCCTTTGACAGTAATAGACCGTAAAAACAACAACCCTAAATTTGGGCCGCTCAGTTGCGAGAATTGTACCGTAAAAAACAGCAGTACAGTTTTTCCATCTATAGTAAAACCCTGTACATTTTACAGTAAAATTCTGTCAATTTAGCTGGAATGTTTCAAAGTAAGAAAAAAAAAAAAAGTAATGTTTTTTTCCAATTTCTATTGATTTGCTCCAAACTTGTAAGAGTTTTATCTAAAGTCATGTGGAGGTACAGTAGAGGAAAAGCAGGTACCTGCAGCTGAAGCAAGCATTCAACAAATATAGTTGAATATTTTTATTGATCTTTCGAGGAACTCTGAAAAAACTTTGATCCTTTTTGCGTTTTCAATGGTTCCAAAAGCCTAGAACAACGTGAGTCTAGTCTCAGGGCGTTCAACCATCACAACTGGACTGTTTGGTTGGTCTTAGGAGACGTTTCACCCTTCATCTGACTAGACTTCATCAGTTTATGATCATAGACTTAGATTGGTCACATCTAGTCTTAGACTTAGATCTAGTCTTAGACTTAGATCGGTCAGGTCTAGTCTGAGACTTAGATTGGTCAGATCTAGTCTTAGACTTAGATTGGTCAGGTCTACTCTGAGACTTAGATTGGTCAGATCTAGTCTGAGACTTAGATTGGTCAGGTCTAGTCTGAGACTTAGATTGGTCAGATCTAGTCTAGCGGCTGGTGCCAATACCTCAGTAGGGTTCATCAGCTCATGCTCATAAACTTAGATTGGTCAGATCTAGTCTAGCGGCTGGTGCCAATACCTCAGTAGGGTTCATCAGCTCATGCTCATAGACTTAGATTGGTCAGATCTAGTCTTAGACTTAGATTGGTCAGGTCTACTCTGAGACTTAGATTGGTCAGATATAGTCTTAGACTTAGATTGGTCAGATCTAGTCTAGCGGCTGGTGCCAATACCTCAGTAGGGTTCATCAGCTCATGCTCATAGACTTAGATTGGTCAGATCTAGTCTGAGACTTAAATTGGTCAGATCTAGTCTAGCGGCTGGTGCCAATACCTCAGTAGGGTTAATCAGCTCATGCTCATAGACTTACATTGGTCAGATCTAGTCTAGCGGCTGGTGCCAATACCTCAGTAGGGTTCATCAGCTCATGCTCATAGACTTAGATTGGTCAGATCTAGTCTTAGACTTAGATTGGTCAGGTCTACTCTGAGACTTAGATTGGTTAGATATAGTCTTAGACTTAGATTGGTCAGATCTAGTCTAGCGGCTGGTGCCAATACCTCAGTAGGGTTCATCAGCTCATGCTCATAGACTTAGATTGGTCAGATCTAGTCTGAGACTTAGATTGGTCAGATCTAGTCTAGCGGCTGGTGCCAATACCTCAGTAGGGTTAATCAGCTCATGCTCATAGACTTAGATTGGTCAGATCTAGTCTAGCGGCTGGTGCCAATACCTCAGTAGGGTTCATCAGCTCATGCTCATAGACTTAGATTGGTCAGGTCTACTCTGAGACTTAGATTGGTCAGATCTAGTCTGAGACTTAGATTGGTCAGATCTAGTCTAGCGGCTGGTGCCAATACCTCAGTAGGGTTCATCAGCTCATGCTCATAGACTTAGATTGGTCAGATATAGTCTTAGACTTAGATTGGTCAGGTCGTCTTGCGGCTGGTGCCAATACCTCAGTAGGCTTCATCAGTTTATGCTCATAGACTTAGAATAATCAGATCTAGTTTTAGACTTAGATTGGTCAGGTCTAGTCCAGTGGCTGGTGCCAATACCTCAGTAGGCTCCATCAGTTTATGCTCATAGACTTAGATTGGTCAGATATAGTCTTAGACTTAGTTTGGTCAGGTCTAGTCTAGCGGCTGGTGCCAATACCTCAGTAGGCTCCATCAGTTCATGCTCATAGACCAATGAAACCAAACAGTCCAGTTTCTACCGACTGAATGCCCTGAGGTTACAATGACCTGGTAGAATGAGAACATTCATAGGCAGTGCCAGCCTAGCGCATTTTTCCCAGATCTCTCGCTGGCCCACCACTTCAAGCCTCGCATATTTAATGAGCCGAACGTGACCTCAGGTGAATAGAACCTATTGCGACCACACCTTCCACAGGGCTCATTGGGGAAACTACACATCTAAAAGGTAGAACCTCTGGGTGAACTGGTATGGTTCCAATGACCTGGATGATCTCCAGACATATCCAACATGTCTTTATTCCTCGCGAGTGTGAACTGAGACATGGTCATTCGTGCCTTCGCAGAGAACTTTTGGGTGAACTGGTATGATTCCCATGACCTGGATGACTGAGAATCTCCAGACATGTGGAACATTCATGTCTTTATTCCTCGCCAGTGTGAACTGAGACACGGTTATTCGTGCCTTCGCAGAGGAAAGTTGGATTTCAAGTACTCCGTTAAAGCCAGACGCACAGTCTGACCGTCTGCACAGTCGGCTGCGTGGTACGAAGGCATCCCAGGCTGGGGCAGCTCGTGTTCCAAAACTGCCGCTTCGTCTATCCAAGCCGGGTTGATGGTTTCGTTTTCGCTTTCGCAAAAATTGTGCAAGGCGCAACAGGTGGCCACCACGTGGGGCGTGAACGTGTAGTGAAAGTCGCTTCTTTGGAGCAAGACTTTCCAGCGGGATTTGAGTCTGCCGAAGGCGATCTCCACGGTTGTCCTGGCAGAACTTAGGTAAGCGTTAAAGGACTCCTGTTCCGGAGTCATATTTGGGGAACGGATGTAGCCCTTGATGAGCCAGTCCAAAAGAGGGTAGGCAGGATCACCCAGGAGGAAAAGGTTGACGGGAGTTTTGCTGATCTCTCGAGGTTCCTAAAAACAGAAAATTATGTGTTATACAGAGTCCAGGGTTTGGTTTTTTTCATGATCCATCAAGTGTAAAAAAAAAAAAACGGATATGGAAAAATATTAGATCTGCAACGATCAATCAATTAGAAAAAAAGTATGTTGTTTCGAATAATTGTTTAATAAGTGGACCTATTAAAACTAAAACTAAAGAAAATCCAGAGTTCCCAGAACTTTAAAGGGGAACATTATCACCAGACCTATGTACCGTATTTTCCGCACCATAAGGCGCCCTGGGTTATAAGCCGCGCCTTCAATGAACGGCATATTTCAAAACTTTGTCCACCTATAAGCCGCCCCGTGTTATAAGCCGCATCTAACTGCGCTTAAGGAATGTCAAAAAAACAGTCAGATAGGTCAGTCAAACTTTAATAATATATTAAAAACCAGCGTGATGTGGGCGCGCATGGAGTCGTATATCAACACGGACGGAGCTGCGTGAAAAAAGCCACCCGGCCTCTTCGCGTAAACTTACCTTAACCACTCGCTCATCTTTTCTTCATCCATCCATCCCTTCGAGTTAGCTTTTATGATGACGCCGGCTGGAAAGGTCTCTTTTGGCAAGGTCTTCCTTTTGAATATCACCATGGGTGGAAGTTTCTGGCCATTAGCATGGCAAGCTAGAACCACAGTGAAGGATGACTTCTCATTCCCTGTGGTGCGAATATTCACCGTACGTGCTCCCGTTGTATCCACAGTGCGGTTCACAGGAATATCAAAAGTCAGTGGAACCTCGTCCATGTTGATAATGTTCTCTGGCCGGATCTTTTTTTCAGCTATCTTGTTTTTACAATATGCACGGAAAGTAGCCAGCTTTTCTTGAAAGTCTTTAGGCAGTTGCTGTGAAATAGTAGTCCGTGTGCGG
The DNA here is from genome assembly GCF_033978685.3 of Nerophis lumbriciformis. Classification (NCBI taxonomy): domain Eukaryota; kingdom Metazoa; phylum Chordata; class Actinopteri; order Syngnathiformes; family Syngnathidae; genus Nerophis; species Nerophis lumbriciformis. The sequence continues at coordinate 2,209,947 of NC_084585.2, read as the reverse complement.
ATGGAGAGATTGCGTCTTTTCATGAACCGGAAACCTGTCGCTTAGTAGGAGCCATTTTGTGGTCTTTACAGATGTAAACACACAAAGGAAATGAAACGTAATATCCGCGCGCTTCTTCTTCTTCTACGCGGGCGGGTGGTTGCTTACAGTAGAAGAAGAAGCGCTTCCTGTTCTATGGGGGCGGGTGCTTACCTTGGCGGTTGCTTGCGTAGAAGAAGAAGCACTTCCTCTTCTACGGGGAAAAAAGATGGCGGCTGTTTACCGTAGTTGCGAGACCGAAACTTTATGAAAATGAATCTTAATATTAATCCATATATAAAGCGCACCGGGTTATAAGCCGCACTGTCAGCTTTTGAGTAAATTTGTGGTTTTTAGGTGCGGCTAATAGTGCGTAAAATACGGTAATGGCCAAAAGTTTGGACACACCTCCTCATTTCAATGTTTTCTTTATTTTCATGACTATTTACATTGTAGATTGTCACATCAAAACTATGACACCTGTGAAGTGAAAACCATTTCAGGTGACTGCCTCTTGAAGCTCATGGAGAGAATGCCAAGAGTGTGCAAAGCAGTAATCAGAGCAAAGGGTGGCTATTTTGAAGAAAGTAGAATATAAAACATGTTTTCAGTTATTTCACACTTTTTTTGTTAAGTACATAAAAGAAAAGTCGAAGTATGCGGGGGCCGTTTTTGACATTTTTTCATTGAATAAACCCTAAAAACAGATATTGTGTCACATTTGTATTATAGGTGACGTTTTGGACCAGTTGTTCCTCCCAGGGAATTCAAGTCACAATTCGCTCCCAAGCTCTTTACGACACTTAAAGCTGAGTTGAAAAACCACCAGAGACAGAATAGGTATTTTGTTGTATATTTTCAAAGCTTTGCCAATATACATTTTGAGACCAGTCTAACCCTAGAACATTCTATTGCGCCTCCCAAAATGGTCTGTCTTCCCAACGCCAAAAAACCCTCTTTCCTTCCCCCTCCCTAGCCATAATACAAGCACAACGTCTCCCTAGTCATAATACATTCCAAAGAACTCAAGGTTAACACACACAGTTTACTTGCTGACAGAGCATCAAGAGAAGAAATGGAAAACACGAGCTGTTTTCAAATATGACTAAGAAATGAAAGAAGTACAACTTAAATTCGGATATATGTAAATATCTGCCTCCGACAGTTATTAGTTGGAACATTTGAGGTTTTTTTTTTATTACATACCGATTATTTTTTGCTCTTTTCCCCCCATGCAAGAATAGAATAAAAATAAGACTAACTGCATAAAAGTGTGTTAAAAAAATCTTCCTGTACAAAAATATTAATGTTAGGTTACATATTTAACAGTGTTTATTACGATTGTTGTAATTGTCCTGTTAATTTATTTTAGTATTATTTAAATGAACCACACTTTGTTTATATTTTAAATACAGTACAGGCCAAAAGTTTGGACACACCTTCTCATTTCAATGTGTTTTCTTCATTTTCATGACTGTTTACATTGTAGATTGTCACATCAAAACTATGACACCTGTGAAGTGAAAACCATTTCAGGTGACTGCCTCTTGAAGCTCATGGAGAGAATGCCAAGAGTGTGCAAAGCAGTAATCAGAGCAAAGGGTGGCTATTTTGAAGAAACTAGAATATAAAACATGTTTTCAGTTATTTCACACTTTTTTTGTTAAGTACATAAAAGAAAAGTCGAAGTATGCGGGGGCCGTTTTTGACATTTTTTCATTGAATAAACCCTAAAAACAGATATTGTGTCACATTTGTATTATAGGTGACGTTTTGGACCAGTTGTTCCTCCCAGGGAATTCAAGTCACAATTCGCTCCCAAGCTCTTTACGACACTTAAAGCTGAGTTGAAAAACCACCAGAGACAGAATAGGTATTTTGTTGTATATTTTCAAAGCTTTGCCAATATACATTTTGAGACCAGTCTAACCCTAGAACATTCTATTGCGCCTCCCAAAATGGTCTGTCTTCCCAACGCCAAAAACCCCCTCTTTCCTTCCCCCTCCCTAGCCATAATACAAGCACAACGTCTCCCTAGTCATAATACATTCCAAAGAACTCAAGGTTAACACACACAGTTTACTTGCTGACAGAGCATCAAGAGAAGAAATGGAAAACACGAGCTGTTTTCAAATATGACTAAGAAATGAAAGAAGTACAACTTAAATTCGGATATATGTAAATATCTGCCTCCGACAGTTATTAGTTGGAACATTTGAGGTTTTTTTTTATTACATACCGATTATTTTTTGCTCTTTTTCCCCCATGCAAGAATAGAATAAAAATAAGACTGTAACTGCATAAAAGTGTGTTAAAAAATCTTCCTGTACAAAAATATTAATGTTAGGTTACATATTTAACAGTGTTTATTACGATTGTTGTAATTGTTCCTGTTAATTTATGTTAGTATTATTTAAATGAACCACACTTTGTTTATATATTTTTTTTTACAGTACAGGCCAAAAGTTTGGACACACCTCCTCATTTCAATGTGTTTTCTTTATTTTCATGACTGTTTACATTGTAGATTGTCACATCAAAACTATGACACCTGTGAAGTGAAAACCATTTCAGGTGACTGCCTCTTGAAGCTCATGGAGAGAATGCCAAGAGTGTGCAAAGCAGTAATCAGAGCAAAGGGTGGCTATTTTGAAGAAAGTAGAATATAAAACATGTTATTTCACCTTTTTTTTGTTAAGTACATAACTCCACATGTGTTCATTCATAGTTTTGATGTGACAATCTACAATGTAAATAGTCATGGAAATAAAGAAAACACATTGAATGAGGAGGTGTGTCCAAACGTTTGGCCTGTACTGTATATGATCCATGCAAGATTTTGCACGATTAATCTCACGAGTTAATGCAATAAATCCAATATCAACACCTGTTGACTAACCTTTGGTAACTGATGTGCCAGTGCAAATAACGCTGATTGTTTGAGGACCTTTGCGTCATGTGCGCCTCCTGGCATCTTGCAGTTGATGTTCCAAAACCTGCAAGTAACGATACACGCAAAATAGTACCGTTAATTTTGCACAGATATTTGCAATGAAGAAAAGAATAAGATATAGACATAAAACACAGTATGAAACTGTGGTCATCCTGTGAGTGCCAGCTTGCACCAAAGTCCACAAACGGAATGATTTGGAGTGCATCACTGCTGGCCTGATGAGTAACACCAGCCAACAATGCTACAATAATATCCAAACAGCTGACATGTATCCATGAAAATATGGAAAAAGCAGCAGATGGTGTGTTTGACGGAGAAATCCATTCCCCAAGGTAAATGCTGTACATAATTAATACATTACTTCATCAAACTCAAGAAGTTGCTAGTACTACATTGTAGAGTTGTATGGTATACCGGTACTAGTATATAATATGTGTATACTAATGAATCATATTCGGTACTATACCGCCTCTAAAAAGTACCGGTCCCCCACGTCATGACATTGCTGGTTTTAGGAGCAGAAGAGCATGTTCGGCAGTGCACACACACACACACACACACACACACACACACACACACACACACACACACACACACACACGGAGTACTTACAAGCAGACACAGTGTGTAGACAGAAAAGGAAGAATGGACGCATTTTGGTGTAAAAAGTCAAGATAAAGGTGAAGTTATAACACTGAAACACCTTCAGGAAGAGCTGCTTTAAGACATGGCTAGCTAGCTAGCAGCTAACAGCCATCCACAGTGTTTTAGCTACTTCTAAATCACTAATCCTGGCCTCCATGGTGACAAATAAAGTAAGTTTCTTACAAGTAGCATTATCACTGGAGGACGAGGAATAGCTAAACATGCTTCACTACACACCGTAGGAGGATACAATAGCTCACCGCCGTCACAATGTAAACAAACGCCATGGGTGGCTCTACACCTGACATCCACTGTAATGATACCAAGTAGAGGAGCGTATCTAGTCGATACTACTATGATTACATCGATATTTTTTAGCATCACTAAATCTTTACTAAATATAAATATAAAATTTATATTATCTTTATAAAGTCCGTAAATACGTCCCTGGACACATGAGGACTTTGAATATGACCAATGTATGATCCTGTAACTACTTGGTATCAGTTCGATACCTAAATGTGTGGTATCATCCAAAACTAATGTCAAGTATCAAAGAAGAGAAGAATAAGTGATTATTACATTTTAACAGAAGTGTAGATAGAACATGTTGAAACAGAAAATAAGCAGATATTAACAGTAAATGAACAAGTAGATTAATAATCCATTTTTACAGTTTGTCCCTCAAATGGGAGCCATTACCTCCCTGCTTGGCACTCAGTATCAAGGGTTGGAATTGGGGGTTAAATCACCAAAAATGATTTTCCGGGCGCTGCTGCTCACTGCTCCCCTCACCTCCCAGGGCGTGATCAAGGGTGGGTCAAATGCAGAGAATAATTTCACCACACCTAGTGTGTGTGTGTGTGTGTGTGTGTGTGACTATCATTGGTACTTTAACTTAATAATGTGTATAAATGACACAATATGTTACTGCAGACTAATTAGGAGTCTTTGTTTGTTTACTTACTACTAAAAGACAAGTTGTCTAGTATGTTCAACATTTTATTTAAGGACTTAACTGCAAGATTTTTTGTTAAAATAAAGCCAACAATTACATTTTTTGTGGTCTCCTTTAATTAGAAAAGTATCGAAAAGTTGGTACCGGTACCAAAATATTGGTATCGGGACAACACTAGTACATTGTATTGTTTTTCTTTTTAAAATGTTAAGATACGTGTTAGAACGATGGTGTTTTGGTGGGGTGAGGGGGTCCCCTCCAAGGTTTCTCATTGTATCCCATTGGCTTGAGTTTTTCCTTGCCCTGATGTGGGATCTGATTGATTGATTGAAACTTTTATTAGTATATTGCACAGTACAGTACATATTCCGTACAATTGACCACTAAATGGTAACACCCCAAAAAGTTTTTCAACTTGTTAATCAATTCATGGTAAAGCCCAGGATCCTGAGCCCAGGATGACATTGTGGCTTGTGCAGCCCTTTGAGACACTTGAGATTCAAGGCTATATAAATAAACTTTGATTGATTGATTGATAGAGCTACGTCACCGACCCAATTAAGCTCGTAAGTTGAGGTACTACTGTACAAGTGTGACTTACCGATACGTATCGTCCACCACGTAAGTTGAGGTACTACCGTACACGTGTGACTTACCGATACGTATCATCCACCACGTAAGTTGAGGTACTACCGTACATGTGTGACTTACCGATACGTATCGTCCACCACGTAAGTTGAGGTACTACTGTACATGTGTGACTTACCGATACGTATAATCCACCGCGTAAGTTGAGGTACTACTGTACATGTGTGACTTACCGATACGTATCGTCCACCGCGTAAGTTGAGGTATTACTGCACATGTGTGACTTACCGATACGTATCGTCCACCACGTAAGTTGAGGTACTACCGTACATGTGTGACTTACCGATACGTATCGTCCACCACGTAAGTTGAGGTACTACTGTACACGTGTGACTTACCGATATGTATCGTCCACCACGTAAGTTGAGGTACTACCGTACACGTGTGACTTACCGATATGTATCGTCCACAACGTAAGTTGAGGTACACCGTATACGTGTGATACCGATACGTATCGTCCACCACGTAAGTTGAGGTACTACCGTACATGTGTGACTCACCGATACATATCGTCCACAACGTAAGTTGAGGTACTACCGTATACGTGTGATACCGATACGTATCGTCCACCACGTAAGTTGAGGTACTACCGTACACGTATGACTTACCGATACGTATCGTCCACCACGTAAGTTGAAGTACTACCGTAAACGTGTGACTTACCGATACGTATCGTCCACCGCGTAAGTTGAGGTACTACCGTACAAGTGTGACTTACCGATACGTATTGTCCACCACGTAAGTTGAGGTACTACTGTACATGTGTGACTTACCGATACGTATCGCCCACCACGTAAGTTGAAGTACTACCGTACATGTGTGACTTACCGATAAGTATCGTCCACTACGTAAGTTGAAGTACTACCGTACACGTGTGACTTACCGATACGTATCGTCCACCACGTAAGTTGAGGTACTACCGTACATGTGTGACTTACCGATACGTATCGTCCACCACGTAAGTTGAGGTACTACCGTACACGTGTGACTTACCGATACGTAACGTCAACCTCGTAAGTTGAGGTACTACCGTACATGTGTGACTTACCGATACGTATCGTCCACCGCGTAAGTTGAGGTACTACCGTACACGTGTGACTTACCGATACGTATCGTCCACCACGTAAGTTAAGGTACTACCGTACACGTGTGACTTACCGATACGTATCGTCCACCGCGTAAGTTGAGGTACTACCGTACACGTGTGACTTACCGATACGTATCGTCCACCGCGTAAGTTGAGGTACTACCGTACACGTGTGACTTACCGATACGTATCGTCCACCACGTAAGTTGAGGTACTACTGTACATGTGTGACTTACCGATTCGTATCGTCCACCACGTAAGTTGAGGTACTACTGTACAAGTGTGACTTACCGATACGTATCATCCACCACGTAAGTTGAGGTACTACCGTACATGTGTGACTTACCGATACGTATCGTCCACCACGTAGGTTGAGGTACTACCGTACATGTGTGACTTACCGATACGTATCGTCCACCACGTAAGTTGAGGTACTACTGTACAAGTGTGACTTACCGATACGTATCATCCACCACGTAAGTTGAGGTACTACCGTACATGTGTGACTTACCGATACGTATCGTCCACCACGTAAGTTAAGGTACTACCGTACACGTGTGACTTACCGATACGTATCGTCCACCACGGCTTGAAGCACATACGAAGGCCATCCTTTGCGGTTGGTAAAGTCCTTGAAGCTGTCGCTCGGAGGTAAAACCGGGACGTGCGTGCCATCGATGCAGCCCAGGATCTGAGGAATGTTGAACTTCCGCTCGAAACGATGCGCGATACGTATCGCCTCCTCCGCCGTGGGCACGGTAATGAGGCCGTGTATGACCGAGGAGGTCATGCCCTTGCAGAAGGAGTAGACAAACTTCATGACGGTGCACTTGTGGACTCCGAACTGCTTGGCGACCAGTTTGTACCTGGCGCAGCCGGCCAGCTTGTAGAGGACGATAGCGACGCGCATCGGCAGTGGTATCGGCGCTCGGACGGTCTTGCCCTCCGGACTCAGGACTCCTTCCATCAAGCCGCACAGCTTGTGGAAGGAAGTTCGCGACATCCTAAAAGTGTCCCTCCATTGGGCGTCGGTGAATTCCTTCAACACGACCCTCTCCCACCACTCTCTGCTCCTGACGCGCATCCAGCAGTTCCGCGAGGACTTGCTGAGGACGCTGGCTAAAGTTTGCTTGGAGGCGGAAGTCATGTTCATGGCGCACTCGACGATCATTCTCTGCTGCTGTCTGCTGTGAAAGGTCACCATGGTCACCAGCGCCATGGTGGAGCGAATGTGGAGCATCATGAGCGCGTACAACACGCACGACACGTACTGCGCGGTCTCCTCGGTCATCGCGGCGTCCATTGTTGTTGAGCGGCTAGCTTTGTTTTCACGTGACGTCACAGGCCGACCGGAAGAGGAAAGCGGTTCAAAGGACAAAAGGAGCACAGCGCCACCTGGCGTTTGGGAGGCACATAGTGGATGGACAAAAAGTGCAGTTACGTCTTATATCCATAAAATACCAGCTTGCGAATTTTTCACATTTATAGTATTATTTTGTTTCTGACATATTACTTTGTTTATAATGTTTGTGTTGCTTTCATATGCACATTCAACTTTCTACTTGGAGGTAAATATATACATTTTGAATGTGTGTGTTTAAAAAAAAAAAAAAAAAATTCGGTTAAAGGATTTCTACGGAGCCCCTAAAGTATGGGTGTCAAACTCTGGCCCGCGGGCCAAATTTGGCCTGCCATGTAATTTCACTTGGCCCTTGAGGTGATATCAAATTAACACTAAAGCTGGCCCGCTGATTATACAGGTAAACGCCAGTAAATTAGAATATTTTGAAAAACTTGATTTATTTCAGTAATTGCATTCAAAAGGTGTAACTTGTACATTATATTTATTCATTGCACACAGACTGATGTGGGGGGGGCGCCACCTAAAATCTTGCCTAGGGCGCCAGATTGGTTAGGGCCGGGCCTGATTACCGCGATAATAATAACTGTGATAAGAAATGTTCACATATATGCGCTTTGGAGCCCCTGCCTTGTCGCCCTAAAATATGAGCCCTCCTTTGAGGCAACACTTGCCCTGACCTTAAAAAGTTAAAATTCGAGGCCTGCAATTGTTTATTTGTTCACATTATATGCAAATTAAATTTGATTCATCTTCAAAGACACATTTTTTATTTTATTTTGATCAAATAACGTCAAAGGTTCAAGTCAGTAAAATAACTGTTATGCAAATGTACATATACACATCATTTGATCGAAATGCCGTCAAAGGTTTAAAAAACAAACAAAAACAACATTACATGTTGGGTATTTTAGTTTAAGACTGAAGTTGATTGTTTTATGCCCTTTAAATAATGATGGTTATTTATCCTGTTTGGATTTGTGTTATTGAGTAAATGCATGTGAAATACCGTATTTTCCGCACTATAAGGCGCACCTAAAAACCACAAATTTTCTCAAAAGCTGACAGTGCGCCTTATAACCCGGTGCGCTTTATATATGGATAAATATTAAGATTCATTTTCATAAAGTTTCGGTCTCGCAACTTCGGTAAACAGCCGCCATCTTTTTTCCCGGTAGAACAGGAAGCGCTTCTTCTTCTACGCAAGCAACCGCCAAGGTAAGCACCCGCCCCCATAGAACAGGAAGCGCTTCTTCTTCTACTGTAAGCAACCACCCGCCCGCGTAGAAGAAGAAATAGCGCGCGGAAATAACCGTACGTTTCATTTCCTTTGTGTGTTTACATCTGTAAAGACCACAAAATGGCTCCTACTAAGCGACAGGTATCCGGTTCATGAAAAGACGCAATCTCTCCATCCGCACACGGATTACTATTTCACAGCAACTGATATTCCTGTGAACCGCACTGTGGATACAACGGGAGCACGTACGGTGAATATTCGCACCACAGGGAATGAGAAGTCATCCTTCACTGTGGTTCTAGCTTGCCATGCTAATGGCCAGAAACTTCCACCCATGGTGATATTCAAAAGGAAGACCTTGCCAAAAGAGACCTTTCCAGCCGGCGTCATCATAAAAGCTAACTCGAAGGGATGGATGAAGAAAAGATGAGCAAGTGGTTAAAGTAAGTTTAAGTTTACGCGAAGAGGCCGGGTGGCTTTTTTCACGCAGCTCTGTCCATGTTGATATACGACTCCATGCGCGCCCACATCACGCTGGTTTTAATATATTATTAAAGTTTGACTGACCTATCTGACTGTTTTTTTGACATTCCTTTAGCGCAGTTAGATGCGGCTTACAACACGGGGCGGCTTATAGGTGGACAAAGTTTTGAAATATGCCGTTCATTGAAGGCGCGGCTTATAACCCAGGGCGCCTTATGGTGCGGAAAATACGGTAATTGGATATTGAAATAGAAAAAAATGAACAAGAAAACATCTATATAATGAAGTAACAACAAAATGATTGGCAAAAACACAGCAGAAATGAATAGAAAGGACAAAAAAAGTCCACGGAGAGTTAACAAGAGCAGGTCTAACAAGAGTGACACACCAGTGGCATGTTCTACTTGTTTTTGTCTCCCTCTTGTGGACAGATTCAACGTTTTGTTTATCTCCTTATTGCAGCAATACACACTATATTTCCCCCAATATAATTCATATTACTGACAGCTGCAAACAGATAAACTAATATGGTCATTTTAATACTTTATGGTTGAAAGTACATTCCTTTATTTCTCATGAACTTATTTGCCATTTCATTTTCAATCATAATTGCAAGGATATGAGCAATGAGAAATCATACTTCATACAACAGAGACTATTTAAAAACAGAGATGTTGTCCAGTAATCAATAATCAGAAATACAGTAACAGCAATTATAAAAAAAATATTTTTGTCAGTTGTTGGTAGCACCTTGAAGGCACCGTTTTAAGACAGGGGTGTCCAAATTGTTTCCACTGATGGCCGCACACTGAACAATGAAAGCATGCGGGGGCCATTATGAGAGTTTTCATTTTCAAAACCAATACAACATGCATTGTAACCATTAGGGCTGTCCTCAATTGTGGTGAACGTTAAGGCTCTCAGTCATTAAAGTGTTCAAAATAAGTCTCATTATAACATTTGTTTTACTTCCAACACTTAAATATGTACATATCAAATTCAGGACTATCTGTTGCCATAAAGTGGGTGTTTTTTGTTTTGTTTTGTTGTATGCCATTTTCCCCAAGTTATTTTATGGCAAAAACACAAAATATGCAATATTTCCCCCAAAACATTTTTCAAAACGGAATATTTGATGCAACGTAATGAAAGTGGTAAATAATTCATAACAACATTGATTTTGATTCATTATTATTTTCAACAATGACAAGAGGATATCAAGGATCCAAAAGACCCCCACTCATGAAAGTGTATTTTTCGGACTATAAGGCGCACATAAATCCCTTTTTTCCCCTCAAAACTCGACAGTGCGCCTGATAACCCGGTGCGCCTAATGTACGGCATAATTCTGGTTTTGCTTACCGACCTCAAAGCTATTTTATTTGGTACATGGTGAAATGATAAGTGTGACCAGTAGATGGCAGTCACACATAAGAGATACGTGTAGACTGACTCAAGTAAACAACGCCAAATTTGATATGTTCCATTGAGACTATAGAACATTACACACGGCACTCAAAATTCTATCAAAATGTTTTAGTAGGACTTTGGTAAGCTATGAAGCCACACCGCTTGATGGATTGTACTGGGCTTCAACATAGGAGTATTATTATGGTGTGTGTATAAGGTAAGACATATTATCTGGCGTTTTGTTTCACAATATAATGCCAAAGCAACTTTTCTTAACTTCTGGTACCTGCTGATCTGTATTTGGGATCTGCATAAGTCCTGAAAATGCGCAAGTCCGCCTTTGTAGTCCGTGCCGACTCCATAGTCGATAAGCTTCTTCTTTTTCTCAATCTCCTTGTTATGTGACATTCATCCTCCACTGTTGCCATTTGTAATATAAAGTAGTGTAAAGTTCTTACTTATATCTGTCAGTAAACTCACTATGAAAGCACTAAAACATACCAGTGTAGTGACTTTACATTATTCACCCAAGGAACTTTAGTTATTAAAGAGTTCTGGTCACGGGACACATTTCGGGCGTTGTTGTTGCACTAGTGAGCCACGGATGAGGAGATGCTGCTCCGTTATTGATTGAAGTAAAGTGTGAATGTCATTAAAACAGTTGGCGCCATCTTTTGACACTTCTTCCACTCCCGTCCTTGCATGCTACAACGCTACAACAAAGATGACGGGGGAGAAGACGCTGTCCAAGTGGAGGCACGTAAATAAGAGCGCCCACAAAACGGTGCATCCTGAAGAGACTGTCAGAAAGTGACTTGAAGAAGATGTGTAAAACATCATCTATGCAACATTTTGAGCAAAGAACCACCATTACATGTTATGTAGACCACAAGGAAGTCTTTTACATTTAGAAAAAAACAAACAATAATAATATGACCCCTTTAATGAGCCTTATAATCCTTATGACTAGACCCGCTCATCAGCAGTGCGCCTTATAATCCGGAGCGCCCTATGGTCCGGAAAATACGGTATATTATTTTTACTCTCAATGCTGAAATCTCTAAATCAACTTCAGATCTGTCCATCGATTATAAGTTTGTATTATTTTTTGAGCAATGACAACTTTAAAGTAAAAAAAAAAAAAACAGCCTACATTTCAGCCTTTTGTTCTTAGAGTCACAATTGCAACATTTGCTTGATACATTACACCTCTTTCATTGCACTTTTTATCTTTTCCTATTTTCAGAATACGTTGCACTTTGGGCACCCCTGTTCTAAGACTATATCATATTTGCCTAATTCTGATTTTCAGAATAATAATTGAGGTGAGAGTTCACAGGCTTTGGCACAAATTGCATGAAGAAGTTTGCAGCACTGAGCATGTGTCACTCACTTCTTGTTTAAGTGTCTGTGTGCAGCTCTCAGAGCGTCCTGCATCTCTTTGTGCTGAGCATAAGCGCAGGCGTCCTCCAGCGGGGCCCAGCGGTAGTTCTGATGCTCGCTGGACAAAGTGACCTCGGTGCCTGGGTTTTTCAGCTCGGCCAGCCAGTACAGAACCTCCTTGGGGCGACCTCTCACCTGATAATGCAGCTCCTTCAGAAAGCCTTCGACCACCTGAAGGTCCTCAGCGCCAAGCCCCGCCTCCTCCTTGGTCTCTCTGAGAGCTGTGGTGAGGTCATCCTCACCCGAGTCCACGTGGCCTGATGGTGAACAGGTTCTTCATTTAATAAAAAACAGTTTCATAGTTGGATCAGCTAAGCCAGGGATGTCAAACTGGTTTTCATGGAGGGCCACATGGCAGTCATGTATGATGTAATGTAGGAATTTGCCTCTGGATTTCATTGTTAATTATATAAATTGTTTTAAGTACCGTATTTTCCGCACCATAAGGCGCACCTAAAAACCACACATTTTCTCAAAAGCTGACAGTGCGCCTTATAACCCGGTGCGCTTTATATATGGATAAATATTAAGATTCATTTTCATAAAGTTTCGGTCTCGTAACTACGGTAAACAGCCGCCATCTTTTTTCCCGGTAGAACAGGAAGCGCTTCTTCTTCTACGCAAGCAACCGCCAAGGTAAGCACCCGCCCCCATAGAACAGGAAGCGCTTCTTCTTCTACTGTAAGCAACCACCCGCCCGCGTAGAAGAAGAAAAAGCGCGCGGATATTACCGTACGTTTCATTTCCTTTGTGTGTTTACATCTGTAAAGACCACAAAATGGCTCCTACTAAACGACAGGGATCCGGTTCATGAAAAGACGCAATCTCTCCATCCGCACACGGATTACTATTTCACAGCAACTGATATTCCTGTGAACCGCACTGTGGATACAACGGGAGCACGTACGGTGAATATTCGCACCACAGGGAATGAGAAGTCATCCTTCACTGTGGTTCTAGCTTGGCCAGAAACTTCCACCCATGGTGATATTCAAAAGGAAGACCTTGCCAAAAGAGACCTTTCCAGCCGGCGTCATCATAAAAGCTAACTCGAAGGGATGGATGAAGAAAAGATGAGCGAGTGGTTAAGGTAAGTTTAAGTTTACGCGAAGAGGCCGGGTGGCTTTTTTCACGCAGCTTCGTCCATGTTGATATACGATTCCATGCGCGCCCACATCACGCTGGTTTTAATATATTATTAAAGTTTGACTGACCTATTTGACTGTTTTTTTGACATTCCTTTAGCGCAGTTAGATGCGGCTTATAACACGGGGCGGCTTATAGGTGGACAAAGTTTTGAAATATGCCGTTCATTGAAGGCGCGGCTTATAACCCAGGGCGCCTTATGGTGCGGAAAATACGGTAGACTGTCCATTTTACAGTAAAATATTTACATTTACAAAATTTAACTGTAAAATATAGTGTTTATTTTACGGTAAATGGAAAAACAGTACCAGGGTTTTTGGGGGCGGGGGGTTTACGGAAAAAGCTGGCAGCTTAGTTGCCAGAATTGTACTATTAAATTGACATTGTTTTTTTACAACATTATATTGTTCATGGAAAAATGTACAAGTTATTTTTTTATTCTGGCAACTTCGTCGCCAGTTTTTCTACCGTAAAAACAAATGTATCGTCTTTCCATTTACGGCAGGGTGTCAAACGTACACCCTGCTGTGCGTTTGAATGAAATAAATCCATTACATTTGGTGAGAAAAGATGAAGTACTTTATTGACACATACAGTGGGGCAAAAAAGTATTTAGTCAGCCACGATTGTGCAAGTTCTCCCACTTAAAATGATGACAGAGGTCTGTAATTTTCATCATAGGTACACTTCAACTGTGAGAGACAGAATGTGAAAAAAAATCCAGGAATTCACATTGTAGGATTTTTAAAGAATTTATTTGTAAATTATGGTGGAAAATAAGTATTTGGTCAATAACAAAAATTCAACTCAATACTTTGTAATATAACCTTTGTTGGCAATAACAGAGGTCAAACGATTACTAAAGGTCTTTACCAGGTTTGCACACACAGTAGCTGGTATTTTGTCCCATTCCTCCATGCAGATCTTCTCGAGAGCAGTGATGTTTTGGGGCTGTCGCCGAGCAATACGGAATTTCAACTCCCTCCACAGATTTTCTATGGGGTTAAGGTCTGGAGACTGGCTAGGCCACTCCAGGACTTTCAAATGCTTCTTACGGAGCCACTCCTTCGTTGCCCGGGCAGTGTGTTTGGGATCATTGCCATGCTGGAAGACCCAGCCACGTTTCATCTTCAAAGCTCTCACTGATGGAAGGAGGTTTTGGCTCAAAATCTCACGATACATGGCTCCATTCATTCTTTCCTTAACACGGATCAGTCGGCCTGTCCCCTTCGCAGAAAAACAGCCCCAAAGCATGATGTTTCCACCCCCATGCTTCACAGTAGGTATGGTGTTCTTGGGATGCAACTCAGTATTCTTCTTCCTCCAAACACGACGAGTTGAGTTTATACCAAAAAGTTCTATTTTGGTTTCATCTGACCACATGACATTCTCCCAATCCTCTGCTGTATCATCCATGTGCTCTCTGGCAAACTTCAGACGGGCCTGGACATGCACTGGCTTAAGCAGGGGGACACGTCTGGCACTGCAGGATTTGGTTCCCTGTCGGCGTAGTGTGTTACTGATGGTAACCTTTGTTACTTTGGTCCCAGCTCTCTGCAGGTCATTCACCAGGTCCCCCCGTGTGGTTCTGGGATTTTTGCTCACCGTTCTCATGATCATTTTGACCCCACGGGATGAGATCTTGCGTGGAGCCCCAGATCGAGGGAGATTATCAGTGGTCTTGTATGTCTTCCATTTTCTGATAATTGCTCCCACAGTTGATTTTTTCACACCAAGCTGCTTGCCTATTGTAGATTCACTCTTCACAGTCTGGTGCAGGTCTACAATTCTTTTCCTGGTGTCCTTCGACAGCTCTTTGGTCTTGGCCATAGTGGAGTTTGGAGTCTGACTGTTTGAGGCTGTGGACAGGTGTCTTTTATACAGATAACCAGTTCAAACAGGTGCCATTAATACAGGTAACAAGTGGAGGACAGAAGAGCTTCTTAAAGAAGAAGTTACAGGTCTGTGAGAGCCAGAGATCTTCCTTGTTTGAAGTGACCAAATACTTATTTTCCACCATAATTTACAAATAAATTATTTAAAATTGCTACAATGTGAATTCTTGGATTTTTTTTCCACATTCTGTCTCTCACAGTTGAAGTGTACCTATGATGAAAATTACAGACCTCTGTCATCATTTTAAGTGGGAGAACTTGCACAATCGGTGGCTGACTAAATACTTTTTTGCCCCACTGTATCATTTCCAGGTGTTTGCGGGCCAGATGAAATGATGTGGCGGGCCAGATCTCACCTGTGAGTTAAGCAGAGTTTTATACCTTTAGGTGGGGTCCAGTGGTGCTGCCCGTAGGAGGTCTGCAAGAGGAGGTACTCGATGTTGTCTTCTGGCGAAGCACAGTTTGCCAGACGTCGAAACACGATGAACCCACAGGCACGCAGCGCCATCTGGTGTGAGAGAGGGAACAAAGGGGTTGGCTTTGGAAGGGAATATTTACTAAAGATCCACACTTCTACCTGCAGGTATTAGCAGATCTAATTTATTGCTTCATAATGCAACTTATTTTTAAACAAATGTAATGTCCATGTCCTAGTGCAGATCACTTTGATATATTTAGTCAAAAGCGTACATTTGTCAGACACAATTGTAAGAATTTGACAATGATAATGTGGAATAGTTGAAAAGTTTACATTATTCTTGGCCAAATCATTATATATAATAAATTATATAATGCAAGTAACCATTTGAAAACACAATAAACATATTTTTCATTACTCTTGTATTTTTAACCATTGTAATTAAAAGGTGAATAGGTAAACAAACATCAAAATAGAATGGACTCAACATTTGTTGGCAAAAAAAATCCTAAAGTGGTGTGTTTTGTTGCCAATTGCAATTGTAGGAATTTGTTTTAGTGCCTCAGGACATCGTATTTCATGTTTTTATTGCCATTTAAGGCCTTCATTTTCGCATAATTGATTTAATGGCTTTTAAAGTTTTTTAATGAAACCCTGCAGACCTGTAAAAGGCCTAACCGTCATAGTTTGGGTCAGCACTAGAATTCAGGATCATTTGCAGTACAGTAGTTAGCTGATTTATCCTGTAGTCGCACCAATTGCTGTTATAATTGTTGAGTTATGACAACAAACATACACATGTACTTTTTTATTTTAACCATCTTCGAAGACAGAAACCAAGTTAACCTATGTCTTGTTTTTTTATGATTAGAAAAAAAGAAGAAATACAAGAGAAACATATATTTAGAGACCGAGTCCCTTTGGGACAGAGGACCCTATTGTATTTCTAGCGTTTTATTATTATACCGCCGCCTCTTTGAGCTGTAATTTGACCCCCTTAACATGCTTCAAAACTCACCAAATTGGACACACACATCAGGACTGGCAAAAATTGCGATCTAATCAAAAAACCAAACCCCAAAACTCAAAATTGCGCTCTAGCGCCCCCTAGGAAGAAAACACAGACAAAACTGCCTGTAACTCCCAGTAGGAATGTCATAGAGACATGAAACAAAAACCTCTACGTAGGTCTCACTTAGACCTATATTTCATACATTGACAACCCCCAGCAAAAATCAACAGGAAGTTTGCAATTCCCCCTTCAAAACAAAAGTTGTGTAAAAACAGTCACTTTTTTTCAAACATTATCTCCTCTGTCGTGTCGGCTTCAAATTAGCACAGGAGAGAGATTGAACCCTTCTGATTAAAAGTTGATGAAAGAGTTTTAATTACTGCTCCGGTTTGGATTTTATGAGCCCTCAAAGTCGGTCCCGTCCATCGCTGCTTGCAGCTTTAATTAGGTATTGATTTTACATTTCAAGCAACCCAAGTTGCAAGTTTCAAATATCAGATGGTAAACAAAATATTTTAAAATGCTTAACAGTACTAGCAAGCACAAAGCTAGAATTATGTTACTGTAAAGCAGGCCTGGGCAATTATTTTCACTCGGGGGCCCAAATTTTGAGGAAAAAATGTGTCTGGCGGCCGGTATATATATTTTAGGAACACTAATACAAAACCTCACAATAATGTCTGATTGAATGCTGTAAATATTATGACAGACCGCCTTAAAAAACAGAATGGAATTTTAAATTTTTTTTACTGAACGAGACACCCAGAATGTACATGAAAATAAAGAAAGTGGGATTTACAATATTAACTATGAAGGATAAAACACTGAATATTGACATCATATGAACGTCACACCCCCTCTCCATCCACATATTTTACAATCAAGCGAAATGCAACAAAAATGCAACAAACAGCGAAATATGAACACGAAGGGTAAAAACCCCCCACCAACAATCTGATATATGCGACATATCACTAAGTTTTAAAACTTTGTTGTGAAAATCTCCTTCCACGTCTGTCCCTGACACCCACATTTCTAACTCTGGAAACACTCTGTGGAAACACTCCCCACCCACACTGCTTGGTACCTCGTCTGACCTGCTGTGACTTACATGACCATAGTAACTAATTACATTACCATAGTAACTAATTAGATGACCATAGTAACTAATTATACAACCATAGTAACTAGTTAGATTACCATAGTAACTAATTAGATGAGCATAGTAACTAGTATATCATGCAGATTCCAAGCATGTAAAGACTTAGTATAGTAGAAGACTTACGGTCATTAGAAAAGATGAGTGCACATCATAATGGCAGCTACACTTTACATCTTAAACATCTAAAAAAATATTTGGGAATCAAATAGGTCAACCAACGAACAAGATTTCTCTACGGAATCTCCTCTCTGGTCAACAAAAGCACCATGAAGATTCTAGCGGGAACTCTCATTCAACATTTTTTCGATTACGCATGCACCTCCTGGTACCCTAGCACCTCCAAAACCCTCAAATCTAAACTCCAAACATCCCAGGACAAGCTAGTCAGATTACTTCTAGACCTCCACCCCAGATCACACCTCACTCCTACCCACTTCTCCAAAGTGGGCTGGCTCAGGGTGGAGGACAGAGTAAAACAACTTGCACTGAGCCTAGTCTATAAAAATGATTGATTGCATTCAGACAGGTTAAAATATTGCTAAAACCATCACTTTTCTATCAGTCACAGTGACTTTTCAAAACAAAAATATTACAGCAAAAATCATATGGGTTGATTGACATGTTTATTCTGTAAGCTAACTTCAATAGTTTGAAATTATTTTGACAGTTAATGCCAGTTATCCTGTCAACCTTTCACAAGACTTCAATTTGTTAATTGAAAGTATAAACAGTATAAACACTTTTTACAGTAAACAAATGGTAAAACAGTACTAAACAATTCCATTAAAAAAAAATTGGTGTCATTATTAACTTTCTGTCCAAGCTTGTATAATCTACTGCCTTGTTCAATTGTAAAAAATATTCTGTGCCTAAAATTCACATTTCTATCACAATTATCATACTGTAAACATGGTAAGCTAACTTCATTAAAATTAATAGTCCTGTCAATAGCATGGAATTACAATTCAAATGTAGTTTTTTTGTAAGCCTTTCAAAATAATTCAAAATATGAAAAATGAATGAAAATTAATTGAAGCCATCAGACACTTGAAAAGTGGCACATCACATCTCTAATGTAATCATTTGAACTTTTCAACAGAAATAGCACTGCAAAAATATTAAGGACATACTTCTGTATTTTGGTAGTTATGCTGTCAACATTTAACAAGATTTCTTCAACTTGGACTTGAAAGCATAAATAGTATAAACACTTTTAACAGTATAACAGTACTAAACAATTCCAATAGATAACATTGGTGTCATTACCTTTTTGTGGCTAAAATCCAAATTTAGCAACGGCATTAGACTTGTGTTTTTTTGTCCCAACGTGGTCTTTTACATCGCTAATTCCTCCGTGTCCGATCGAAAAATCTTGTCTGCACAAGGTGCAATTCGCGTAGTTTTCACCCTTTTTGGAACGGATAATTATTCCTGGATAGGCTTTTGAATATTCTTCACGGAATGACTGCAGTTTTCTTTTCGGTTTAAGACTCGTTTGCGATTTTTCTCCGGTTGATTCCATGATCGTTCGCTCGTTTGAAAACAATGGGCAACAGGTGCCTCGTGCTTGGCAGCGGTGCTATAAATAGCCTCGCGCATGGCATTCGGAATGGCTCGATAGGAAGTTACGGGAAGCAGTGTCGATTGTCATTGTTGTTACGCGATTTCGTGAATAAAACTTAAAAAAAAAAAAAAAAAATGTAATTAATGAAAAGTCGTATTTTTTATCACTGCAACCGTAACCCGGAATAGGTTGATGAAAACCGTACTAATTACGGGAAAACCGGAGTAGTTGGCAGGTATGCGAAGTACATGTCAAACTACTTCCTTAACCTAAATGACCGCCATAACCACAACACCAGGGGGAGCTCCACTAACCACGTTAAACCCAGATTCCCATCTAACAAAGGTCTTAACTCATTCTCCTTCTATGCCACATCAATATGGAATGCACTCCCAACAGGTGTAAAAGAAAGTGCATCTCTATCCTCCTTCAAAACTGCATTAAAACAACACCTCCAGGCAAATAAACCCTAGCCTAACACCCTCCCCCCTCCACATCCCACCTCCCCGGATTGTAAATAATCAAATGTATATACTTGTTCTTATGCTTTCTGATCTCACTATGTTCACTGCTCGCTGTACATATCCTACCAAGTCACACCTACACTGTTTCAATAATTGTTGATGACTGAAGTGATGATAACAACCAACCCTAACCCCCCCTCCACATCCCACACCCCGGATTGTAAATAATGTAAATAATTCAATGTATATACTCTGATGATGAACTTGTGTGATGACTGTATTATGATGATAGTATATATTTGTACCATGAATTGAATTAACGTGGACCCCGACTTAAACAAGTTGAAAAACTTAGACCATTTAGTGGTCAAGTGTACGGAATATGTACTGTACTGTGCAATCTACTAATAAAAGTTTCAATCATTTAATCAAATGTCCGGCGGGCCAGATTGAAAAGATTAACGGGCCCCATGTGGCCCCTGGGCCTTCATTTGCCCATAGGCGCGGGCGGACCTACGTCACTTCCGCCTGCCAATCCCCTCGCAACCGGTCGCCATATTGAATTCGTTGAAAACAAACCAGCTCACAGCGAACACAGCATTGACAGAAAAGGCATTTAACGAGGTTTCACGGCATTTTAATCTGTTCTAAATGGCGTATGATTATGTAAATAGTCTTTCCAGTGAGGCTAGGTTAAGATACGAGTTAAAATGTTCTGTAGTCGGATTAAACGACTGCCCTTACCGCCTTCCAGCAGATGCGTGGACTGATAATCCTACACAATGGCCGGACATGGAATTTGGAAATCTTTATGTCTACCTCACAAGCGCACCAGGTCGGTTGTTAGCTTCGGTTGTTATATAACGAATAAATCACATAAAAATTGTTAAATCACCCAAGGTATGTTGATAAATGATAATAAGGATGACACGGTGGCTACCAGTATCTGTATATTTATTATATCTGTAGAGAGCTCATTCAAATTCAGTATTATGATTTATTATTTGCTGAATTACTGTTCCTTTTTGAAAAAATATTGAGAGATTTGAGGGCTACAACTACAAGTAATGTTTGATTACAACAAAGGAGACTTGCAGACAGCATTTTACGACTGTCTTGAAAAGTTGATTAAATGGCAACATGAAAATTATAGGGTTTATTGGTTTTTAAAAACCCAACCGTTAAGTGCAAATTTAAATGAAACCGGTTTTCGAAAATAGCCTTTATACCGTATGTTATTGTTGTGCAACAACAACAACTTCAGCTGTCGAACGTTATTCAGTAAAAATTCAACGGGTTCAACATTAGCATGGACGGTATAGCCAAGTTGTGGTTAAGAAGGTGGATTTTTGTTCCTTATATTTACCAGAAACGAAGTGATCCGAACACACGACCCGGGATTTTGGGGGACTGCAGTAAGAACCGTCCTCGTTTTCCCGGTGTAAAGCTGCGAGCCATTTGTCTCGTCTCTGTGGGCTTTTAGCAGAGGTGGGACCAAGTCATTGTTTTGCAAGTCACAAGTAAGTCTCAAGTCTTTGCCCTCAAGTCCGAGTCAAGTCCCGAGTCAAGACAGGCAAGCCCCGAGTCAAGTCCAAAGTCAAGACTGGAAAGTCTCAAGTCAAGTCCTAAGTCCTGCATTTTGAGTTTCGAGTCCTTTCAAGTCCTTTTAACCACAGACTAATATATTAACACAGATTGTGTATGCTTTTCAAACGCTGTATTTATTTATTAAAACAAGTGCATTTTAAATTGCAGGAAAGAAAATTGTGCTGACATTGCACTTTATAATAGCACTATTAACCAGTCATTTTAAACATTAACTCATTCCTTTACAGAACAAACACATTGAAAAATAAAGTGCAAATGTACTTATTTGTACAAAAGTGTTAACATTGAAAAAACATGACATATACGTGAACATAACAAAAAAGTTGTACTTTTTATATGTCAGGGCCCTATGCTGCATTGCATCTGCAAAAGACCAAATTAGCCAAGAGTCTGTCAGTCATTTGTGCACGATGGGGGCGTAGTATGATGCCACCATGGCTGAAAACTCGCTCCACTGGAGCACTGGAGGCAGGCACTGCCAAGACTCTCATGGCCACTCGGAACAGTGAAGGAAGAGTCTTCATGTTCAATGCCCAGAACAAAAGGGGGGAGAGAGTTGTTTTGGGTTGGTGCACTACTTGTAAGTGTATCTTGTGTTTTTTATGTTGATTTAATTAAAAAAAGAAAAAAAAAAAATTATTTCTTGTGCGGCCCGATACCAATCGATCCACGGACCAGTACCGGGCCGCGGCCCGGTGGTTGGGGACCGCTGAGGTAAACAACCAACAGTATGTCAGAAAGCTAGCTAAAACGGTACACATATTCATAATATAGTATACATTTTAACTGACCTTTATTTGACTATTTTTGTCTTTTTTTAGGTGGCTAAAATACGCAGTGCTGCTGACCGCCGTCTAACGTTACGTGTGATATATTGACTAACGTAACCCTGCTTAAAAAAAATCACTGAACAAAAAGTATGAATAAGGTAGTGAACTGCAACAGATTCCCGTGTTTGCAATAACGTTATAACTTTAGCAGTGAGTTTACAACCCAAGTCGAGTCTAAAGTCATCAAATTCATGACTCGAGTCTGACTCGAGTCCAAGTCATGTGACTCGAGTCCACACCTCTGGGAAGTAGTGTCAAAGCGCTTTGAGTACCTTGAAGGTAGAAAAGCGCTATACGAGTACAACCCATTTATCATTTATAATGACGACGGTTTGTTTTCAACGCCAGTCAGGTTGCTATGGCTCGAAGAACCCGTATGTAGCTCAGTTGCCCGGATGTCGGCCCTGCCCTATTCCTGTATGAAAGTATTGCCAAATTGCATTACGACGATACAACTTGTAAGACAACTAGTTGTTGTTTAATGAAAAGGCAAACCTTTAAAACATGTTTACAATGCAGTATGTGTTTGATTCTAATACAAAATAACATATTAGAGCTTTCAGGTTGAGTTAACCAAGTGTTCTTTTAGCGAACTTGCTAAACGTAAAATACAGATAGAGCACTAAATCAATGCTTTTAATTCACGCCAGCGAGTTAAAATGTAGGAGTAATTAGTTATGAGAGACCGGAGAAAAGGAAAATGAAACTTACAGTTTAACTAACGATGTGTTTCTTGTTTTGTTAGTAGCTTGTTTCTCACCGGCGCGCAGACGCAGAACACCGTTGCACGATGACAAATGAGTCCGGGCTGAAATGAGAAGCGTAAAAAAAGAGTTCCGCTTAGTACCACACAGTGTTGCCAGACGTAGGACTGTTACAGCCCTGTCTTGTGTTGGATTTCACCGCAACGTTACCCTCTCTATGACCAAAAACCCAACAATGTGCCTTAATTTGACCCATTCCATACACAATAGTTATCAAACAGAACGGATGGTTATAGTCCAGCATGTTGGGAATGATCTTTACAGCCAAGTGGAGGCAGTGTTCTGCCACAGGGACTTTTTTCAACAGTTATTCATTCATTTAAATGTAAAACTGCAGACAAAGCTGATTTACTCTGCTTCAATGTTTTACTGTAACAGATGGTTCTTTTGTACGAAAACGTTCCTTAAAAACACCCGACAATTTTAAGCTACTGGTATGTTATTTTTTCATTTCCCATCTGGCAACCATAATGACCCGCCACAAGAACATTAATGTGGTTTGATGTCCTGATTTTCCATAGATATGGACTTCGACTACTATTTATAATAACTATTATAATATTAATTTACTTTTATGTTGCTTTTTTATCGACTAAATAATCATAGAGTGCCCAAACTTCTCTGTGAGCACTTTAAGTATCTAATAATAGAAAAGCGCTATATAAAATCTAATCCATTATTATTATTATTATAAGCCTTTTGCCTGCAAGGGTCAAAGTGAAAATGTGACAATGGGCAATGTTTTTCACTTCCAATAGAGTACCGAGTGATATTGAAGCCTTGAGTATTGGTCGATACAGATGTAGATCCGACACAATATCAGCGAGAATCATACATATTTGTGTTATTTGTCAGTGTGTAATGGTATAACAAGTTTAATGACGTGAAATTACTCAAACAGAGAACAATGGTAGGGATGAAAAGCACTAACCTATTTATTATTAATGGGGTTGTACGGCAAACCGGTACTAGTATAGTACCGCGATACTAATATTCGGTACTATACAGCCTCTAAAAAGTAAAAGCAAGTTTGTTTACTTACTACTAAAAGACAAGTTGTCTAGTATGTTCACTATTTTATTTAAGGACTAAATTGCAATAATAAACATATGTTTCATGTACACTAAGATGTTTTGTTCAAATAAAGCCAATAATGCCATTTTTTTTTGGGTCCCCATCATTAATAAAAGTATCGAAAAGTACGGAAAGGTATCTAAATACATTTTGGTACTGCTACCAAAATATTGGTATCAGGACAATGCTAATTATTAACCGTCTGGAATGGACTTGTGCTGGGGTCAAAATAAGTCATGAAGTTAAGCTCATGACGCAGAAAGTTGAATGATGCGAACACTTTTGTTACTGGTTACTTTCTAATGCACTTCTGCTTTGGAGACTTTGTATGCGTAAAAAAATATGAAGCTATATTTATTCAATACTTGTTTGTATTGACAAATGCATTTTAAACAGCAATAATGTTCAACGAAGGACAATTATTGCATATGTCTAGCTTGTGTGCTATTGTGTGCTTAGCTGTTGTGTAGCTGCGAGCTCCTAGTAGTCCATTGCCTAGCATCTTTACCTTTTTTGTACAACTTCTGGGAAATACGAGAAAAGGCCAGCCATGTGTGTAAACAAAGGAGGGCAGGTCGATACAAATATCGACAGTAGCGATACCAAGTAAATGATCAGTGTATTGTTAATACTACTGTGGTTAAATATATATTTTTTATCATCCAAAATGAAGTATTTTGTCGTTTTTATCATTGTTTACAAACTCAGGAAATAAGTCCCTGGACACAGGAGCATACTTGCCAACCCTCCCGAATTTTCCGGGAGACTCCCGAAATTCACCGCCTCTCCCGAAAACCTCCCGGGACAAATATTCTCCCGAAAATCTCCCGATTTTCAGCCGGACCTGAGTGAGGACAGCCTTTTTTCAACAAGGTGACAAGAACTAAATCATCCAGACTAGAGACAAATTGTAATATTATGTTTATCTTACCTAAATTAAAATACATTTATTAATTAAAAAAAAAATAAATATATATTTTTACTATATTTTGCTAAAAACATCAAAGTTAATTGTATTTTTTTGTATTTTTTTCTGACTCCTCATTACATCCAGCCATAGAATTAAAATAAACATATTTGAAATAATTAATTTTATATTATCATAATAATTCATTTAAAATGACCATATTTAATTATTAAAATAATTGCTTGTTTATAAACAACTTTAGCATTTTATTCATTACATTTTGAAGCTCTCAGAAGCCAAGTTATGTTATATTCCTTAAGATTTATTTATGCAAGTTTGAAGTATATATATATATATATATATATATATATATATATATATATATATATATATGTATGTGTGGGAAAAAATCACAAGACTACTTCATCTCTACAGGCCTGTTTCATGAGGGGGTTCCCTCAATCATCAGGAGATTTTAATGGGAGCATTCACATACCATGGTTTATATAGGGCACAGAGTGGGTGGGTACAGGCTGGCGTAGGGGCGTGGTGATTGGCTCATGTGTTACCTAGGAGGTGTTTCCGTCTGTGGCGGCATGCTGATACAATTTCGCTGCGCTTGTTGAGGGATGACAGGTCTGGACGGTAAATAATAAACAGTTTCTCTTTCAAGCATAGGTTGCATCTTTTATTACCACTATTGTAAGGTGTGCTGGATGCAAGAATTTGCCATGTTATTGAATATTCAACATTATTGTCTTTGAGGTCCCAAATGTGTTTGCTGAGTTCTGTGGTATTTCGCAGGTTTTGGTTCCTGAAAGAAGCCTTGTGATTGTTCCATCTGGTTTTAAACTCTCCCTTGGTTAATCCTACATATGTGTCGGATGTGTTAATGTCCTTGCGTATTACCTTAGATTGGTAGACAACTGATGTTTGTAAGCACCCCCCGTTGAGAGGGCAATCAGGTTTCTTGCGGCAGTTACAGCCTTTGTTGGTTTTGGGGTCGCTCTGTCCGGGGGCCGACTGCTCATTTGCAATTGTTTTGTTGTGGTTTGAGATGATTTGTCGTATATTGTTCATACAGCTGTAGCTCAATTTAATGTTGTTCTTGTTGAATACTTTTCTTAGGGTGTTGTCTTTGGGAAAGTGTTTGTCAATCAGAGTGAGGAATTTGTGGCCAATGTTAGTTGAGACGTTTTTGCTGTATGGGGGGTTGTACCAGATGATGTTGTTTCGTTTTCTGTTCTTTTTTGGTTGGTTTCCTGGCGTGGGTTCATAGGTGAGGGTGAAATTGTATCCGCTTTCATCAAGGGCTTTTTGGTACGGAGGGGTTGCTTGGTCAAATTCAGCTTTGCTAGATGACAGCATCGATAGCCTTTTATTAATTCCGGTAGGTATTCTTTTCGTGGTGGTGGGTGGGTGGTTGCTGTCATGGTGCACGTATTGGAGTGTTGTGTTGGATTTCGTGAATGGTCGGTAGCTGTTATTTCTCAGGTTGAAAGTGACGTCGAGGAAGTTGACGGTTTGCTTGTTGGCTTCAATCGTGATCCGTAGGCCGTTCTCTTTGAAAATTTGGCATATGCGCTTCTTGGTATTCTCGCTGCTCCTTGGCGAGGCGCGACACACTGCCAGTCCGTCATCACGGTAAATACCAAGGTTCAGATTGAGGCTAGCGAGCTAACACATCCAACACATATGTAGGATTAACCGAGGGAGAGTTCAAAACCAGATGGAACAATCACAAGGCTTCTTTCAGGAACAAAAACCTGCGAAATACCACAGAACTCAGCAAACACATTTGGGACCTCAAAGACAATAATGTTGAATATTCAATATCATGGCAAATTCTTGCATCCAGCACACCTTACAATAGTGGTAATAAAAGATGCAACCTATGCTTGAAAGAGAAACTGTTTATTATCTACCGTCCAGACCTGTCATCCCTCAACAAGCGCAGCGAAATTGTAACAACATGCCGCCATAGACGGAAACACCTCCTAGGTAACACATGAACCAATCACCACGCCCCTAGGCCAGCCTGTACCCACCCACTCTGTGCCATATATAAACCATGGTATGCGAATGCTCCCATTAAAATCTCCTGACGATTGAGGGTACCCCCCTCATGAAACAGGCCTGTAGAGATGAAATAGTCTTGTGATTTTTTTTCCCCACACATACATATATATATATATATATATATATATATATATATATATATATATATATATATATATATATATATATATATATATATATATATATATATATATATATATATATGTATGTATGAAATACTTGACTTGGTGAATTCTAGCTGTCAATATACTCCCCCCCTCTTAACCACGCCCCCCACCCTCCACCCCCCACCCCCCGAAATCGGAGCTCTCAAGGTTGGCAAGTATGCACAGGAGGGCATAAAGGACAAAAACCAAAGGATCATTTAAATCAGAGCCAATATAGGAAATTATTTAATGATTTGGTTGATGTTCTTATTCCATCCATCCATCCATCCATCCATCCATTTTCTACCGCTTATTCCCTTTGGGATGGCGGGGGGCGCTGGAGCCTATCTCAGCTACAATCAGGCGGAAGGCGGGGTACACCCTGGACAAGTCGCCACCTCATTGCAGGTTCTTATTCCAAATGATTTCCATCCATCCATCCATCCATCCATTTTCTACCGCTTGTCCCTTTTATTAAATTAAATGATATCCATATTTCCCAATTCGTCACGTTTCATGTGTCAGGTCATCTGTGACGAATGGGGCCATATCATTCCGCTTCCTACTGTACTGTACAAAGTGATTAAGACTGAGTATTTGGTGGATTTCCACCACAGTACAGCCCAGACCTGCTAGGATTAGGCTGAGAGGACTGTGTCAAAATGTCAATTAAAATATTTTTTAGGAACTGTTCGTATTATTATACGAATCATCTTGTTGGTTTTGTTAATAACTAAAACAAGTATCTTGGTAGCTAAATCTGTTGTGCACGTAGGAAACAGGAGCGCAACACGGTCACGTCAATAAAAGCTCTGGTGTGTGCAGATAACAACCAGCAGGCCTCCTTAAATTCCCTCACAGCGTGCAGCTGAGAGCGACACATTGGCTGGGCCGCACTGA
The DNA here is from genome assembly GCF_033978685.3 of Nerophis lumbriciformis. Lineage (NCBI taxonomy): Eukaryota > Metazoa > Chordata > Actinopteri > Syngnathiformes > Syngnathidae > Nerophis > Nerophis lumbriciformis. Next base: position 2,181,733 of record NC_084585.2, on the reverse strand, counting down.
GACGACTCAACTTCAAGGTAAAACATTTTTATTTTGACATAGTGGATTGTGTCATTTGCAGGCATTGACCAAAAATCATGCATCCTTCGCTTATCCCAGAGGTGGGCAACCAAAAATACAAAAAACTAATCAGTCTGGAGCCGCAAAAAATGAAAAGTCTTATATAAGTGTTATAATGAAGGCAACACATGATGTAAGTGTCTATATTAGCCTACTATCAAAATGACTTTAAAAGTCTTATATAAGTGTTATAATGAAGACAACACATGATGTAAGTGTCTATATTAGCCTACTATCAAAATGACTTTAAAAGTCTTATATAAGTGTTATAATGAAGGCAACACATGATGTAAGTGTCTATATTACCTATATTAGCCTACTATCAAAATGACTTTAAAATATACTTGCCAACCCTCACGAATTTTCCGGGAGACTCCCGAAATTCGGCGCCTCTCCCGAAAATCTCCCGATTTTCAGCCGGAGCTGGAGGCCACGCCCCCTCCAGCTCCATGCGGACCTGACGGGAGGACAACAGGGTGACAAGAACTAAATCTAAATTATGTTTATCTTACCTAAAAATAAATGTATTTATTAATTTAAAAAAAAAAAAAATTTTTTTTTTACTATATTTTGCTAAAAACATCAAAATTAATTGTATTTTTATTTGTATTTTTTCTGACTCCTTATTACATCCAGTCATAGAATTATGCATTAAAATAAACACATTTGAAATAATACATTTTAAATGATCATAATAATTAATTTTAAATTATCATAATAATTCATTTAAAATGACCATATTTAATTATTAAAATAATTGCTTGTTTATAAACAACTTTAGCATTTTATTCATTACATTTTGAAGCTCTCAGAAGCCAAATTATGTTATATTCCTTAAGATTTATTTATGCAAGTTTGAAGTATCAATTATCTAAACACAGTTTTGTTTGCATATTTTCAGGATGTATATATATATATATATATATATATATATATATATATATATATATATATATATATATATATATATGTATGAAATACTTGACTTGGTGAATTCGAGCTGTCAATATACTCCTCCCCTCTTAACCACGCCCCCAACCACGCCCCCACCACCACCTCCCGAAATTGGAGGTCTCAAGGTTGGCAAGTATGCTTTAAAAGTCTTATATAAGTGTTATAATGAAGACAACACATGATGTAAGTGTCTATATTAGCCTACTATCAAAATGACTTTAAAAGTCTTATATAAGTGTTATAATGAAGACAACACATGATGTAAGTGTCTGTATTAGCCTACTATCAAAATGACTTTAAAAGTCTTATATAAGTGTTATAATGAAGACAACACATGATGTAAGTGTCTATATTAGCCTACTATCAAAATGACTTTAAAAGTCTTATATAAGTGTTATAATGAAGACAACACATGATGTAAGTGTCTATATTAGCTATATTAGCCTACTATCAAAAATGACTTTAAAAGTCTTATATAAGTGTTATAATGAAGACAACACATGATGTAAGTGTCTATATTAGCCTACTATCAAAATGACTTTAAAAGTCTTATATAAGTGTTATAATGAAGACAACACATGATGTAAGTGTCTATATTAGATGTATTAGCCTACTATCAAAATGACTTTAAAAGTCTTATATAAGTGTTATAATAAAGACAACACATTATGTAAGTGTCTATATTAGCCTACTATCAATATGACTTTAAAAGTCTTATATGAGTGTTATAATGAAGACAACACATGATGTAAGTGTCTATATTAGATATATTAGCCTACTATCAAAATGACTTTAAAAGTCTTATATAAGTGTTATAATGAAGACAACACATGATGTAAGTGTCTATATTAGCCGACTATCAAAATGACTTTAAAAGTCTTATAAAAGTGTTATAATGAAGGCAACACATGATGTAAGTGTCTATATTAACCTACTATCAAAATGACTTTAAAAGTCTTATATAAGTGTTATAATGAAGGCAACACATGATGTAAGTGTCTATATTAGCCTACTATCAAAATGACTTTAAAAGTCTTATATAAGTGTTATAATGAAGACAACACATGATGTAAGTGTCTATATTAGCTATATTAGCCTACTATCAAAATGACTTTAAAAGTCTTATATAAGTGTTATAATGAAGACAACACATGATGTACGTGTCTATATTAGCCTACTATCAAAATGACTGTAAAAGTCTTATATAAGTGTTATAATGAAGACAACACATGATGTAAGTGTCTATATTAGCCTACTATCAAAATGACTTTAAAAGTCTTATATAAGTGTTATAATGAAGGCAACACATGATGTAAGTGTCTATATTAGCCTACTATCAAAATGACTTTAAAATATACTTGCCAACCCTCCCGAATTTTCCGGGAGACTCCCGAAATTCGGCGCCTCTCCCGAAAACCTCCCGGGGCAAATATTCTCCCGAAAATCTCCCGATTTCGGGAGGACAACAGGGTGACAAGAACTAAATCTAAATTATGTTTATCTTACCTAAAAATAAATGTATTTATTAATTAAAAAATTTTTTTTTTTTTTTTTACTATATTTTGCTAAAAACATCAAAATTAATTGTATTTTTATTTGTATTTTTTTTATTACATCCAGTCATAGAATTATGCATTAAAATAAACACATTTGAAATAAAACATTTTAAATGATCATAATAATTAATTTTAAATTATCATAATAATTCATTTAAAATGACCATATTTAATTATTAAAATAATTGCTTGTTTATCAACAACTTTAGCATTTTATTCATTACATTTTGAAGCTCTCAGAAGCCAAGTTATGTTATATTCCTTAAGATTTATTTATGCAAGTTTGAAGTATCAATTATCTAAACACAGTTTTGTTTGCATATTTTCAGGATGTATATATATATATATATATATATATATATATATATATATATATATACAGGTAAAAGCCAGTAAATTAGAATATTTTGAAAAACTTGATTTATTTCAGTAATTGCATTCAAAAGGTGTAACTTGTACATTATATTTATTCATTGCACACAGACTGATGCATTCAAATGTTTATTTCATTTAATTTTGATGATTTGAAGTGGCAACAAATGAAAATCCAAAATTCCGTGTGTCACAAAATTAGAATATTACTTAAGGCTAATACAAAAAAGGGATTTTTAGAAATGTTGGCCAACTGAAAAGTATGAAAATGAAAAATATGAGCATGTACAATACTCAATACTTGGTTGGAGCTCCTTTTGCCTCAATTACTGCGTTAATGCGGCGTGGCATGGAGTCCATGAGTTTCTGGCACTGCTCAGGTGTTATGAGAGCCCAGGTTGCTCTGATAGTGGCCTTCAACTCTTCTGCGTTTTTGGGTCTGGCATTCTGCATCTTCCTTTTCACAATAGCCCACAGATTTTCTATGGGGCTAAGGTCAGGGGAGTTGGCGGGCCAATTTAGAACAGAAATACCATGGTCCGTAAACCAGGCACGGGTAGATTTTGCGCTGTGTGCAGGCGCCAAGTCCTGTTGGAACTTGAAATCTCCATCTCCATAGAGCAGGTCAGCAGCAGGAAGCATGAAGTGCTCTAAAACTTGCTGGTAGACGGCTGCGTTGACCCTGGATCTCAGGAAACAGAGTGGACCGACACCAGCAGATGACATGGCACCCCAAACCATCACTGATGGTGGAAACTTTACACTAGACTTCAGGCAACGTGGATCCTGTGCCTCTCCTGTCTTCCTCCAGACTCTGGGACCTCGATTTCCAAAGGAAATGCAAAATTTGCATGGTTGGGTGATGGTTTGGGGTGCCATGTCATCTGCTGGTGTCGGTCCACTCTGTTTCCTGAGATCCAGGGTCAACGCAGCCGTCTACCAGCAAGTTTTAGAGTACTTCATGCTTCCTGCTGCTGACCTGCTCTATGGAGATGGAGATTTCAAGTTCCAACAGGACTTGGCGCCTGCACACAGCGCAAAATCTACCCGTGCCTGGTTTACGGACCATGGTATTTCTGTTCTAAATTGGCCCGCCAACTCCCCTGACCTTAGCCCCATAGAAAATCTGTGGGCTATTGTGAAAAGGAAGATGCAGAATGCCAGACCCAAAAACGCAGAAGAGTTGAAGGCCACTATCAGAGCAACCTGGGCTCTCATAACACCTGAGCAGTGCCAGAAACTCATCGACTCCATGCCACGCCGCATTAACGCAGTAATTGAGGCAAAAGGAGCTCCAACCAAGTATTGAGTATTGTACATGCTCATATTTTTCATTTTCATACTTTTCAGTTGGCCAACATTTCTAAAAATCCCTTTTTTGTATTAGCCTTAAGTAATATTCTAATTTTGTGACACACGGAATTTTGGATTTTCATTTGTTGCCACTTCAAATCATCAAAATTAAATGAAATAAACATTTGAATGCATCAGTCTGTGTGCAATGAATAAATATAATGTACAAGTTACACCTTTTGAATGCAATTACTGAAATAAATCAAGTTTTTCAAAATATTCTAATTTACTGGCTTTTACCTGTATATATGTATGAAATACTTGACTTGGTGAATTCTAGCTGTCAATATACTCCTCCCCTCTTAACCACGCCCCCAACCACGCCCCCCCCACCACCTCCCGAAATTGGAGGTCTCAAGGTTGGCAAGTATGCTTTAAAAGTCTTATATAAGTGTTATAATGAAGACAACACATGATGTAAGTGTCTATATTAGCCTACTATCAAAATGACTTTAAAAGTCTTATATAAGTGTTATAATGAAGACAACACATGATGTAAGTGTCTATATTAGCCTACTATCAAAATGACTTTAAAAGTCTTATATAAGTGTTATAATGAAGACAACACATGATGTAAGTGTCTATATTAGCCTACTATCAAAATGACTTTAAAAGTCTTATATAAGTGTTATAATGAAGACAACACATGATGAAAGTGTCTATATTAGCCTACTATCAAAATGTGTATGTGTCTGAAGCAAATCTTCATCGACAGAAATGTTGAAATGTAATATTTATTTTAGACATTTTTACAACATAAGAAAACATTAGTAAAACTTCTCACAGGATGAGATAACTCCTGGAAGTGACTGTCTTAGAATGGCCAAAGGTATAGATGTGTGTGTCCAACTTAAAGGAAACTGTCTTCTTTTAACGGATTTCTTACTATCCTTGCAAGCTGGGTAACTTTTGCTGTGGTCTGGAACAACGTGGCACACAAACAACTATCAGACATGCAGCCAATATTACATACAGATAATGTGTCATGAGACATGCACAACTAAATTATATACAAAGAGGATAAAAGTAAAGGAAATGAAATGAGCTCAAATATAGCTACAAATGAGACATGATGATGCAATATGTACATACAGCTAGCCTAAATGGCATGTTAGCATGGATTAGCTTGCAGTCATGCACTGACCAAATATGCCTGATTAGCACTCCAACAAGTCAATAACATCAACAAAGCTCACCTTTGTGCATTCACGCACAGCATAAAACGTTTGGTGGACAAAATGAGACAGAGGCGTGGAAAATTTGACATGTAAACAAACTGTTGCGTCCCAGTCCACACTATGGTGAGTTCAAGAACCGCCGAAATGAGTAGGACAAAAGGATGTTGACCATAAGTGAAGCATACACACAAACATATTAAACTGTGGTAGTTCTAACATTTGTGTCATGTTTGTCTTCAAACAAAAAACATCTAAAAGCAAAAAAAAAAAAAAAAAGTTTCCCCCAACTTTTTCCATTTTCAATCCTTTTTTAAATCAGAATTAGAATCAGAAGAGTTTTTATTGCCATTGTTTGAGAACGTATTCACAAACTAGGAATTTTACTTGGTGCAATGTTGCAACATAAAACACATATAACCAGAGGTGGGTAGAGTAGCCAGAAATTGTACTCAAGTAAGAGTACTGTTACTTTAGAGATTTATTACTCAAGTAAAAGTAAGGAGTAGTCACCCAAATATTTACTTGAGTAAAAGTAAAAAGTATGTTGTGAAAAAACTACTCAAGTACTGAGTAACTGATGAGTAACATACACACACATATCATATATATATATATATATATATATATATATATATATATATATATATATATATATATATATATATATATATATATATATATATATATATATATATATGTCTTAATAAGGTTATCCAAAAAATAGTGCTCGATACCGTAGTAGAGCGCAATATATGTATGTGTGGGGAAAAAAAAATCACAAGACTATTTCATCTCTACAGGCCTGTTTCATGAGGGGGGTACCCTCAATCGTCAGGAGATTTTAATGGGAGCATTCGCATACAAGGACATTAACACATCCGACACATATGTAGGATTAACCGAGGGTGAATTCAAAACCAGATGGAACAATCACAAGGCTTCTTTCAGGAACCAAAACCTGCGAAATACCACAGAACTCAGCAAACACATTTGGGACCTCAAAGACAATAATGTTGAATATTCAATAACATGGCAAATTCTTGCATCCAGCACACCTTACAATAGTGGTAATAAAAGATGCAACCTATGCTTGAAAGAGAAACTGTTTATTATCTACCGTCCAGACCTGTCATCCCTCAACAAGCGCAGCGAAATTGTAACAGCATGCCGCCATAGACGGAAACACCTCCTAGGTAACACATGAACCAATCACCACGCCCCTAGGCCAGCCTGTACCCACCCACTCTGTGCCCTATATAAACCATGGTATGCGAATGCTCCCATTAAAATCTCCTGACGATTGAGGGTACCCCCCTCATGAAACAGGCCTGTAGAGATGAAATAGTCTTGTGATTTTTTTCCCCCACACATATATATATATATATATATGTATATATATATATATATATATATATATATATATATATATATATATATATATATATATATATATATATATATATATATATATATATATATATATATATATATATATATATATATATATATATTTATATATATATGTATGTATTTATATATATATGTATATATATATATATGTATGTGTGGGAAAAAAATCACAAGACTATTTTTTTATTTATTTTATTTTTATTTTTTATTTTTATTTTATTTATTTTTATTTTTTATTTTTTATTTATTTTATTTTTTTCCCCACACATACATATATTGCGCTCTACTACGGTATCGAGCACTATTTTTTGGATAACCTTATTAAGACATATATGTATATATATATATATATATATATATATATATATATATATATATATATACATATATATATATATATATATATATGTATATATATATATATATATATATATATATATATATATATATATATATATATATATATATATATATATATATATATATATACACACACACATTTATATTATATTATATTATTTATTTTGCCGTTTTTGTTTACATGTTAAAGGTGTTTTAATGAATATACATGCATGTTTAACACATATAGATTCCTTTCTTTCATGAAGACAAGAATATAAGTTGGTGTATTGTCTGATTCTGATGACTTGTATTGATTGTAATCAGACAGTAGTGATGATAACGTCCACGTTTTCAAATGGAGGAGAAGAAAAGTTTCTCCTTTCCGTCTAATACCACATGAAAGTGGTTGGTTTTTGGCATTTTATTTGTCCAGCTTCCATATTCGTTTTTATACACTTTACAAGAAATACATTGGCGGCAAATTCCGTAGCTTGCTAGCTTGTTTGCGCTGGCTTTCGGAGACTCTTATTTTGTAAGCGCAGGCGCGATGGAGCGGCACTTTTATTGTGAAGACAGGAACTGTGCAGTCAGTCTTTAGGCTTTTGACGGGATGTACGGTTGAAATAAAAACGTGTCTTTTTTCCTTCACACTTTTGATTGATTGATTGGAACTTTTATTAGTAGATTGCACAGTACAGTACATATTCCGTACAATTGACCACTAAATGGTAACACCCCAATAAGTTTTTCAACTTGTTTAAGTCAGGTCATGTGACCGCCTGGCTCTGTTTGATTGGTCCAACGTCACCAGTGACTGCATCTGATTGGTGGAACGAAGTGAAACGTCACCAGTAAGGCAGGCACTTTGAAGGTCTGTCTGACAGACCAAAACAAACAAAGCGTGCATTAACAGATCGATAAAAATGAGTAGCGAGTAGCGAGCTGAATGTAGATAAAAGTAGCGGAGTAAAAGTAGCGTTTCTTCTCTATAAATATACTCAAGTAAAAGTAAAAGTAAGTTGCATTAAAACTACTCTTAGAAGTACAATTTATCCCAAAAGTTACTCAAGTAGATGTAACGGAGTAAATGTAGCGCGTTACTACCCACCTCTGCATATAACACAGAATATGTGTTTTATGTTCTACATACAAAAATGCTCCACTAGGGCGGCACCGAAGAGCCGCAGGTTGCTGACCCCCTGACCTTATCCTATAGAAAGCATCCCATAAATGAGCTGGAGGCTTCCTTCCACTGCTACTACCGTGTTTACTCAGCCTGCACCGAAGTGCTCGTTATTCCACTCCGTGACTCATTCTTGTGGGGGTCCTGCGAGGAGATATTTTTAGTATGTTGTCACAAAGATTGCACATGGAGACAAGTCGGGTTTGAGTTTCTGGGTGGAAGGATGACAGCTAATGTGCTTTAGCCTACTTGTCCTTTCATGTCGCTCACACATCCTCCACTCAAAGCATGCCAGTTACTATTTCACACACAGCTCAGGTTTCTATGTCTAGTTTGTAGGGTTGGACGCTATACCGGTACTAGTATAGAACTGCGATACTGATGAATCATATTCCGTACTATACCACCTCTAAAAAGTACCGATCCCCTGCCCCTTTTTTTTAACGGACATGACGGCGCGTCGTTACGTGGTGACATTGCTGGTTTTACCAGCAGAGGAGCATGTTGGGCAGCGCACACACACAGAGTACTTACAAGCAGACACAGTGTGTAGACAGAAAAGGGAGAATGGACGCATTTTGGTGTAAAAAGTCAAGATAAAGGTGAAGTTATAACACTGAAACACCCTCAGGAAGAGCTGCTTTAACACATGGCTAACATCCATCCACAGTGTTTTAGCTACTTCTAAATCACTAATCCTCGCCTCCATGGCGACAAATAAAGTAAGTTTCTTACAAGTACCATTATCACTGGAGGACGAGGAATAGCTAAACATGCTTCACTACACAGCGTAGGAGGATACAATAGCTCACCACCGTCACAATGTAAACAAACGCCATGGGTGGATCTACACCTGGCATCCACTGTAATGATACCAAGTACAATAGTCGATACTACTATGATTAGATCAATATTTTTTATCGTCACAAAATCTTTTATCCTTTTTAAAAAATGTATATTATGTTTATAAAGTCAGTAAATATGTCCCTGGACACATGAGGACTTTGAATATGACCAATGTATGATCCTGTAACTACTTGGTATCGGATCCATACCTAAATGTGTGGTATCATCCAAAACTAATGTCAAGTATCAAAGAAGAGAAGAATAAGTGATTATTACATTTGAACAGAAGTGTAGATAGAACATGTTCAAACAGAAAATAAGCAGATATTAACAGTAAATGAACAAGTAGATGAATAATCCCTTTTTACAGTTTGTCCCTCATAATGTGTAGAAAATAATAGGTGTATAAATGACACAATATGTTACTGCATACGACTAATTAGGAGTCTTTGTTTGTTTACTTACTACTAAAAGACTGTCAGGACATGGTCTTGGGTGTTTGCTTTTCCGAGATGCAACGGAAAATTGGCTCGGGCGAGACGGGAATGTGAGTACATTTTTTATTTAAAGACTATAAATACAAAACAAGGAAGTAAAACAAAAGGCGCGCACTAGTGATGGGTCCGGCAACACCGATGCATCGGCGCATGCGTCGAGCTCATAGAGCAAAACCCTGTGTCGGTGCACGTACCGCTTTTAGAAAGTCACGTGACCGATCATGAGCTGTTTTGGTCACGTGACCGATACGCCAACTGTGTCACACTGACGCCTCCTCTGTGCCCTGTGAGCGGCTCTTTTCTACAGCCGGAGAAATAATAACTAAGAAGAGAAATCGTCTAAAATGTAATACGTCGGAAAAACTTTTTTTTTTTTTTTTTATAAAAATGTGTAAAAAAATAAAATTAAAAAAATTCCCAGTCCACAATCATCCACAACACGTTCTCTTAGATTTCCATGTTATGATACATGTTCACATTATTTATTGACTGTATCTAAAAAAGATAAAAATATATTTTTATTTAAATGAAGATGTGAAATAATCCTAAATGAAATACAATGACTTGGTTTATATTATTGTATATACTAGGGCAGGGGTCACCAACGCGGTGCCCGCGGTCACCAGGTAGCCCGTAAGGACCAGATCAGCCTGTTCTAAAAATAGCTCAAAGAGCAGCACTTACCAGTGAGCTGCCTCCATTTTTTAAATTGTATTTATTTACTAGCAAGCTGGTCTCGCTTTGCTCGACATTTTTAATTCTAAAAGAGACAAAACTCAAATAGAATTTGAAAATCCAAGAAAATATTTTAAAGACTTGGTCTTCACTTGGAATAAGCGGTAGAAAATGGATGGATGGATGGGTCTTCACTTGTTTAAATAAATTCATTTATTTTTTTACTTTGCTTCTAATTACTTTTAGAAATACAATTTTAGAGAAAAAATACAACCTTAAAAATGATTTTAGGATTTTTAAACAAATATACCTTTTTGCCTTTTAAATTTCTTCCTCTTCTTTCCTGACAATTTAAATCAATGTTCAAGTAAATTTATTTATTTTTTATTGTAAATAATAAATATTTTAGCTTCTGTTTTTTCGACGAAGAATATTTGTGAAATATTTCTTCAAACTTACTATGATTAAAATTCAAAAAAATTATTCTGGCAAATCTAGAAAATCTGTAGAATCAAATTTAAATCTTATTTCAAAGTATTTTGAATTTATTTTAAAATTTTTGTTCTGGAAAATCTAGAAGAAATACTGATTTGTCTTTGTTAGAAATATAGCTTGGTCCAATTTGTTAAATATTCTAACAAAGTGCAGATTGGATTTGAACCAATTTAAAACATGTCATCAAAATTCTAAAATGTATCTTAATCAAGAAAAATTACTAATGATGTTCCATAAATTCTTTTTTTAATTTTTTCAAAAAGATTCAAATAAGCTAGTTTTTCTCTTCTTTTTGTCGGTTGAATTTTGAATTATAAAGAGTCGAAATTGAAGATAAACTATGTTTCAAAATTTTATTTAAAATTTTTTCTTGTTTTCTCCTCTTTTAAACCGTTCAATTAAGTGTTTTTTTTCATCATTTATTCTCTACAAAAAACCTTCCGTAAAAGGGAAAAAAAATGTACAATGGAATGACAGACAGAAATACCCATTTTTTTTATATATATAAATGTATTTATTTAGCTATTTTTGTTTAAATCACACTTACGTGTAACTTACAAATGACAATATATTTATTTATTTAAGTGTGTATCAAACTGGTAGCCCTTCGCATTAATCAGTACCCAAGAAGTAGTTTTTGGTTTCAAAAAGGTTGGTGACCCCTGTACTAGGGCATCAAATCAGTGTCAGTTGAGTCGGTCCATAGGTTGCCTGTAGGGATTTTTAATGTCCAGCAGATGTCAGTATTTAGTGACACAGTATCGACACAGTATCAATACAGTTTTGCAATGTGTCGAAACGCTTCATGACGCCTCATCAACCCATCACTAGCGCGCACAATGGCGGAGAACAAACTATGAAACCAAACACTTGCACAAAGGCAAAAACTATGAACAACAAAATACACTAACTGTGGCAATAATAAACAAAACTTACTTGGCATGGACAAAAACGGCATGAAAAAGCGCAGCAAGGGTCATAAGAGTGTACAGAAGCATAAATGTGGAGATGTCGTCAGAACGACAAACTGAAAAGAATGAACTTAAATACTATGGACATGATTAGTGAAAGCAGGTGCGTGACTCAAAACGTGAAACAGGTGCGTGACGTGACAGGTGAAAACTAATGGTTGCTATGGTGACAAACAAGAGTGCACAATGAGTCCAAACGTGGGACAGGTGAAACTAATGGGGTAATCATGGAAACAAGACAAGGGAGTGAAAAGCCAGAAAATAAAGAGTCCTATAACTAAACAAAACAAAACATGACGTGACTAAAACAACACATGATTACACAGACATGACAAAGACAAGTTGTCTAGTATGTTCAACATTTTATTTAAGGACTAAATGACAATAATAAACATATGTTTCATGTACACTAACATTTGTTGTTCAAATAAAGACAATAATGCTATTTTTTGTGGTCCCTTTTATTTAAAAAAGTATCGAAAAGAATGGAAATACATTTTGGTACCCGTACCGAAATATTGGTATCAGGGCAACCCTAAAATGTGTATTATCAGATTTAGGGTTGTAAAAAAGACAAATATGTCAGTTTCTTTAGAGCAGTGGTTCTCAAACTTTTTTTTGTCATCCCCCACTTTGGACAAGGGGGAGTTTTCAAGCCCCACCTGCCCCCATCGCCCCAACAGAGCGCTAATGCCAAGCTTTAACATTTTCAAATTTATTGAACATCAAGTTGTATACATTCAAACTCAATAACATAAAATAACATTAAGTTCAATAATAAATAAAATAACTGTGCAGCTGTGGTATAACTTGCATCAAGTTCAATAATAAATAAAATAACTTCCATCAAGTTCAATAATAAATAAAACAAAAGTGTTATAACTTGCATCAAGTTCAATAATAAATAAAAATAACTGTTATAACTTGCATCAAGTTCAACAATAAATCAAAAAAAGTGTTATAACTTGCATCATGTTCAATAATAAATCAAAAAAAGTGTTATAACTTGCATCAAGTTCAATAATAAATCAAATAAAAGTGTTATAACTTGCATCAAGTTCAATAATAAATCAAAAAGTGTTATAACTTGCATCACGTTCAATAATAAATCAAAAAAAGTGTTATAACTTGCATCAAGTTCAATAATAAATCAAATAACTTGCATCAAGTTCAATAATAAATCAAAAAAAGTGTTATAACTTGCATCAAGTTCAATAATAAATAAAACAAAAGTGTTATAACTTGCATCAAGTTCAATAATAAAAAAAAGGTGTTATAACTTGCATCAAGTTCAATAATAAATCAAATAAAAGTGTTATAACTTGCATCAAGTTCAATAATAAATCAAATAACTTGCATCAAGTTCAATAATAAATCAAAAAAAGTGTTATAACTTGCATCAAGTTCAATAATAAATAAAACAAAAGTGTTATAACTTGCATCAAGTTAAATAATAAATCAAAAAAAGTGTTATAACTTGCATCAAGTTCAATAATAAATAAAAAAAAGTGTTATAACTTGCATCAAGTTCAATAATAAATAAAACAAAAGTGTTATAACTTGAATCAAGTTCAATAATAAATCAAAAAAAGTGTTATAACTTGCATCAAGTTCAATAATAAATCAAATAACTTGCATCAAGTTCAATAATAAATACAATAAAAGTGCCACACAGTGCAATCTTTGCAAAAAAAAAAAAGGAGGAGCTATGCATTTGGCAAGACAGGGCAAGTGACAGCACTTTCCCCCAGGAGAGCCACCTTGCTTCACTGTGAAACAGCACGGCTGTATGATCAGCTCCCATTTCCTCACACAGTGCAGAGAACAGTCGCACTTTCAGTGGTCGTGTTTTGATCAAATTTACCGCGCTCACAACATCTGTTAAAACCTCATTGAGTTCGGGGCTGAGCTGCCTTGAAGCGAGTGCTTCCCGGTGAATGACACAGTGTGTGCCCGTCACATTTTTGTTTCTCTGCAGGGGCTGGCTCTGGCTCGACGACCTTTGAGGTGCGAGTCACAAATGTATATATTTGTGTAATTGTGATCCACACATTAGCCTGCTACCCATCCGCGCGAAAGTTTGTTCCGCTTAGCCCCGCCCCCATTAGTTACTGTTGCTATGTCTGTCAAACTTTTGCTCGTACCGAGAAATTTAAAGCCTACAGTAAAAATAAGTACCGGTAATTTCCATTTATTTATATAGCGGATTTCACAGACAGAATCACAAAGTGATTTACAGTGTGTATAGAAAATGAAAGCATAGTAAAAAAAATAATCTAAGAATATAATAATTAAAAAAAAAATTTAAAGTGAAATTTCCTCCCGTTCCTCGCGCCCCACCTGCCATGTCTCTATTCCCCACCAGTGGGGCGCGACCCACACTTTGAGAAACGCTGCTTTAGAGAGAATAGCAAGCAAAAATAGGCATGGACTTGGAGAAATGTCCCTTGAAGACAGAAATAACATCTTTGGTGAATTCCACAGTGCTATGGAGCAGAAAGGGCCAGCAGGAGAGCAGCATTTGGTGGGGAAGAAAGAAGAATTGATCGAAGCAAAGCGCACTTTCAGAACATTGGAAGGTCGAGATGTACTGATCATCTACCACCAGGGAGGCTTCTATGCTCTGGACTCTTACTGTTATCGTGAGTTGTGTTTGTGCAAACTGCTCTGAGCGACAATCAGATAATATTTGGCACATTAACGGATATTCCTGTGCCATCTTGCTTTCACTTCAGCGGTACAAACACACATCCATTAACTCAATTGTTCTGTGGCCCACAAGGCAAAATCTTATTGTGGAGAACCAGCGTCCTCTACAGCGGACGTCTGACTTTGGTCTTTTTATTTTGTCACAGTGACAGAACCCCTCTGTGGTTTTGAAGGACCTACTGCAACAATGCCAGTCAAAGATCATCTCTTTGACAGCTCTCTTTCTGGAGTCTCTGACAGTTTTTTTTTAACTGAACTCCAAACGATTATCGTATTTTCCGGACCATAGGGCGAACCGGATTATAAGGCGCACTGCCGATGAGCGGGTCTATTCAGGTCTATTTTCATACAAAAGGCGCATTAAAGGAGTCATATTATGATTATTTTCTAAATGTAAAAGACTTCCTTGTGGTCTACATAACATGTAATGATGGTTCTTTGCTCAAAATGTTGCATAGATGATGTTTTACACATCATCTTCAAGTCGCTTTCTGACAGTCTCTTCAGTTTTGTGGGCGCTCTTCAGAGGTGGGTAGAGTAGCCAGAAATTGTACTCAAGTAAGAGTACTGTTACTTTAGAGATTTATTACTCAAGTAAAAGTAAGGAGTAGTCACCCAAATATTTACTTGAGTAAAAGTAAAAAGTATGTTGTAAAAAAACTACTCAAGTACTGAGTAACTGATGAGTAACATACACACTCATATCATATATATATATATATATATATATATATATATATATATATATATACACACACACACATATATACATATATATATACACACATATATATATATATATATATATATATATATATATATACATACATTGATATATACAGTATATAATTTATATATATATATTTTTTGCCGTTTTTGTTTACATGTTAATAGTGTTTTAATGAATTTACATGCATGTTTAACACATATAGATTCCTTTCTTTCATGAAGTCTAGAATATAAGTTGGTGTATTACCTGATTCTGATGACTTGCATTGATTGTAATTGATAACGTCCACATTTTCAAATGGAGGAGAAAAAAAGTTCCTCCTTTCTGTCTAATACCACATGAAAGTGGTTGGTTTTTGGCATCTTATATGTCCAGCTTCCATATTCGTTTTTATACACTTTACAAGAAATACATTGGTGGCAAACTCCGTAGCTTGCTAGCTTGTTTGCGCAGGCTTTCGGAGACTCTTATTTTGAAAGCGCAGGCGCGATGGAGCGGCACTTTTATTGTGAAGACAGGAACTGTGCAGTCAGTCTTTAGGCTTTTGAAATAAAAAATGGTCTTTTTTCCTTCACACTTTTGATTGATTGATTGGAACTTGTATTAGTAGATTGCACAGTACAGTACATATTCCGTACAATTGACCACTAAATGGTAACACCCCACCCTTGTTTAAGTCAGGTCATGTGACCCCTGGCTCTGTTTGATTGGTCCAACGTCACCAGTGACTGCATCTGATTGGTGGAACGGAGTGAACGTCACCAGTGACTTCATTTGTTGAAACACAGACACTATGAAGGTCTGTCTGACAGACCAAAACAAACAAAGCGTGCATTAACAGATCGATAAAAATTAGTAGCGAGTAGCGAGCTGAATGTAGATAAAAGTAGCGGAGTAAAAGTAGCGTTTCTTCTCTATAAATATACTCAAGTAAAAGTAAAAGTATGTTGCATTAAAACTACTCTTAGAAGTACAATTTATCCCAAAAGTTACTCAAGTAGATGTAACGAAGTAAATGTAGCGCGTTACTACCCACCTCTGGCGCTCTTATTTACGTGCCTCCACTTGGACAGCGTCTTCTCCTTGTTGTAGCGGTGTAGCGTGCAAGGACGGGAGTGGAAGAAGTGTCAAAAGATGGCGCTAACTGTTTTACTGACATTCACACTTTACTTCAATCAATAACTGGAGCAGCATCTCCTCATCCGTGGCTCACTACACTCTTAGAAATAAGGGTTCTAAAAGGGTTTTTCTACAAGGTTCTAACTGGAACCATTTGCTTCTGAAAAACCCTTTCCCGAAGAAAGGGTTTTTCAAGGGTTCTTGGTAACGCTAATGGTTCCAGTAAGAACCATTTTGATCCAGAGAACCCTTTAAAACCCCTTTTCTGAATAATTGGTTTTAAAAGGGTTCTCACTAACACTAAGGGTTCCAGTAAGAACTATTTTGATCCAGAGAACCGTTTTTGGAAGAAAGAGTTCTTCAGGGATTGTTGAAAGCATGGGTAAGATCCTGTGTCACCAGGGACATACTTCCTGATAACATTTGCCAATAATGGTGCCTATCTTTAAATAAATGTTTTTCTCATTCAAATGTTTTGAATGTTTGTTCAATGTCAACATGATAAATGATCACAATATAATATGAACTAAACTGATCTGTAGAATACAATATGGTTCTTTATAGAACCCTCAGAAGACAAGACGGTTATCGGTGAAAACCTTTGAAAAGGGATGTTTTTAGAACCCCCTGTGTCAGATCTAGGTGAAACCCTTGAAACATGAAAGAGTTCTTTGTGGAACTCCCTGTGTGAGTTCTAGATGAAACCCTTCAAACATGAAAGGGTTCTTAGTGGAACTCCCTGCATAGGTTCTAGATGAAACCCTTGACAAACGAAAGGGTTCTTAGTGGAACTCCCTGTGTGGGTTCTAGATGAAACCCTTGAAATACCAAAGGTTTCTTAGTGGAACTCCCTGCGTGGGTTCTAGATGAAAGTCTTGAAATACAAAAGGGTTCTTAGTGGAACTCCCTGCGTGGGTTCTAGATGAAACCCTTGAAATACGAAAGGGTTCTTAGTGGAACTCCCTGCGTGGGTTCTTTGTAAAACCTCTCATGGGGGGTTCTGGGTGGAACCTTACACACACAGTCCTAGGTAGAACCCTCCAAAAGGGTTCCAGGTGGAACCTTTATAAAAAGGTTCTACCTGGAGCCAAAAAGGGTTCTCCTATGAGGACGAGCCGAAGAACCATATATGGTTCTACATAGCACTTTTATTTCTAAGAGTGTAGTGCAACAACAACGCCCGAAATGTGTCTCTAATAACTAAAGTTCCTTGGGTGAATAATGTAAAGTCACTACACCGGTATGTTTTAGTGCTTTCATGGTGAGTTTACTGACAGATATAAGTAAGAACTTTACACTACTTTATATTAGAAATGGCAACAGTGGAGGATGAATGTCACATAACAAGAAGATAGAGAAAAATAAGAAGCTTATCGACTACGGTGTCGACACGGACTACAAAGGTGAATGTGCGCAAATTTTCAGGACTTATGTAGATCCCAAATACAGATCAGCAGGTACCAGAAGGTAAGACAAGTTGCTTTTGCATAATATTGTGAAACAAAACGCCAAATAATATGTCTGCTAATGGGTGCCATTTTGCAGTACTTATACACACAGCACGTTAATACTTGTATCTCTGACTATGGTTGCCGTAATGCGCCGACAATCCATCAAGCAATGAGGCTTCAAAGTCCTACTAAAACATTTGGACAGATTTTTGAGTGCCGTGTGTAATGTTGTTTAGTTTCAATGGAACATTTAAAGTTTTGGTGTTGTTTACTAGCGTCATATTGCAGTCTACACGTATCTCTTATGTGTGACTGCCATCTACTGGTCACACTTATCATTGCAACATGTACCAAATAAAATTGTTTCGTGGTCGGTAAGCACAACCAGAATTATTCCGTAAATTAGGCGCACTGTTGAGTTTTGAAAAAAAAAATATTGAGCCCCAATAGAAAACGCTCTATAGCCCGCAGACTTTTTTTGGGCTCTGGGAATCACTAATAAGCCGGAGTTCTTTGAAAGCAGATTTCTTGCCGGGACATATGGTACAATGCAATCGACAAGATAGGACGGAGCTAGACCGTGTAGTATTTTATACGTAAGTAGTAAAACCTTAAAGTCACATCTTAAGTGCACAGGAAGCCAGTGCAGGTGAGCCAGTATAGGTATATATGTATGTATATATGTATATAAAGGTTTGTACAGTATAGGCGTAATATGATCAAACTTTCTTGTTCTTGTCAAAAGTCTAGCAGCCGCATTTTGTACCAATTGTAGTCTTTTAATGCTAGACATAGGGAGACCCCAAAATAATACGTTACAGTAGTCGAGACGAGACGTAACGAACGCATGAATAATGATCTCAGCGTCGCTAGTGGATAAAATAGAACGAATTTTAGCGATATTACGGAGATGAAAGAAGGCCGTTTTAGTAACACTCTTAATGTGTGACTCAAAGGAGAGAGTTGGGTGGAAGATAATACCCAGATTCTTTACTGATTCGCCTTGTGTAATTGTTTGGTTGTCAAATGTTAAGGTGGTATTATTAAATAAATGTCGGTGTTTAGCAGGACCGATAATCAGCATTTCCGTTTTCTTGGCGTTGAGTTGCAAGAAGTTAGCGGACATCCATTGTTTAATTTCATTAAGACACGCCTCCAGCTGACTACAATCCGGCGTGTTGGTCAGCTTTAGGGGCATGTAGAGTTGGCTGTCATCAGCATAACAATGAAAGCTAACACCGTATTTGCGTATGATGTCGCCTAGCGGCAGCATGTAAATACTAAAGAGTGCAGGGCCAAGAACCGAACCCTGAGGAACTCCGCACGTTACCTTAACATAGTCCGAGGTCACATTATTATGGGAGACGCATTGCATCCTGTCAGTAAGATAAGAGTTAAACCACGACAAAGCTAAGTCTGACATACCAATACGTGTTTTGATACGCTCTAATAAAATATTATGATCGACGGTATGGAAAGCAGCGCTAAGATCAAGAAGCAGCAACATAGATGACGCATCAGAATCCATCGTTAGCAGTAGATCATTAGTCATTTTTGCGAGGGCTGTCTCCGTAGAGTGATTTGCCCTGAAACCGGATTGAAAAGGTTCACAGAGATTGTTAGACACTAAGTGTTCATTTAGCTGCTGTGCGACAATTTTTTCGAGGATTTTCGAAATAAAGGGAAGGTGGGACACCGGCCGGTAGTTTACCATAACATAACATGACAATCAACAATGTCCCCACAAAGAAGGATAAAAACAACTGAAATATTCTTGATTGCTAAAACAAAGTAGATGCGGGAAATATCGCTCAAAGGAAGACATGAAACTGCTACAGGAAAATACCAAAAAAAGAGGATAAGCCACCAAAATAGGAGTGTAAGACAAGAAGTAAAACACTACACACAGGAAAACAGCAAAAAAAAGTCCAAATAAGTCGTGGTGTGATGTGACAGGTGGTGACAGTACACCTACTTTGAGACAAGAGCTATAGTCATGCATGCTTGGTTATGCTTTAAAGTCACATCCAACAATTGCGACGACGACTTTTTACTGTCAACCGAGTTTCCTTTTTTAATGATTTCTGCTGGTGGTGTGCCTCTGGATTTTTTCAACGCAAAGCATGTGCCTTGGCTCAAAAAAGGTTGAAAAACACTGTGCTATAAACAAGAGACCTCTACTGTTTTTAAGAATTGGCCGCAAAAATGTTTGCCTCCCAAGTTTTGAACTGAACACGGGCTTGAAGGGCCCCGCAGTAGGACCAGAGGGTGATAACATTTTCAGAATCAGAATCAGAATCAGCTTTATTGTCATTACGCAAGGTAACGAGATTGAGGCCATTCCATACAGTGCGATGTGTGCATGCTAGAAAAACAATGTGCAAATATATAAAAATATAAAAAATGTAGAAGTGCAATGAATATGGTGTGAAATGAATATATACATGAAAAAAAACAAAACAAAAACAGGGTGGTTGGTGGAATGGGTTATTGCACCGAAGAGAAGGCAGTTATGAGGGACAATGGGGCAGTCCGTTCAGGATGGTTATGGCCCTGGGGAAGAAGCTGTTCTTTAGCCTGTTTGTTTTGGTTTTAATGCACCTGTAGCGCTTCCCAGAGGATATCAGTCCGAGCCTTCTGCAATATAGTGATGATTATTTACTCCTTTCAACAGACGCTGGTGGGATGCTGCACAACGGGGACATCGAGGTGAGGTTTGCATCATCAACATCAGGCATGCGCTCCAGTCATTGGTTGACGCTCTTCTCCAACATGGCAGGACATCGATGGCAAGCTGTGCATCGTGTGTCCCCGCCACAAGTACAAGATTTCCCTGGCCAAAGGTGAAGGTTTCTACAAAGCCACTGACCCCACCCAGAAAACCCCCGGGCCCAGATGGTTCTCCAAAGGAGTGAAGCAGCGAGTCCACACGGTAACGGAGACCGACGGGGACGTCTACGTAAAACTGTCTGGGGAGCCGGGGTGGATCGACTCGGACTATTTCCAGGGAGAGGAGGGCAAAGTGGAAAGGGCCAGAGCTGAGGCCCTTGAGAAGATGACATCGCACTAATGGAGGATGCACACTTCTGTCGCGCTATGTTTACATAAAGACTGTAAGTACAGTAGCGCATGTTAGACCTTTAGTATATACCCATGTTGGAGCTGTGTGCTTTACCAAATATGATCATGTTCTGTTCATTATAAACCTCCAGAAGTGAAGAGGAGTTGTTGTATTATGTTGCATACATTTCAATACAAACTGTCCAATGAGTGTAGTTCGTCTATACCAGGGTTCCGCAACCAAAAACGTTGGGTTTGAATATTGGATCAAAAATACAAAAAAGAAATCTGTCTGGAGCCGCAAAAAATGAAAAGTCTTATGATAAGTCCGGGCGAGGGTCAAAGATCGAGGAAGACAGTCCAAAGTCCACAGGGGAAATCAACGGAAGAATCACCAAGGGCAAAACTTGGGAGGGCACTGAGGGAGGACAAACAAGGAAGTCAGACACAGAGGGAAAACAGAGAGCATCAAGCTAGAGTAGGCTTACGGTACACCATTGAGAAACTAAGTTCCCGCCAGGATCCTTGGGTCCACTGGTGTTATGGTTACTGAGGGGAAGATGACGGCAACTGACACCAGAGGGCAGTATTGTTCAAAGATTTATTATATGTATAGACCGTATATATAATAATAAAACATTAATAATATATATATATATATTCAGGTGTACTGGAGAGGAGGCTACGCCGGATAGTCGAACCTCGGATTCAGGAGGAACAGTGTGGTTTTCGTCCTGGTCGTGGAACTGTGGACCAGCTCTATACTCTCGGCAGGGTCCTTGAGGGTGCATGGGAGTTTGCCCAACCAGTCTACATGTGCTTTGTGGACTTGGAGAAGGCATTTGACCGTGTCCCTCGGGAGGTCCTGTGGGGAGTGCTCAGAGAGTATGGGGTATCGGACTGTCTGATTGTGGCTGTCCGCTCCCTGTATGATCAGTGTCAGAGCTTGGTCCGCATTGCCGGTAGTAAGTCGGACACGTTTCCAGTGAGGGTTGGACTCCGCCAAGGCTGCCCTTTGTCACCCATTCTGTTCATAACTTTTATGGACAGAATTTCTAGGCGCAGTCAAGGCGTTGAGGGGATCTGGTTTGGTGGCTGAAGGATTAGGTCTCTGCTTTTTGCAGATGATGTGGTCCTGATGCCTTCATCTGGCCAGGATCTTCAGCTCTCACTGGATCGGTTCGCAGCCGAGTGTGAAGCGACTGGGATGAGAATCAGCACCTCCAAGTCCGAGTCCATGGTTCTCGCCCGGAAAAGGGTGGAGTGCCATCTCCGGGTTGGGGAGGAGATCTTGCCCCAAGTGGAGGAGTTCAAGTACCTCGGAGTCTTGTTCACGAGTGAGGGAAGAGTGGATCGTGAGATCGACAGGCGGATCGGTGCGGCGTCTTCAGTAATGCGGACGCTGTATCGATCCGTTGTGGTGAAGAAGGAGCTGAGCCGGAAGGCAAAGCTCTCGATTTACCGGTCGATCTACGTTCCCATCCTCACTTATGGTCATGAGCTTTGGGTTATGACCGAAAGGACAAGATCACGGGTACAAGTGGCCGAAATGAGTTTCCTCCGCCGGGTGGCGGGGCTCTCCCTTAGAGATAGGGTGAGAAGCTCTGCCATCCGGGGGGAGCTCAAAGTAAAGCCGCTGCTCCTCCACATCGAGAGGAGCCAGATGAGGTGGTTCGGGCATCTGGTCAGGATGCCACCCGAACGCCTCCCTAGGGAGGTGTTTAGGGCACGTCCGACCGGTAGGAGGCCGCGGGGAAGACCCAGGACACGTTGGGAAGACTATGTCTCCCGGCTGGCCTGGGAACGCCTCGGGGTCCCACAGGAAGAGCTGGACGAAATGGCTGGGGAGAGGGAAGTCTGGGCTTCCCTGCTTAGGCTGCTGCCCCCGCGACCCGACCTCGGATAAGCGGAAGAAGATGGATGGATGGATGGATAATAATATAAACTAGGGAAATGGAGTGTGAACTAGATCCAAGAGTGTGTATGGTGTAAGACTATGTGTAGTATTTAACTGAAGTGTGTGTTACCAAGTGTTGACGAGAGTGAGCAAGGCAGTCCATGGGGCAGGCAGGTGATCCGGGGCGAGAGAGAGAGGCGTCAGAATCCAGGGGCGAGCGAGGAGTCGAGGAACGAAGGAGGCAGTAAGTCCAGAGGGAGATCCGGGGAAAGGTGAGACGCACAGAGCTCACTTTCCAGGCGACGGAGGGTAGGTACACCATAGAAAACTAAGTTCCCGCAAGGATCCCTGGGTCCACTGGTCCTTTAAGCAGCTCGCCCTCATCAATTCCAGGTGTGTAGATTGCAAATCGTCTGCAGGCTTGTAGCTGCGTGGGCATGCTGCTCTCAGCGCGAGCAGGGGCGTGTCCGAGAGCGGTGTCAGCGGAGAGAGAGCGCATGTGGGCGTGGCCCGCGGTGCGCTCGTCAGGACGCACAGATGAGGACGCATTGGAATGCGCCCTGGCCGTGACAACTGGTCCTTTATTCAGCTCCCTCTCATCAGGTCCAGGTGCGCTGATTGCAGATTACTACTTACTGCATTGAGTTACTCCCTACGCTGCTTGATATTGGCTCCAAATTGATGATGTCATCAAGGAGCGTATTCTCCTCGTTAACATCTGTATCGTCATTAAATCAACCATTTCTACAATCAAGGACGCGGTCAAGTGTTGCAATTAACAAAGTGTGTGTTCAGCTGCAAACAACTTCAAGCACTGCAATTCAGCTCATGTGACATTTGGAATCCAATCAAGAGCTTGCGGAGAGCGTGTGGCGAACACCAGTGCAATGTTATTGCTTGTTAAATATTTAAATGTAATTATGTTGTCAAATTGACAGTTGGCGTGGTCTGTTGAGGTTGGCCAAGAGGAAGGCTGTTTGTGAGGCTAAGGATCTCCGCTAATGTACAAACCCCGTTTCCATATGAGTTGGGAAATTGTGTTGGATGTAAATATTTTTTTTGCAAATAATCATTAACTTTAGAATTTGATGGCAGCAACACGTGACAAAGAAGTTGGGAAAGGTGGCAATAAATACCGATAAAGTTGAGGAATGCTCATCAAACACTTATTTGGAACATCCCACAGGTGTGCAGGCTAATTGGGAACAGGTGGGTGCCATGATTGGGTATAAAAACAGCTACCCAAAAAATGCTCAGTCTTTCACAAGAAAGGATGGGGCTAGGTACACCCCTTTGTCCACAACTGCGTGAGCAAATAGTCAAACAGTTTAAGAACAACGTTTCTCAAAGTGCAATTGCAAGAAATGTAGGGATTTCAACATCTACGCTCCATAATATCATCAAAATGTTCAGAGAATCTGGAGAAATCACTTCACGTAAGCGGCATGGCCGGAAACCAACATTGAATGACCGTGACCTTCCATCCCTCAGACGGCACTGCATCAAAAAGCGACATCAATCTCTAAAGGATATCACCACATGTGCTCAGGAACACTTCAGAAAACCACTGTCACTATATACAGTTGGTCGCTACATCTGTAAGTGCAAGTTAAAGCTCTACTATGCAAAGCCAAAGCCATTTATCAACAACACCCAGAAACGCCGCCGGCTTCTCTGGGCCCGAAATCATCTAAGATGAACTGATGCAAAGTGGAAAAGTGTTCTGCGATCTGACGAGTCCACATTTCAAATTGTTTTTGGAAATATTCAACATTGTGTCATCCGGACCAAAGGGGAAGCGAACCATCCAGACTGTTATCGACGCAAAGTTCAAAAGCCAGCATGTGTGATGGTATGGGGGTGTATTAGTGCCCAAGGCATGGGTAACTTACACATCTGTGAAGGCACCATTAATGCTGAAAGGTACATACAGGTTTTGGAGCAACATATGCTGCCATCTAAGCGCAGTCTTTTTCATGGACGCCCCTGCTTATTTCAGCAAGACAATGCCAAGCCACATTCAGCACGTGTTACAACAGCGTGGCTTCGTAAAAAAAGAGTGCGGGTACTTTCCTGGCCCGCCTGCAGTCCAGACCTGTCTCCCATCAAAAATGTGTGGCGCATTATGAAGCGTAAAATACGACAGCGGAGACCCCGGACTGTTGAACGACTGAAGCTCTACATAAAACAAGAATGGGAAAGAATTCCACTTTCAAAGCTTCAACAATTAGTTTCCTCAGTTCCCAATCGTTTATTGAGTGTTGTTAAAAGGAAAGGCCATGTAACACAGTGGTGAACATGCCCTTTCCCAACTACTTTGGCACGTGTTGCAGCCATGAAATTCTAAATTAATTATTATTTGCAAAACAAAAAAATAAAGTTTATGAGTTTGAACATCAAATATGTTGTCTTTGTGGTGCATTCAATAGAATATGTGTTGAAAAGGATTTGAAAATCATTGTATTCAGTTTATATTTACATCTAACACAATTTCCCAACTCATATGGAAACAGGGTTTGTACATGTTGCTCAGTGTGAAAGCAGCGCGGACACAATATTGCTAGGCAACACACTTTGGAGATGCTAAGATATTCTTCTGTCTACGCTTGTGTAGCATGAATCTGCAGACATGGTAGAGTTGTGTGCAGAGGTGGGTAGAGTAGCCAGAAATTGTACTCAAGTAAGAGTACTGTTACTTTAGAGATTTATTACTCAAGTAAAAGTAAGGAGTAGTCACTCAAATATTTACTTGTGTCACGATTGGGTCAACTAAACAAAACATGATCCGGATCACGGATCATGACAACTTGAGTAAAAGTAAAAAGTATGTTGTGAAAAAACTACTCAAGTACTGAGTAACTGATGAGTAACCTGTTCGGTTAATGATGACGGCAACAAATAATGCACAAAAGCATAAAAATAGCAATGAGCAAATTCAGAGCCAGGAATATCTCTTAAGCAACTAAAAAAAAATAGATATATTAAATATTAATACATTGACATAAAAAAATTAAAGCAAATTGAGCCACAATAACTTAACAGCACCATAGGCTCAGTAGGCAGAGATTACAAAGGAAAATAACAAGTTAGCCTTTACGCAAACCATAAACTGATAGGTGTGGGCAGGGCCGGTCCGTGGCATAGGCCGTATAGGCAAATGCTAAGGGCGCCGTCCATCAGGGGGCGCCACGCCAGTGCCACAAATGTTGGAGAAAAAAAAAAAAAAAGTTGGTACTATTATTTCTAAATACAAAAAAATAATCCCACGTTAATTAAAATGCAAAGTAAAGCCTATTTAATAGAAATATTATTTGTTACAACATTACCCCCCCGCACGGTGCGCCCCCTCCCTTCCCGTATCATGACTCTTTTTGGACGTCACCACATCAAAAAATCAACACAAGATGTCAAAACGGCCAAAACTGTCAGGTGCCCAGGGAAGAAAAAAGAGAAAAGAAGAGGAGGAGAAACGAGAAAAGACAGAGGTAGCAGGTAGGTAACGTTAGCCTACATGAAATTATTTGTCTGTTACAGAATGTGATAGTAACCTGGCTTTTTAGCATTAAGCTAATGCTACATGATTCGGCAATTGCTAATCAATAAATAGCTAGTTCTGTTTTAACGTCGGGTTAATATTGTGGAGGGGGCTAAATTGTTATGGAAAATAATAATGTAACGTTAGGTAATTACAGTACTCCCACCTTACATTCCTCAGGGGCATTTGTATTAGATCTTTTAAGCAGGTGTTTTTTGTTTACGTTGTTATTGCCTTGTGGTTAGCTAATGTTTGCCCTGCAGGTAATAGTCACTTTTCCACCCCTTTATATATTAGGTATAGTTGTAAGTAAAAAAAAAAGGTCAAAGACAAAGCTATTCGGGTTCTTGTGAGTATATACACTTCACTGCCGATGTGGGGGGGGCGCCACCTAAAATCTTGCCTAGGGCGCCAGATTGGTTAGGGCCGGGCCTGCTTACCGCCATGTGCTTCCTCAAATTTGACGTTGAGTTCATGTAAGCTTAAGCTTGTGCAGTTAATCACGTGACCGCCTGGCTCTGTTTGATTGGTGAAACGGAGTCAAACGTCACCAGTGACTGCATTTGATTGGTGAAACGCAGGCATGCGATAGATCCTACTTTGAAGGTCTGTCTGACGAACCAAAACAAACAAAGCGTGCATTAACAGATGGATAAAAATCAGTAGCGAGTAGCGAGCTGAATGTACACGTTTGTAAAATAATTGTTTTGTTTTACAGTAAAGCAAGCGTTTGCGATGATAAAGACATCATTCCATCCCCTATTGCTCCACCAAAGAAGTCTGGGCATGCAAGTGAGGCCATGCTTCGCCTCCTTCAGGTAAAAAAACGTTGTATGACATTTATTCCTGGACTTCACAGCAGGGCTATTCAACTGTGTTGTTAAGGGGCAACATTTTTAGAAAGCCAAGTGCCAGGGGGGCTCCACATTCTCCTGATTTTTTCATGCAGTCTTTCAGCATTTCGATGATGGCCAATAATTGTCATTTTTTTCTGTTACTATGCACCGTGGATATAATAAAGCGGTGAAAAGAAATTGGATTCATATCCAAGCAAGTGTCATTTACTGTTCTGTTAGTCAGGATTACTGATTGCAAGCATTAATATGATTTATGAATTCCACAGCATGTGGCATTTTAAGAAAATGATCCTACATAATGAGAAATATATTCTTGACTGTTGCCTTTCCATTAAGAAAAATAAACTAGTTTTTAGTATAAGTTTGCTGGTTTCAAGAAATGTAAGGCCGAGCGTATATCATTATGTCAAGATAATGGCACTAGCGTGTACTTAATTTAAGAATATTTTTTTACATATTGAGAAATGTTCTTAATATGTTGAGAAAAAATAAACTAGTTTTTAGTATTAGTTTGCTGGTTTCAAGAAATGTATTGCCTATTGCATATCATGATGTCAAGATAATGCCACTAGCATTTACAGGTAAAAGCCAGTAAATTAGAATATTTTGAAAAACTTGATTTATTTCAGTAATTGCATTCAAAAGGTGTAACTTGTACATTATATTTATTCATTGCACACAGACTGATGCATTCAAATGTTTATTTCATTTAATTTTGATGATTTGAAGTGGCAACAAATGAAAATCCAAAATTCCGTGTGTCACAAAATTAGAATATTACTTAAGGCTAATACAAAAAAAGGATTTTTAGAAATGTTGGCCAACTGAAAAGTATGAAAATGAAAAATATGAGCATGTACAATACTCAATACTTGGTTGGAGCTCCTTTTGCCTCAATTACTGCGTTAATGCGGCGTGGCATGGAGTCGATGAGTTTCTGGCACTGCTCAGGTGTTATGAGAGCCCAGGTTGCTCTGATAGTGGCCTTCAACTCTTCTGC
Organism: Nerophis lumbriciformis; assembly: GCF_033978685.3. NCBI lineage: Eukaryota > Metazoa > Chordata > Actinopteri > Syngnathiformes > Syngnathidae > Nerophis > Nerophis lumbriciformis. The sequence goes on along the minus strand of NC_084585.2, from coordinate 2,153,483 downwards.
GTTTTTGGGTCTGGCATTCTGCATCTTCCTTTTCACAATACCCCACAGATTTTCTATGGGGCTAAGGTCAGGGGAGTTGGCGGGCCAATTTAGAACAGAAATACCATGGTCCGTAAACCAGGCACGGGTAGATTTTGCGCTGTGTGCAGGCGCCAAGTCCTGTTGGAACTTGAAATCTCCATCTCCATAGAGCAGGTCAGCAGCAGGAAGCATGAAGTGCTCTAAAACTTGCTGGTAGACGGCTGCGTTGACCCTGGATCTCAGGAAACAGAGTGGACCGACACCAGCAGATGACATGGCACCCCAAACCATCACTGATGGTGGAAACTTTACACTAGACTTCAGGCAACGTGGATCCTGTGCCTCTCCTGTCTTCCTCCAGACTCTGGGACCTCGATTTCCAAAGGAAATGCAAAATTTGCATGGTTGGGTGATGGTTTGGGGTGCCATGTCATCTGCTGGTGTCGGTCCACTCTGTTTCCTGAGATCCAGGGTCAACGCAGCCGTCTACCAGCAAGTTTTAGAGCACTTCATGCTTCCTGCTGCTGACCTGCTCTATGGAGATGGAGATTTCAAGTTCCAACAGGACTTGGCGCCTGCACACAGCGCAAAATCTACCCGTGCCTGGTTTACGGACCATGGTATTTCTGTTCTAAATTGGCCCGCCAACTCCCCTGACCTTAGCCCCATAGAAAATCTGTGGGGTATTGTGAAAAGGAAGATGCAGAATGCCAGACCCAAAAACGCAGAAGAGTTGAAGGCCACTATCAGAGCAACCTGGGCTCTCATAACACCTGAGCAGTGCCAGAAACTCATCGACTCCATGCCACGCCGCATTAACGCAGTAATTGAGGCAAAAGGAGCTCCAACCAAGTATTGAGTATTGTACATGCTCATATTTTTCATTTTCATACTTTTCAGTTGGCCAACATTTCTAAAAATCCCTTTTTTGTATTAGCCTTAAGTAATATTCTAATTTTGTGACACACGGAATTTTGGATTTTCATTTGTTGCCACTTCAAATCATCAAAATGAAATGAAATAAACATTTGAATGCATCAGTCTGTGTGCAATGAATAAATATAATGTACAAGTTACACCTTTTGAATGCAATTACTGAAATAAATCACGTTTTTCCAAAATATTCTAATTTACTGGTTTTTACCTGTACTTCATTTAAGAATATTTTTCAACATATTGAGAAAAAAGGTCTCATATTTTTTTTTCTACCAAGAAAAGTGCACTTGTTATTAGTGAGAATATACTTATTTGAAGCTATTTTTGGGTTCATTGAGGTTAGCTCATTTGACTTGTTTTGGAAAGTCTTGACAAGCCGAATGTTCTTGTTCTATTGGCAGATCATTTTGTTTAGTTCAAGTAAAATACCCCTCATTTTTGTTTGTTTTTTTCTTGTTTTTGAACACTGACTTTTTGTAGTGCGCCATCTCATTTAATGTGGTCTGTCACATCATTTAATGTGGTGTGTCACATCATTTAATGTGGTCTGCCATCTCATTTAATGTGGTCTGTCACATCATTTAATGTGGTCTGTCACATCATTTAATGTGGTCTGTCACATCATTTAATGTGGTCTGTCACATCATTTAATGTGGTCTGTCACATCATTTAATGTGGTCTGTCACATCATTTAATGTGGTCTGTCACATCATTCAATGTGGTCCGTCACATCATTTAATGTGGTCTGTCACATCATTTAATGTGGTCTGTCACATCATTTAATGTGGTCTGTCACATCATTTAATGTGGTCTGTCACATCATTTAATGTGGTCTGTCACATCATTTAATGTGGTCTGTCATATCATTTAATGTGGTCTGTCACATCATTTAATGTGGTCTGCCATATCATTTAATGTGGTCTGTCACATCATTTAATGTGGTCTGTCACATCATTTAACATGGTCTGTCACATCAGTTAATGTGGTCTGTCACATCATTTAATGTGGTTTGTCACATCATTTAATGTGGTCTGTCACATCATTTAATGTGGTCTGTCATATCATTTAATGTGGTCTGTCACATCATTTAATGTGGTCTGCCATATCATTTAATGTGGTCTGTCACATCATTTAATGTGGTCTGTCACATCATTTAATGTGGTCTGTCACATCATTTAATGTGGTTTGTCACATCATTCAATGTGGTCTGTCACATAATTTAATGTGGTCTGTCACATCATTTAATGTGGTCTGTCACATCATTTAATGTGGTTTGTCACATCATTCAATGTGGTCTGTCACATCATTTAATGTGGTCTGTCACACCATTTAATGTGGTCTGCCATCTCATTTAATGTGGTCTGTCACATCATTTAATGTGGTCTGTCACATCATTTAATGTGGTCTGTCACATCATTTAATGTGGTCTGCCATCTCATTTAATGTGGTCTGTCACATCATTTAATGTGGTCTGTCACATCATTTAATGTGGTCTGTCACTTCATTTAATGTGGTTTGTCACATCATTCAATGTGGTCTGTCACATCATTTAATGTGGTCTGTCACACCATTTAATGTGGTCTGCCATCTCATTTAATGTGGTCTGTCACATCATTTAATGTGGTCTGCCATCTCATTTAATGTGGTCTGTCACATCATTTAATGTGGTCTGTCACATCATTTAATGTGGTCTGTCACATCATTTAATGTGGTCTGCCATCTCATTTAATGTGGTCTGTCACATCATTTAATGTGGTCTGTCACATCATTTAATGTGGTCTGCCATCTCATTTAATGTGGTCTGTCACATCATTTAATGTGGTCTGTCACATCATTTAATGTGGTCTGTCACATCATTTAATGTGGTCTGTCACATCATTTAATGTGGTATGTCACATCATTTAATGTGGTCTGTCACATCATTTAATGTGGTCTGTCACATCATTTAATGTGGTCTGTCACATCATTTAATGTGGTCTGTCACATCAGTTAATGTGGTCCGCCATCTCATTTAATGTGGTCTGTCACATCATTTAAAGTGGTCCGCTATCTCATTTAATGTGGTCAGTCACATCATTTAATGTGGTCTGTCACATCATTTAATGTGGTCTGTCACATCAGTTAATGTGGTCCGCCATCTCATTTAATGTGGTCTGTCACATCATTTAAAGTGGTCCGCTATCTCATTTAATGTGGTCTGTCACATCATTTAAAGTGGTCCGCTATCTCATTTAATGTGATCAGTCACATCATTTAATGTGGTCTGTCACATCATTTAATGTGGTCAGTCACATCATTTAATGTGGTCTGTCACATCATTTAAAGTGGTCCGCTATCTCATTTAATGTGGTCCGTTGACCTTCTGGAAACATAAGAGGCAGCTCAGCTCGCTCGCAGTCCTGGCTTGAGGTGAAGGCTAATTCACTTTTAGCGTAACGTTAGCTCATTTTGCGGCGTGTGTGTGTGTGTGTGTGTGTGTGTGTGTTACGGACAGCAAAGCCCTGTCTGTCTGTTATTTCACTTTACCTTTTTCTGTGTTGATTGAGCTGTGTTGAAGCAGCAAAAAAGGACATTATGTTAAAGGAAGAGTTTCTGTCTCTGATAGTTGATATAATAATGTAAGTGCATCATTAAGCCTACATGAACTCCATGGTGTTCAGGGATGAATAGTCTCTCCTATTGCTATTGTACTATTTTTTCAGCTATAGTTACATGAATCATTAGTAATGCAGCAGCCTAGTTTTGAATGGCAGGGTCCCTGCTATCACATGTTGATACAAATATAACATTTACATCATAAAAATCAACTACAGGTTTCCCAAATGCTGTAATAAATGAAGCATGATGAGTTGACTTGAAACTGTTTAATGTTGCACTTTTTATACGTAGAAGAACAGTTTTGTCATTTTATTTAATCTGAGCAACAACTTGAGGCAGTTTAATGTTGATTAACGTGGACAGAATTATTTTAGTGTTCCCAATGTTAAAATGATAAAGCCATTGTTTACAAATTTGGTAAATAAATAACCAAAAAATGTATATTTTGTTGTTTTCTTACTGTATCGAAAATGAACCGAATTGTGACCTCTAAACCGAGGTACGTACCGAACCGAAATTTGTGTACCGTTACACCGCTACTATAGATACATATCTTCCTTTTTATCTTATTTTATTATTTATATTACTAAATGATTGTGTATGCACTAGAGATGCGCGGTTTGCGGGCACAACCGCGGAGTCCGCGGATTATCCGCGGATCGGGCGGATGAAATTTTAAAAAATTAGATTTTATCCGCTGGTCGGGTCGGGTCGGGTCGGGCGGTTGAAATAAAAAACAATTAGATTTTAAATAGATTCAGGCAGGTGGCAGTTAAACCAATTGGTAAATATATATACATAGTTAAATGTTGTTACCCACATACGAAAAACGAGCAGGCACCTGCAGCATATGCCACAACAGAAGAAAAAAAGAAAAAGAGATGGACACTTTTACGGAGCGGAGAAGGGACGCCTCGCTGGGGTCCGGGACCGAGGCCCCTTCCCCCGAGAGGGCCCCACCGGGAGCCGTAGCTGAGGCGATCCGCGAGAAGGGCCCGACGCACGTCCAGGGTCACCACCGCGCCCACCGCACCGACACCCCGCCTCGTCCGCCTTCGCCGCGGCCGGCGTCACGCGCAGCAGGTAAGCAGCTTACCTGCCCGCCACCCCCGTGGCCGGGGGCTCGTAACAGGGGTCACTCCGCGCGCTCCGCCCGCGCAGCTTACCTGCCCGCCACCCCCGTTGCCGGGGGCGCGTAACAGGGGTCACTCCGCGCGCAGTGCGCTCACGAAAGGGGTGGGGCAAGCAGAACTGGCGCTGCGGGATGAACCGAACGCCGGGTTAAGGCGCCTGATGCCGACGCTCATCAGACCCCAGAAAAGGTGTTGGTTGATATAGACAGCAGGACGGTGGCCATGGAAGTCGGAACCCGCTAAGGAGTGTGTAACAACCCACCTGCCGAATCAACTAGCCCTGAAAATGGATGGCGCTGAAGCCTCGGGCGCGAGCCCGGGTGCGAGGGACATCGCACCTCCACGCGCTTGGAGGTGCGCTCAGCGCGGCTCCCATATGATTGCGCACTGGTGTGCGTCTGGGTCGTGACAGCGTGGCACGCGAATGTCTGTGCTGCATTGGATCAGTCTCCTTTCTTTAACAGGCAAAAGCTTTATAACCTCACTAATGCCTTGCATCGTCTATTTTAGATATATAACAACGGGCGGGTGCGGTGTTGATTAAATGTTAATTCGGGTGGATGCGGATGGTTGACGACTTTTGTCATGCGGTTGCGGATGAAATAATTGCCTATCCGCGCATCTCTAGTATGCACCTTAGGGGATCTGCTCCAATTTCGTTGTTCTTTGAACCTGTTCACTGTAATAATGACAATAAACTCTATTCTATCATTTAATGTTGTCATTCAGTGTGGTTCTCTGTCTCAATTCATAGATCCATCCATCCATTTCCTACCGCTTGTCCCTTTTCGGGGTGGCGGGGGGGTGCTGGAGCCTATCTCAGTTGCATTGGGGCGGAAGGCGGGGTACACCCTGGACATGTCTGGTTAGTTGGTTGAAACCATCACTGAACTAAAGGCCTGCACGTTCAGCACGTGCGTGATAGATACCTGCTGAGTCAGACTCTTGCTTCATTCTACTCTCTCTCTCTCTCTCCCTTTCTCTCCCCCCCCTCTCTCTCTCTCTCTCCCCCCCCCCCCCCCCCCTCTCTCTCTCTCTCCCCCCCTTCTCTCTCTCTCTCTCTCTCTCTCTCTCTCTCTCTCTCTCTCTCCCTCTCTCTCTCTCTGTCTCTCTCCCCCCCTCTCTCTCTCTCCCTCTCTCTCTCTCCCTCTCTCTCTCTCTCTCTCTCTCTCTCTCTCCCTCTCCCCCCCTTCTCTCTCTCTCTCTCTCTCTCTCTCTCTCTCTCTCTCTCTCTCTCTCTCTCTCTCTCTCTCTCTCTCCCTCTCCCCCCCTTCTCTCTCTCTCTCTCTCTCTCTCTCCCCCCCTCTCTCTCTCTCTCTCTCTCTCCCCCCTCTGTCTGGGACGTGTTGCCAATAAGACTTAGTTGTACGGTGCTACGTCACAAATGTGGTTCTCCCGCGGCGGGTAGTGAGCGGTGTTTGATGATGTCTCTTCCCCGCTGCCGACTTGTCGGTGTTTATCACATTTAGGTGTCGCTGTTGGCCAAATTTACGCGCCGCGGGGGTCGTCGACTTGTCCCAACTCCGCTCCCGTGAATGAGTAACGATGCGGCGGGGACGCCAGTTATCGCGAGCCGGCTCCACGGCGACCAGCCGCCGATGAGAGCGACATTGACGGCGGAGCGGAGCCGCGGCAGGCTGACTGCGGAAAAAGGCGAGCCTGACTGCCGCAGACTGGCGGGCACACGCGCGGCGAGGAGGACACGCTCCGTGGCGTAGAGGAAGGACAGCACCGTGACGTGACCGCCATGTAAGTTGTTGTCTGCCGATACAAGTCATTAGAGGGACGCTTACATGGCCATTTTCATCTTTTATTGAACAACAAACATATCACACACACGTCAAGGCCCTTCCAACACCGAGGAAAGAAAACAAAAGCAAACACTGACAGAGTAACAATACCAAAAAATAGGAAAAAAATAAATAAATACATACAAAAAAAAAGGCAAAAAGGGCTACCTAAATCACTTTAAATGTTTTTAACAAAGATATCACGCTTTTGTACTCTTAATCATTCTCCAAGATTTGATTGATAATTGTACACCATTAAGCCAATTAGAAAATGTAGGCCTTACTTTCATATATCAACATTTATGTATAAAACATTTTGCCTGGAACATAATAATGTTGACAAACATTTCTGTGTTACAGTCCTTTATGAAAATACCAAATTTGATCTCTTCTATAGAGAATGGGGACATTTCCACACCATTGTCCATCCATCCATCCATCTTCTTCCGCTTATCCGAGGTCGGGTCGCGGGGGCAGCAGCCTAAGCAGGGAAGCCCAGACTTCCCTCTCCCCAGCCACTTCGTCCAGCTCTTCCTGTGGGACCCCGAGGCGTTCCCAGGCCAGCCGGGAGACATAGTCTTCCCAACGTGTCCTGGGTTTTCCCCGCGGCCTCCTACCGGTCGGACGTGCCCTAAACACCTCCCTAGGGAGGCGTTTGGGTGGCATCCTGACCAGATGCCCGAACCACCTCATCTGGCTCCTCTCCATGTGGAGGAGCAGCGGCTTTAGTTTGAGCTCCTCCCGGATGGCAGAGCTTCTCACCCTATCTCTAAGGGAGAGCCCCGCCACCCGGCGGAGGAAACTCATTTCAGCCGCTTGTACCCGTGATCTTGTCCTTTCGGTCATGACCCAAAGCTCATGACCATAGGTGAGGATGGGAACGTAGATCGACCGGTAAATTGAGAGCTTTGCCTTCCGGCTCAGCTCCTTCTTCACCACAACGGATCGATACAGCGTCCGCATTACTGAAGACGCCGCACCGATCCGCCTGTCGATCTCACCATCCACTCTTCCCTCACTCGTGAACAAGACTCCGAGGTACTTGAACTCCTCCACTTGGGGCACACCATTGTCTCTCAGCCAATCTCTGATCCATCCATTGTCTACCGCTTGTCCCTTTCAGGGTCGCGGGGGGTGTGGGATGCTGGATTCTATGTCCAGGGTGTACACTTGTACACCCTGGACAAGTCACCACCTCATCACAGGGCCAACACAGATAGAACGACAACATTCACACTCACATTCACACACTAGGGACCATTTAGTGTAGCCCAGGGGTCGGCAACCTTTGCCAGTCAAAGAGCCATTTTGACCAGTTTCACAAATTATAGAAAACAATGGGAGCCGCAAAATTTTTTTGAAATTTTAAATGAAATAACACTGCATTCAATTTTTTTTTTTGCTTTGTGCTATGTATAAACTAGTGATGGGTCCGGCAACACCGATGCATCGGCGCATGCGTCGAGCTCATAGAGCAAAACCCTGTGTCGGTGCGCGTACCGCTTTTAGAAAGTCACGTGACCGATCATGAGCTGTTTTGGTCACGTGACCGATACGCCAACTGTGTCGCCTCCTCTGTGCCCTGTGAGCGGCTCTTTTCTACAGCCGGAGAAATAATAACTAAGAAGAGAAAGCGTCTAAAATGTAATACGTCGGAAAAACTTTTTTTTTTTTTTTTTATAAAAATGTGTAAAAAAATAAAATTAAAACAATTCCCAGTCCACAATCATCCACAACACGTTCTCTTAGATTTCCATGTTATGATACATGTTCACATTATTTATTGACTGTATCTAAAAAAGATAAAAATATATTTTTATTTAAATGAAGATATGTAATAATCCTAAATGAAATACAATGACTTGGTTTATATTATTGTATATACTAGGGCAGGGGTCACCAACGCGGTGCCCGCGGTCACCAGGTAGCCCGTAAGGACCAGATCAGTCGCCCGCTGGCCTGTTCTAAAAATAGCTCAAAGAGCAGCACTTACCAGTGAGCTGCCTCTATTTTTTAAATTGTATTTATTTACTAGCAAGCTGGTCTCGCTTTGCTCGACATTTTTAATTCTAAAAGAGACAAAACTCAAATAGAATTTGAAAATCCAAGAAAATATTTTAAAGACTTGGTCTTCACTTGGAATAAGCGGTAGAAAATGGATGGATGGATGGGTCTTCACTTGTTTAAATACATTCATTTATTTTTTACTTTGCTTCTTATTACTTTTAGAAATACAATTTTAGAGAAAAAACACAACCTTAAAAATGATTTTAGGATTTTTAAACAAATATACCTTTTTACCTTTTAAATTTCTGCCTCTTCTTTCCTGACAATTTAAGTCAATGTTCAAGTAAATTTTTTTTATTTATTTATTGTAAAGAATAATAATTTTAGTTTCTGTTTTTTCGACGAAGAATATTTGTGAAATATTTCTTCAAACTTACTATGATTAAAATTCAAAAAAATTATTCTGGCAAATCTAGAAAATCTGTAGAATCAAATTTAAATCTTATTTCAAAGTATTTTTAATTTCTTTTAAAATTTTTGTTCTGGAAAATCTAGAAGAAATACTGATTTGTCTTTGTTAGAAATATAGCTTGGTCCAATTTGATAAATATTCTAACAAAGTGCAGATTGGATTTTAACCAATTTAAAACATGTCATCAAAATTCTAAAATGTATCTTAATCAGGAAAAATTACTAATGATGTTCCATAAATTATTGTTTTAATCTTTTCAAAAAGATTCAAACTAGCTAGTTTTTCCTCTTCTTTTTGTCAGTTGAATTTTGAATTTTAAAGAGTCGAAATTGAAGATAAACTATGTTTCAAAATTGTATTTTAATTTTTTTTCATGTTTTCTCCTCTTTTAAACCGTACAATTAAGTGTTTTTTTCATCATTTATTCTCTACAAAAAACCTTCCGTAAAAGGAAAAAAAAATGTACGACGGAATGACAGACAGAAATACCCATTTTTTTATATATATAAATGTATTTATTTAGCTATTCTTGTTTAAATCACACTTACGTGTAACTTACAAATGACAATATATTTATTTATTTAAGCGTGTATCAAACTGGTAGCCCTTCGCATTAATCAGTACCCAAGAAGTAGTTTTTGGTTTCAAAAAGGTTGGTGACCCCTGTACTAGGGCATCAAATCAGTGTCAGTTGAGTCGGTCCATAGGTTGCCTGTAGGGATTTTTAATGTCCAGCAGATGTCAGTATTTAGTGACACAGTATCGACACAGTATCAATACAGTTTTGCAATGTGTCGAAACGCTTCATGACGCCTCATCAACCCATCACTAGTATAAACCATGGGTCTCAGACACGCTGCCCACACCTTTATGTGGTATTTGAAAGCTGGTGCGGTACGCGGGTTTTAAATGAATGGCGCTTGTCAGCGTCATGCGTGCCGTGATGGTACAGCATATAGCACCCGCTGCAGCCAGCGTGCCTGATCAGCCACACGTTGTATGGTGTTTCCGCTTGCTCACGTAGGTGACAGCAAGGCATACTTGGTCAACAACCACACAGGTCACACTGACGGTGGCGGTATAAAAAAACAAACTTTAACACTCTTACTAATAATGCGCCACACTGTGAAGGCACACCAAACAAGAATGACAAACATATTTCGGGAGAACATCTGCACCGTAACACAACATAAACACAACAGGACAAATACCCAGAATCCCATGCAGCCCTAACTCTTTCGGGATACATTATACACCCCCCCCCCCCCCCCCCCCCACCAAACCCCGCCCACCTCAACCGACGCACAGAAAGGGGGGGGGGGGGGGGGGGGGGTTGATGTGTGAGGGAGCAGGGTTGGGGTGGGGGCGGGGTTTGGTGGTAGCAGTGGTGTATAATGTAGCCCGGAAGAGTCAGGGCTGCATGGGATTCTGGGTGTTTGTTCTGTTGTGTTTATGTTGTGTTAAGGTGCAGATGTTCTCCCGAAATGTGTTTGTCATTCTTGTTTGGTTTTGGTTCAAAGTGTGGCGCATTATTAGTAAGAGTGTTAAAGTTGTTTTGTATGACCACCGTCAGTGTAACCTGTGTGGCTGTTGACCAAGTATGCCTTGCTGTCACCTACGTGAGCAAGCAGAAAATGTATATTGCATGACAAGTGTTGGGCTGGCACGCTGTTAATGCAGATTGTAGAGGGCGCCAAATGTTGTACCATCATGGCACGCCCTTACTATAGCCATAAGAGTGTGAATATTAATCCCGGGAGTTTTCTGCGAGAGGCACCGAAATCCGGAAGTCTCACGGGAAAATTGGGGGGGTTCAGCAAGTAAGCTGCTGAGCCGCATCAGAGTGATCAAAGAGCCGCATGCGGCTCCGGAGCCGCGGGTTGCCGACCCCTGGTGTAGCCAATCAACCTATCCCTAGGTGCATGTCTTTGGAGGTGGGAGGAAGCCGGAGTACCCAAAGGGAACCCACGCAGTCACGGGGAGAACATGCAAACTCCACACACTCCGGGATCGAACTCAGGACCTTTGTATTGTGAGGCACATGCACTAACCCCTGTGACTGCCTTGCCAATCTCTGATCTCCTCCCAAAAGACATGTACACTCTCACATTCCACAAACATATGTACAGTATCACACAAACACATGTACAGTATCACACACACATATGTACAGCATCACACAAACACATGTACAGTATCACACACACATATGTACAGTATCACACACACATGTACAGTATCACACAAACACATGTACGGTATCACACAAACACATGTGCACTCTCACATTCCACACACAGATGATTGACATCCTCTACAGCTCCACATATACTGTATAACAGCCGTCAACCTCCATGATAAATTTAAGTTTCAAAAAGCCTTTGAAGGGTATATTCCAATAATAATTTTAAATTGTATTTCTTTAATTTTGGGAAGAATTGGGTATGTAATACAGGTAAAAGCCAGTAAATTAGAATATTTTGAAAAACTTGATTTATTTCAGTAATTGCATTCAAAAGGTGTAACTTGTACATTATATTTATTCATTGCACACAGACTGATGCATTCAAATGTTTATTTCATTTAATTTTGATGATTTGAAGTGGCAACAAATGAAAATCCAAAATTCCGTGTGTCACAAAATTAGAATATTACTTAAGGCTAATACAAAAAAGGGATTTTTAGAAATGTTGGCCAACTGAAAAGTATGAAAATGAAAAATATGAGCATGTACAATACTCAATACTTGGTTGGAGCTCCTTTTGCCTCAATTACTGCGTTAATGCGGCGTGGCATGGAGTCGATGAGTTTCTGGCACTGCTCAGGTGTTATGAGAGCCCAGGTTGCTCTGATAGTGGCCTTCAACTCTTCTGCGTTTTTGGGTCTGGCATTCTGCATCTTCCTTTTCACAATACCCCACAGATTTTCTATGGGGCTAAGGTCAGGGGAGTTGGCGGGCCAATTTAGAACAGAAATACCATGGTCCGTAAACCAGGCACGGGTAGATTTTGCGCTGTGTGCAGGCGCCAAGTCCTGTTGGAACTTGAAATCTCCATCTCCATAGAGCAGGTCAGCAGCAGGAAGCATGAAGTGCTCTAAAACTTGCTGGTAGACGGCTGCGTTGACCCTGGATCTCAGCAAACAGAGTGGACCGACACCAGCAGATGACATGGCACCCCAAACCATCACCCAACCATGCAAATTTTGCATTTCCTTTGGAAATCGAGGTCCCAGAGTCTGGAGGAAGACAGGAGAGGCACAGGATCCACGTTGCCTGAAGTCTAGTGTAAAGTTTCCACCATCAGTGATGGTTTGGGGTGCCATGTCATCTGCTGGTGTCGGTCCACTCTGTTTCCTGAGATCCAGGGTCAACGCAGCCGTCTACCAGCAAGTTTTAGAGCACTTCATGCTTCCTGCTGCTGACCTGCTCTATGGAGATGGAGATTTCAAGTTCCAACAGGACTTGGCGCCTGCACACAGCGCAAAATCTACCCGTGCCTGGTTTACGGACCATGGTATTTCTGTTCTAAATTGGCCCGCCAACTCCCCTGACCTTAGCCCCATAGAAAATTTGTGGGGTATTGTGAAAAGGAAGATGCAGAATGCCAGACCCAAAAATGCAGAAGAGTTGAAGGCCACTATCAGAGCAACCTGGGCTCTCATAACACCTGAGCAGTGCCAGAAACTCATCGACTCCATGCCACGCCGCATTAACGCAGTAATTGAGGCAAAAGGAGCTCCAACCAAGTATTGAGTATTGTACATGCTCATATTTTTCATTTTCATACTTTTCAGTTGGCCAACATTTCTAAAAATCCCTTTTTTGTATTAGCCTTAAGTAATATTCTAATTTTGTGACACACGGAATTTTGGATTTTCATTTGTTGCCACTTCAAATCATCAAAATTAAATGAAATAAACATTTGAATGCATCAGTCTGTGTGCAATGAATAAATATAATGTACAAGTTACACCTTTTGAATGCAATTACTGAAATAAATCAAGTTTTTCAAAATATTCTAATTTACTGGCTTTTACCTGTATATCTTGTCCTTATTTTCCTTAGCTCTGCTTTTGTGCTTCCATGTCCATTTTGACAAGATAAAACATTTGTACGTCAGGTGTAACGAGGGGGCCCCGCCAAGCCTCTCGTGTCTCGGTCGCTCCACCGTAAACATGAATGAGGAGTCAATGGCGCCTTCCGTTCCTCAAGTGCTCTCCTCTGGGTCACTACCGTCTTGTGCTCACGCCTCACAGGTCCATTCACATCGTGGCTCTGGGGAGCGAGTGTCCCGGCGGAGTCGGCCAAGGGGAAGAGATCATGGGCCAGGGCCAGCTACAAGGAGGGCTGCTGTGGAGCTACCTGGGTCACGGGGCCCTGGTGGGTCCCAGTGATCTGGAGAGTAGCCTCCACAACCCGGCCTTCATGGAGTACACCTCGCAGGTCTTCGGGGATGTCACTGTGGTGGTCCAAGACTGTCCCAGCTGGGTAAGCCATCTCTTTCGGACTTGGGTAATAATCGAGAGGCGCAACCTCAAAACACTTGAGTCTCAAATCAACATCGTACACTTATTTATTTCAAAAAACAGCACAATTATAACATGCAACATGCCTTTTTAGATTAGAAATATCTTACAAAACAATACATACAATAGAACAGAGCTGAGAAAATATTTCGACTCAGGGGGCCACATTAAGAGATAAAAATGTGTCTGGGTGGCCTATGTGTGTATAAATGATATATACACATTTAGCTGTAAAAATGTGCTGTACAGTATGTGTGTTTGGCTCCCTTTTTTTCAGGAACACTAATACCAAAAGTCACAATGTCCAATAGAGTTCTAAAAACGTTATGACAGACCACCTGGAAAAAAACGAAATGGATTTTTAGTTTTTTACTGATTTACAATATTAACTATCCATCCATCCATCTTCTTCCGCTTATACGAGGTCGGGTCGCGGGGGCAGCAGCCTAACCAGGGAAGCCCAGACTTCCCTCTTCCCAGCCACTTCGTCCAGCTCCTCCCGGGGGATCCCGAGGCGTTCCCAGGCCAGCCGAGAGACATAGTCTTCCCAGCGTGTCCTGGGTCTTCCCCGTGGCCTCCTACCGGTCGGACGTGCCCTAAACACCTCCCGAGGGAGGCGATCGGGTGGCATCCTGACCAGATGCCCGAACCACCTCATCTGGCTCCTCTCCATGTGGAGGAGCAGCGGCTTTACTTTGAGCTCCCCCCGGATGACAGAGCTTCTCACCCTATCTCTAAGGGAGAGCCCCGCCACCCGGCGGAGGAAACTCATTTCGGCCGCTTGTACCCGTGATCTTGTCCTTTCGGTCATAACCCAAAGCTCATGACCATAGGTGAGGATGGGAACGTAGATCGACCGGTAAATTGAGAGCTTTGCCTTCTGGCTCAGCTCCTTCTTCACCACAACAGATCGATACAGCGTCCGCATTACTGAAGACGCCGCACCGATCCGCCTGTCGATCTCACGATCCACTCTTCCCTCACTCGTGAACAAGACTCCGAGGTACTTGAACTCCTCCACTTGGGGCAGGGTCTCCCCCCCAACCCGAAGATGGCATTCCACCCTTTTCCGGGTGAGAACCATGGACTCGGACTTGGAGGTGCTGATTCTCATCCCAGTCGCTTCACACTCGGCTGCGAACCGATCCAGCGAGAGCTGAAGATCCTGGCCAGATGAAGCCATCAGGACCACATCATCTGCAAAAAGCAGAGACCTAATCCTGCAGCCACCAAACCAGATCCCCTCAACGCCTTGACTGCGCCTAGAAATTCTGTCCATAAAAGTTATGAACAGAATGGGTGACAAAGGGCAGCCTTGGCGGAGTCCAACCCTCACCGGAAACGTGTCCGACTTACTGCCGGCAATGCGGACCAAGCTCTGACACTGATCATACAGGGAGCGGACCGCCACAATCAGACAGTCTGATACCCCATACTCTCTGAGCACTCCCCACAGGACTTCCCGAGGGACACGGTCGAATGCCTTCTCCAAGTCCACAAAACACATGTAGACTGGTTGGGCAAACTCCCATGCACCCTCAAGGACCCTGCCGAGAGTATAGAGCTGGTCCACAGTTCCACGACCAGGACGAAAACCACACTGTTCCTCCTGAATCCGAGGTTCGACTATCCGGCGTAGCCTCCTCTCCAGTACACCTGAATAGACCTTACCGGGAAGGCTGAGGAGTGTGATGCCACGATAGTTAGAACACACCCTCCGGTTCCCCTTCTTAAAGAGAGGAACCACCACCCCAGTCTGCCAATCCAGAGGTACCGCCCCCGATGTCCACGCGATGCTGCAGAGTCTTGTCAACCAAGACAGCCCCACAGCATCCAGAGCCTTAAGGAACTCCGGGCGGATCTCATCTACCCCCGGGGCCTTGCCACCGAGGAGCTTTTTAACTACCTCAGCAACCTCAGCCCCAGAAATAGAAGAGCCCACCACAGATTCCCCAGGCACTGCTTCCTCATAGGAAGACGTGTTGGTGGGATTGAGGAGGTCTTCAAAGTATTCCCTCCACCGATCCACAACATCTGCAGTCGAGGTCAGCAGAACACCATCCTCACCATACACAAATATTAACTATGAACTATAAAACACTGAATATTAACAACTTATGAACGTCGCTAATCTTTTACTTCTCAGACCAGCTCCTCGTTAGTTGTGTATCTTTTACGATCAAGCAAAACACAACAAAAATGTAAAAAACAGCAACATATGAATGCAAAGGGTAATAAACAACTACAATATGATATATTATCACTTTTATGCAGAAATTTGTTGTAAAAATGTGCTTCTGCATCTGTTCTTGACACAATTATAACTGGAACATGCCTGTTTTAAGATTAGAAATATTGTATAAAACCATACAGTAGAACAAAGCTGGGCAAATATTTTGACGCGGGGGCCACATTAAGAGAATAAATGTGTCTGGGGGGGGCAATGTGTATGTGTGTATAAATGATATATACACATTCTGCTGTACAGTATGTGTGTTTGGCTCCTTTTTTCAGGAACACTGAATTCTAAAAAAGTTATGACAGACCACCTCAAAAAAACAGAATGGAATTTTACAGTTTTTTACTGAATGGCACACTCAAAATGTACATTGAAGTAAAGAAAGTGGGATTTATAATCTTAACTATGAACAATGATTGATTGAAACTTTTATTAGTAGATTGCACAGTACAGTACATATTCCGTACAATTGACCACTAAATGGTAACACCCCAATACGTTTTTCAACTTGTTTAAGTCGGGGTCCACGTTAAACAATTCATGGTAGAGCATTTGCTAGGCCAACTAATGGCGAGGATTGCTTCTAACTCAAACTTGAAGCATAACAATTATCCCAGAGACGGCTCTTATCTAAAGAAAAGTTACCACTGCAACACTAAAATGCATAATTGCAGGTTAAATAGCCACAGAAGGTTTATTGTGTGGGTATTTAGTTCCTGTCCAGTGCTCTTCTTTTTCATTTCTTTTCCTGTTTGTCTCCACTCTGTTATTTTACCTCCGTTTCCCTTTCTTGTTTCTCTATTGGCAATTAGGAGACACAACTGTACCAGGTTGCTAATCAGGTGGCTTTGTTCAGACAGATGGCACTGGCTCATTGTATTCTTGTTCCTCACGTTGTTCTATACTTAGAAATGTTTTGCCTCTTATTGGCGTTCTGTGAGTTCAGTGTTTGTCAACCACTGTGCCGTGGCACACTAGTGTGCCGTGACATACAGTCCGGTGTGCCGTGGGAGATTGTCATTTCACCTATTTGGCTTAAAAATATTTTTTGCAAAGCAGTAATTATAGTCTGCAAATGATGTGTTGTTGTTGAGTGTCGGTGCTGTCTAGAGCTCGGCAGAGTAACCGTGTAATACTCTTCCATATCAGTCAGTGGCAGCCGGTTGCTAATTGCTTTGTAGATGTGGGAAACAGCAGGAGGCAGTGTGCAGGTAAAAAGGTATCTAATGCTTAAACCAAAAATAAACAAAAGGTGAGTGCCGCTAAGAAAAGGCATTGAAGCTTAGGGAAGGCTATGCAGAACGAAACTAAAACTGAACTGGCTACAAAGTAAACAAAAACAGAATGCTGGACAACAGCAAAGACTTACTGTGGAGCAAAGACGGCGTCCACAAAGTACATCCGAACATGACATGACAATCAACAATGTCCCCACAAAGAAGGATAAAAACAAGTGAAATATTCTTGATTGCTAAAACAAAGTAGATGTGGGAAATATCGCTCAAAGGAAGACATGAAACTGCTACAGGAAAATACCAAAAAAAGAGAAAAAGCCACCAAAATAGGAGCGCAAGACAAGAATGAAAACACTACACACAGGAAAACAGCAAAAAAGTCCAAATAAGTCATGGTGTGATGTGACAGGTGGTGACAGTACACCTACTTTGAGACAAGAGCTATAGTGATGCATGCTTGGTTATGCTTTAAAGTCATATCCAACAATTGCGACAACGACTTTTTACTGTCAACTGAGTTTAGTTTTTTAAAGATTTCTGCTGGTGTTGTGCCTCCAGCATTTTTTCATTGCAAAAAATGTGCTTTGGCTCAAAAAAGGTTGAAAAACACTGTTAGTTGACTTTTTTTGACTGACTGGTGGACCCTGGCTGCGTCCACGCTTGCGCTACCTTATTTTTCATCATTGAAATATTATTTTACCTGCACGCCGCCTCTCGTTTCTACATCCTGAGGTCACGCCAAGTCGCCAACAACGCCAAGGTCACCTGGCGACATAAACCGCTGCATTCTTAACTGTGTTAAAAAGAAGCTCACTGCATATAAGCAATGCAATGTGTATGTAATAAAATGCAAGACTTCTTCTACAAGTCTCTTTATCAGGTGTGCCACATAGCAATTATGGCTGCCCTGAGAGGGCCGCATGTAACCGTGAATATTTATAAATATAAATGTAAAATAGCCTTGGTACACTTTTTGCATCGGAAACCCTTTTTTACTAACAGATCGATAGATACATTGCTTTGCTTGTTGCAGCATCAGATAATCACATGCAATTGGATGCAGTGCATTTTTCTGTCAAAATTGAAAAAAACAATACATGCATTTTGTCAGAAAGTGCATCGCTTTATTATAAACCTTTTTCTGCAGGCCACATAAATGATACAACATAACGCAGCATATGACTTAAAACAGGGTATCTGCGGGGTTTATAAAGTCAAAAATAGTCCTAAATCCAATAATTTGAATTTAAGGCCTTAAAATGTCTAAAATTCTCACACTGTTTTTCTCAACTTTGTGCAGATACTAGAGATGCGCGGATAGGCAATTATTTCATCCGCAACCGCATCAGAAAGTCGTCAACCATCCGCCATCCACCCGATGTAACATTTGATCAGAACCGCACCCGCCCGCACCCGCCCGTTGTTATATATCTAATATAGACGATGCAAGGCATTAGTGAGGTTATAAAGCTTTTGCCTGTTAAAGAAAGGAGACTGATCCAATGCAGCACAGACATTCGCGTGCCACGCTGTCACGACCCAGACGCACACCAGTGCGCAATCATATGGGAGCCGCGCTGAGCGCACCTCCAAGCGCGTCTCGCTGCCGGCGACGGCCGGGTATGGGCCCGACGCTCCAGCGCCATCCATTTTCAGGGCTAGTTGATTCGGCAGGTGGGTTGTTACACACTCCTTAGCGGGTTCCGACTTCCATGGCCACCGTCCTGCTGTCTATATCAACCAGGGTGAGCCCCACCCCTTTCGTGAGCGAACTGCGCGCGGAGTGACCCCTGTTACGCACCCCTGTTACGCACCCCCGGCAACAGGGGTGGCGGGCAGGTAAGCAGCGCGGGCGGAGCGCGCGGAGTGACCCCTGTTACGAGCCCCCGGCCACGGGGGTGGCGGGCAGGTAAGCTGCTTACCTGCTGTGCGTGACGCCGGCCGCGGCGAAGGCGGACGAGGCGGGTTGTCGGTGCGGTGGGTGACCCTGGACGTGCGTCGGGCCCTTCTCGCGGATCGCCTCAGCTACGGCTCCCGGTGGGGCCCTCTCGGGGGAAGGGGCCTCGGTCCCGGACCCCGGCGAGGCATCCCTTTTCCGCTCCGTAAAAGTGTCCATCTCTTTTTTTTTTTTTTCCTTCTGTTGTGGCATATGCTGCAGGTGCCTGCTCGTTTTTCGTATGTGGGTAACAACATTTAACTATGTATATATATTTCCTAATTGGTTTAACTGCCACCCGCCTGAATCTATTTAAAATCTAATTTTTTTAAATTTCAACCGCCCGACCCGACCCGACCCGCGGATAAAATCTAATTTTTTTTAATTTCAACCGCCCGACCCGACCCGACCCGACCCGACCCGCGGATAAAATCTAATTTTTTTTTATTTCATCCGCCCGATCCGCGGATAATCCGCGGACTCCGCGGTTGTGCCCGCAAACCGCGCATCTCTAGCAGATACAGTAGTACATTTAGCTTTAGCACAGATGCTAACTGTCCCTTTCACAGACAATATATTGTTGTGCTTTCCTCTACCATTGCTGACGTTGATGTTACATGAAAACACCTTTTAAACAGAAAACACTTATATGGCAAATCTGAAAATTGGCTGTCACGATGTTTGCTAATATTTTTTTCAATGAGTTTACAATGAGTTTACACTAGTGAAGCTCTTGGTGTATTTAGTTATTCGAACTTGACGTCCATTGCACCGGTCGCCCAAGGTTTCTCATTGTCCCATTGGGTTGAGTTTTTCCTTGCCCTGATGTGGGATCTGAACCGAGGATGTTGTTGTGGCTTGTGCAGCCCTTTGAGACACTTGTGATTTAGGGCTATATAAATAAACATTGAATGATTGATTGAACCATTTGGTTTACAATGTGAAAGAGCAGTGAATGAATGACTTAAAATTCATTCTGGACCTCTGATTTGACTTTGTCCTTGTATTTTTTATCCGTATTAATGTGAAATGGTCTTAAATTATTTTCAAGATGGTCTTAAAAAGTCTTAAATTTGACATGTTGAAACCTGCAGAGACCCTGTAAAATAAAACATAAAATGAAGTGGCGGGACACTTTAAATCATGTGACGGGCCAGATTTGGCCTCCAGGCAGGCCCGGCCCTCACCAATCTGACGCCCTAGGCAAGATTTTAGGTGGCGCCCCCCCACATCGGCAGTGAAGTGATACTCACAAGAAACTGAATAGCTTTGTCTTTGACCTTTTTTTTTTTACTTACAACTATACCTAATATATAAAGGGGTGGAAAAGTGACTATTACCTGCAGGGCAAACATTAGCTAACCAGAAGGCAAAAACAATGTAAACAAAAAACACCTGCTTAAAAGATCTAATACAAATGTCCCTGAGGAATGTAAGGTGGGAGTACTGTAATTACCTAACGTTACATTATTATTTTCCATAACAATTTAGCCCCCTCCAACAATATTAACCCGACGTTAAAACAAAACTAGCTATTTATTGATTAGCAATTGCCGAATCATGTAACATTAGCTTAATGCTAAAAAGCCAGCTACTATCACATTCTGTAACAGACAAATAATTTCATGTAGGCTAACGTTACCGACCTGCTACCTCTGTCTTTTTTTGTTTCTCCTCCTCTTCTTTTCTCTTTTTTCTTCCCTGGGCACCTGACAGTTTTGGCCGTTTTGACATCTTGTGTTGATTTTTTGATGTGGTGACGTCCAAAAAGAGTCATGATACGGGAAGGGAGGGGGCGCACCGCGCGGGGGGAGGGGCGGGGGGGGGGGGGGGGTGGTTAGGGAGTAATGTTGTAACAAATAATATTTCTATTAAATAGGCTTTACTTTGCATTTTAATTAACGTGGGATTATTTTTTGTATTTAGAAATAATAGTACCAACTTTTTTTTTTTTTTTTTTTCTCCAACATTTGTGGCACTGGCGTGGCGCCCTTAGCATTTGCCTATACGGCCTATGCCACGGGCCGGCCCTGCCTCCAGGCCTTGAGTTTGACACCTGTGCTTTACATAAAGACCAAGCTCTTTCTTCCTATGCTATTTTCAGCCACGATGTAGTGAGCAGCCAGGAGAGGAACCTGTTTACTGCTTTACTTTCTTTCCTTCCAGGCTCACATCGAGCTCTTACGTGACACGATGAAGACCCTGTTTGTCTCATGGCTAAGCCTAATTCATTTTTTGGGGAACTTTGTGCGACTTTAGAAAAGTCACAGAGCAGGGGTGCTAAATTTGGCCTAGCAAAGGGTGGCTTTAATTAATTTAACACATATTTAAGCTAAAACAGTCATTTGTGGCATGTCCCGTGACACAACTCCCGCTGCCTCAACAGAGCAAAAAGCATCACCAAGGACAGCACACACCCTGGCTTCCACCTGCTACCATTGGGCAGGCGCTATAGGTGCATCAGAGCCAGAACAAACAGACTCAGAGAGAGCTTCTTTCCCAGAGCTGTCACCATCTTGAACTCTTAACTTATAATAATAATTCACCCCTATACAATATCCTACCCTATTACCCTACTGTGCAATATTACCCTTCGAGTGCAATACGTCCGACATTGTTATTTATTACTCCGGTACTCCTGACTTGTTCTGTATATTGTACAGTATTTTGTATTTCTATAGTGTTTTGTATATTGTACAGGATTGCTTATTATTTTTATTGGATATTAGTCTGTTTATTTCAATTGTTAGGTGTTTCTTTATTACCTGTTGTGTAATTTAATTTATTTTTACCCCATATTTGTTCCCACTACCGCACCTTAAATTGGAGTCCTTAATCTCGTTATATGCAAATATAATGACAATAAAGTCCATTCTATTCTATTCTTCTATTCTATTCAAAATACTAACAAGTTGCCATCTATTGAACGTGCTGATTTCTTTTCCACTACCTTGTATATGGCAGTATGGGCTAAACTCCTCACTCCTGTTGCTGCTGTATGCAAAAAAACGCGGCGTTTGGCCTGTTTGGACACCCCATAATAGAGTATTTAATATACAGTAGTACCTCAATTTACGGGCTTAATCAGAATCAGAATCAGAAGTACTTACCGTATTTTCCGCACCATAAGGCGCCCTGGGTTATAAGCCGCGCCTTCAATGAACGGCATATTTCAAAACTTTGTCCACCTATAAGCCGCCCCGTGTTATAAGCCGCATCTAACTGCGCTAAAGGAATGTCAAAAAAACAGTCAGATAGGTCAGTCAAACTTTAATAATATATTAAAAACCAGCGTGATGTGGGCGCGCATGGAGTCGTATATCAACATGGACGGAGCTGCGTGAAAAAAGCCACCCGGCCTCTTCGCGTAAACTTACCTTAACCACTCGCTCATCTTTTCTTCATCCATCCATCCCTTCGAGTTAGCTTTTATGATGACGCCGGCTGGAAAGGTCTCTTTTGGCAAGGTCTTCCTTTTGAATATCACCATGGGTGGAAGTTTCTGGCCATTAGCATGGCAAGCTAGAACCACAGTGAAGGATGACTTCTCATTCCCTGTGGTGCGAATATTCACCGTACGTGCTCCCGTTGTATCCACAGTGCGGTTCACAGGAATATCAAAAGTCAGTGGAACCTCGTCCATGTTGATAATGTTCTCTGGCCGGATCTTTTTTTCAGCTATCTTGTTTTTACAATATGCACGGAAAGTAGCCAGCTTTTCTTGAAAGTCTTTAGGCAGTTGCTGTGAAATAGTAGTCCGTGTGCGGATGGAGAGATTGCGTCTTTTCATGAACCGGAAACCTGTCGCTTAGTAGGAGCCATTTTGTGGTCTTTACAGATGTAAACACGCAAAGGAAATGAAACGTACGGTAATATCCGCGCGCTTCTTCTTCTTCTACGCGGGCGGGTGGTTGCTTACAGTAGAAGAAGAAGCGCTTCCTGTTCTATGGGGGCGGGTGCTTACCTTGGCGGTTGCTTGCGTAGAAGAAGAAGCACTTCCTCTTCTACGGGGAAAAAAGATGGCGGCTGTTTACCGTAGTTGCGAGACCGAAACTTTATGAAAATGAATCTTAATATTAATCCATATATAAAGCGCACCGGGTTATAAGGCGCACTGTCAGCTTTTGAGTAAATTTGTGGTTTTTAGGTGCGGCTAATAGTGCGGAAAATACGGTAAGTAATATTTTCAGCACAATCCCATTTAAGATCATACAAACATTACAGGGAGCCAGAACAGGATCGCTGACTGGTCTGCCAACTTCCGGTGCCCCTTACAAAAAAAAAAGGTGAGAAATAGGTAAACGTTGGGGGGGGTAAAAAAGATATTCAGTCAAAGGCTGGACTCCAGGGAGGGAGACTAGAATGAGGCCAAGGAAAAAACCTCATACCCATAGCACACATAAACAAGTTACATAGAATCAACAAAACTTGCAACAGAGGGGAGGGAGTGGGAGCTACGGTGGCCGGCTGCAGCTGTATAAGCACTACTCAGCTGTCCATCGCCCCTAATGGATGGAGCTCTTAACTCAGACCACTTGTATCTCAAACCAACGTTTCCCATTGAAATGAATTGAAATCAATGATTTACCCCCCAAAACACACCACAATTTAAACCTGTAACTTGCCTTTATTCAAAGAAAAACACATTTGATAAGGATTAGACTCGTTCTGCTTCCATATGGTACAGACCAGCAGTTATACCCTCTTTCAAACCGCAGGCCAAGTCTGATTTTTTTTTAACCATATGTGACCTTTATCGGACTTTTTCATGTCAATGTCCATCCATCCATTTCCTACCGCTTATTCCCCTCGGGGTCGCTCAGCTACAATCGGGCGGAAGGCGGGGTACACCCTGGACAAGTCGCCACCTCATCGCAGGGCCAACACAGATAGACAGACAACATTCACACACTAGGGCCAATTTAGTGTTGCCAATCAACCTATCCCCAGGTGCATGTCTTTGGAGGTGGGAGGGGCCTATCCCCAGGTGCATGTCTTTGGAGGTGGGAGGGGCCTATCCCCAGGTGCATGTCTTTGGAGGTGGGAGTCAGTGTCAATGTGAACAATGTAATTCCAAATTTTTCATATCCGACCCAGACCTCTTTAGTATGTGGATATGAATCGGATACGCAGTACAGGCCAAAAGTTTGGACACACCTTCTCCTCATTCAATGTGTTTTCTTTATGTTCATGACTATTTACATTGTAGATTGTCACATCAAAACTATGAATGAACACGTGGAGTTATGTACTTAACAAAAAAAGGGGAAATAACTGAAAACATGTTTTATATTCTAGTTTCTTCAAAATAGCCACCCTTTGCTCTGATTACTGCTTTGCACACTCTTGGCATTCTCTCCATGAGCTTAAAGAGGTAGTCACCTGAAATGTTTTTTTTGTCAGGTTCAAACACCGAACTATCTATTAAATAAGACAAGAGGCAAGGAATCAAACAAAGACAGGATTCAATTTAGCTCATGAGGAGAGCGCGTGCACTTGCACCCTCGTACAATGTCGCCCCACGCTCTGAGGAAAGGGTTCCACACGCCTCCTCATTTATTTGGGCATTTTCTGATTACATAGCTGCGGCTGCTTCTAAGGGGAGGGGTCATAAACAGCTGCTGCACTCGGTCATAAACAGTTCAAAGAAAAGGTGCTTGGAGCGGTGTCAGGTTTGCCCCCTCTCTGCTTTGTAGATTTCAGGTCATGATTAGGTCTTCCTGTGGCTGTCCAATAGATCAAAGAAACCGACACCTCCACGTCGCATCCCATCGCACACAGTGGAGGTTTACAAGTGGTAGGCCTTTTTGCTTGATAAGATCAAAGACAGCTTTTGTCTTCTCGCAGGGCAACCTGAACTCATGGGAAAACAAGTTGTGTGATAACTTACATACAATTCTTCGGACAGTTTTTACTTCACAGGTGTGCTGTATCAGGGTTGATTAGTGGAACTTCTTGCTTTATCAATGAGGTTGGGACCATCAGTTGTGTTGTGAATGAGAAGATGTGTCCAAACATTTGGCCTCAGAACGACTTTAAAAAGCGATAAACGTCCTAATCCCTCGCCAAAATAGACGGTTACAAAATAAATAGGAGACAACTGGTAAAAATAATGTTTTAGGAACTCACGTCATAGTTCCACCACTTCTGTCTCTGCCGACGCTCTCTTCAAAGCAGACGTGAAAGTAAAATCTCCCGCAATCTGAGCCAAAATGCTCGCCCTCTTCCTTCTTAATCTTCTCCGCGCAGGAATTCAGCTCAGAAAATGTTGCACAAAATCCGTTAAATTGCCACAAATGCGCCAAGACTGAGACCGACGAGAATTAAAGCCATGTTTACTTCCTTACACACTACAGCACTTGAGACGTTATGACAGCGTTTCTCAAAGTGTGGGGCGCGCTCCACTGGTGGGGAATAGAGACATGACAGGTGGGGCGCGAGGAACGGGAGGAAATTTCACTTTAAATTTTTTTTTTTATTATTATATTCTTAGATTATTTTTTTTTTACTATACTTTCATTTTCTATACACTGGTAGCAGGCTAATGTGTGGACCACAATTACACAAATATATACTTTTGTGACTCGCACTTCAAAGGGCGTCGAGCCAGAGCCAGCGCCTGCAGAGAAACAAAAATGTGACGGGCACACACTGTGTCATTCACCGGGAAGCACTCACGTCAAGGCAGCTCAGCCCCGAACTCAATGAGGTTTTAACAGATGTTGTGAGCGCGGTCAATTTGATCAAAACACGACCACTGAAAGCGCGACTGTTCTCTGCACTGTGTGAGGAAATGGGAGCTGATCATACAGCCGTGCTGTTTCACAGTCAAGCAAGGTGGCTCTCCCGGGGAAAAGTGCTGTCACTTGCCCTGTCTTGCCAAATGCATAGCTCCTCCTTTTTTTTTTTGCAAAGATTGCAAAGTGGCACTTTTATTTTATTTATTATTGAACTTGATGCAAGTTATTTGATGTATTATTGAACTTGATGCAAGTTATAACACTTTTTTAAATTTATTATTGAACTTGATGCAAGTTATAACATTTTTGTTTTATTTATTATTGAACTTGATGCAAGTTATAACACTTTTTTTGATTTATTATTGAACTTGATGCAAGTTATTTGATTTATTATTGAACTTGATGCAAGTTATAACACTTTTTTGATTTATTATTGAACGTGATGCAAGTTATAACACTTTTTTTGATTTATTATTGAACTTGATGCAAGTTATAACACTTTTATTTGATTTATTATTGAACTTGATGCAAGTTATAACACTTTTTTTGATTTATTATTGAACTTGATGCAAGTTATAACACTTTTATTTGATTTATTATTGAACTTGATGCAAGTTATAACACTTTTTTTGATTTATTATTAAACGTGATGCAAGTTATAACACTTTTTTTGATTTATTATTGAACTTGATGCAAGTTATAACAGTTTTTTTAATTTATTATTGAACTTGATGCAAGTTATAACACTTTTTTTGCTGCACGGTTATTTTATTTATTATTGAACTTGATGTTATTTTATGTTATTGAGTTTGAATGTATACAACTTGATGTTCAATAAATTTGAAAATGTTAAAGCTTGGCATTAGCGCTCTGTTGGGGCGATGGGGGCAGGTGGGGCTTGAAAACTCCCCCTTGTCCAAAGTGGGGGATGACAAAAAAAGTTTGAGAACCACTGCGTTATGACGTCATGCGGGTCAGCCCAGCAGGCACAAGACATTGATACAACCTTGATTATACGTTCGTGTTTCTTAAAACTGACTCCTAAACAACCTTGCAAAATAGTTGTATTTGTAAATTGAGACAACGTTGATGTCTACTGTTGGATACACCTTGTTGGTTGGGAAATGACCAAATTTCAATGGTCAAATCAACGTCAGAGTCCAAAATTGATTAAACCTCGACAAAAAGTATGTTGTTTCCACGTTGTATTTGTGTTGTAAAATATTAGTTGTAAAATGACCAAAATTCAATGATCAAATCAACGTCAGAATCAAACATTGATTAAACGTTGTCAAAAAGCATGTTTTTCCACGTTGCATTTGTGTTGTAGTATATTAGTTGGGAAGTGACCAAATTTCAATGGTCAAATCAATGTCAGGGCCCAACATTGATTAAACGTCGTCAAAAAGCATGTTGTTTCAACGTTTGAGTTGCTCAACGCCATGTCCTAATTCAACAAGTTCTCAACGTTGTTTCAATGTCTTGTGACAGAGCTAGAGGTGACAGAGCTTTCGCCGTTGCTGCTCCCAAGCTCTGGAACGACCTACCCCTGAGTGTTAGACAAGCCTCCTCTCTTCCTGTTTTTAAATCTCTCTTAAAAACATACTTTTATTCCATGGCTTTTAACACTGAGTGATATCCATCCTGCAATGGCGCCCCATAATACACCTGCTGTGAACCTGTTTTTATATTTTTATGTTTTTATTTATTCTATTTTATTTATTTATTTTTTATCGTGTTCTGTTTGTGTTGTGTTGTGTTTGCTCGGTACTCGTTTTAGCTTTTAACCTGTCCATTGTACAGCACTTTGGCTACCCCTGTGGTAAATTTTAAATGTGCTTTATAAATAAAGTTGATTTGATTTGTGCCTGCTGGGAGATTGTGTGTTTACATTAGACATTTTTTGTAATACAAACCAGTGGTCCCCAACCTTTTTGTGACTGCGGACCGGTCAACACTTGAATATTTGTCCCACGGGGGGGTTTCTTGTCATAAAAAAATACAATCATGTGTGCTTACGGACTGTATTCCTGCAGACTGTAATGATCCATATTGATATATAATTTAGGAACCAGAAATATTAATAACAGTGCGATTGAGTGTGAATGAGTGTAAATGGGGGAGGGAGTTTTTTTTGGGTTGGTGTACTAATTGTAAGTGTATCTTGTGTTTTTTATGTTGATTTAATAAAATGTATTTATTTTATTTATTTTTAATTCTTGTCTGGCCCGGTACCGGTCCGTGGATCGATTGGTACCCAGCTGCTGCCTGGTGGTTGGGGACCACTGATATAAAAGACTACAAAAAAAATCGGATTTGACAAAAAAAATCTGAATTGGACATCCCACCCCGCATTGTGACCGTAGCCTAGTACTGCTTCGTCAAGTGGACTACACACTTGGTCGTGTTTTGTATGATTTCTTTCTTTAATTCAATGAAGATCACCCGCTATATCTTCTCAGCACTGTCCTTCACACTCACATTCTTCCTTCCCATGCTTGGAAATCTATGGTGTGTCAACCTCTAGCTATTTGTAACCAGAGGTGGGTAGTAACGCGCTACATTTACTCCGTTACATCTACTTGAGTAACTTTTGGGATAAATTGTACTTCTAAGAGTAGTTTTAATGCAACATACTTTTACTTTTACTTGAGTATATTTATAGAGAAGAAACGCTACTTTTACTCCGCTACTTTTATCTACATTCAGCTCGCTACTCGCTACTAATTTTTATCGATCTGTTAATGCACGCTTTGTTTGTTTTGGTCTGTCAGACAGACCTTCAAAGTGCCTGCCTTACTGGTGACGTTTCACTTCGTTCCACCAATCAGATGCAGTCACTGGTGACGTTGGACCAATCAAACAGAGCCAGGCGGTCACATGACCTGACTTAAACAAGTTGAAAAACGTATTGGGGTGTTACCATTTAGTGGTCAATCGTACGGAATATGTACTGTACTGTGCAATCTAATAATAAAAGTTCCAATCAATCAATCAAAAGTGTGAAGGAAAAAAGACCCTTTTTTATTTTAACCGTACATCCCGTCAAAAGCCTACGCCTACGCTTTCAAAATAAGAGTCTCCGAAAGCCAGTGCAAACAAGCTAGCAAGCTAGCAAGCTACGGAGTTTGCCGCCAATGTATTTCTTGTAAAGTGTATAAAAACGAATATGGAAGCTGGACAAATAAGAAGCCAAAAACCAACCACTTTCATGTGGTATTAGACAGAAAGGAGGAACTTTTTTCCTCCTCCATTTGAAAACGTGGACGTTATCATCACTACTGTCTGATTACAATCAATGCAAGTCATCAGAATCAGGTAATACACCAACTTATATTCTTGTTTTCATGAAAGAAAGGAATATATATGTGTTAAACATGCATGTATATTCATTAAAACACCTTTAACATGTAAACAAAAACGGCAAAATAAATAAATATAAATTATATACTGTATATATCAATGTATGTATACATATATATATGTGTGTGTATATATATATATATATATATATATATATATACCGTATTTTCCGCACCATAAGGCGCCCTGGGTTAAAAGCCGCGCCTTCAATGAACGGCATATTTCAAAACTTTGTCCACCTATAAGCCGCCCCGTGTTGTAAGCCGCATCTAACTGCGCTAAAGGAATGTCAAAAAAACAGTCAGATAGGTCAGTCAAACTTTAATAATATATTAAAAACCAGCGTTCTAACAACTCTGTTCACTCCCAAAATGTACGCAAATGTGCAATCACAAACATACGTATATCAACATGGACAGAGCTGCGTGAAAAAAGCCACCCGGCCTCTTCGCGTAAACTTAAACTTACCTTAACCACTCGCTCATCTTTTCTTCATCCATCCCTTCGAGTTAGCTTTTATGATGACGCCGGCTGGAAAGGTCTCTTTTGGCAAGGTCTTCCTTTTGAATATCACCATGGGTGGAAGTTTCTGGCCATTAGCATGGCAAGCTAGAACCACAGTGAAGGATGACTTCTCATTCCCTGTGGTGCGAATATTCACCGTACGTGCTCCCGTTGTATCCACAGTGCGGTTCACAGGAATATCAGTTGCTGTGAAATAGTAATCCGTGTGCGGATGGAGAGATTGCGTCTTTTCATGAACCGGATCCCTGACGCTTAGTAGGAGCCATTTTGTGGTCTTTACAGATGTAAACACACAAAGGAAATGAAACGTACGGTATATCCGCGCGCTTTTTCTTCTTCTACGCGGGCGGGTGGTTGCTTACAGTAGAAGAAGAAGCGCTTCCTGTTCTATGGGGGCGGGTGCTTACCTTGGCGGTTGCTTGCGTAGAAGAAGAAGCGCTTCCTGTTCTACCGGGAAAAAAGATGGCGGCTGTTTACCGAAGTTGCGGGATCGAAACTTTATGAAAATGAATCGTAATATTAATCCATATATAAAGCGCACCGGGTTAAAAGCCGCACTGTCAGCTTTTGAGTAAATTTGTGATTTTTAGGTGCGGCTAATAGTGCGGAAAATACGGTATATATATATATATATATGTGTGTGTATATATATATATATATATATATATATATATATATATATATATATATATATATGAGTGTGTATGTTACTCATCAGTTACTCAGTACTTGAGTAGTTTTTTCACAACATACTTTTTACTTTTACTCAAGTAAATATTTGGGTGACTACACCTTACTTTTACTTGAGTAATAAATCTCTAAAGTAACAGTACTCTTACTTGAGTACAATTTCTGGCTACTCTACCCACCTCTGTTTGTAACTTCAATTTAGGCCTGCAACCTAAAACATAACAATTAGCCGAGAAACAGCTCTTACTTCAAAGCACTTTAAGTTGGTGCTTTCCTGTTTGAATTCAGAAAACAGTAGGGAATGCATCGACAAATTCTGATACCTGGTCTTGTGGAGTACAGCATTTTTAGAAGGTTAAACAATCCCAATATGGCTTAGAACCTTCTTAGATATATGCAGGGTTTTTTCAAGGCAGTCTGTATTTCATGGCTTAAATGTAATACTCTCAGCGAAAGGGAAAATACTCAATCTTACAAAGTTAAAAAAATATGCCACAAAAAATGATTCCCGTTTGTTTCCTCGATCTTATTTAAAATGTTTTGTGCAAGTCTTTTTTCATAGCCCTGCTCACAAAGAAAGTAGGATAAAAAGCGTACCTTGGCGGACGTAATCCCAGCACCATAAAAAGGCGCACCACACTGATATAGTTACTTATTAGCACACTGCTTGCTTGTAACAGCTTTAATTCCATGGCCACTTGCTTCCCAAGCGTTGATTGCAGTTCCCACTTTACTAAAAAAAGAACAAATTGACTTTTGTTCCTAACTGCATATGAAATAGAGACATGTTTTTTTGTGCGCTATTGTGGAGCTGTCACTCCAACCAGCGTCTTTGTTTTTATTCAAATGACTTTCAAGACTTCTCCAGGATTTGCTTGCTCTTTGAGAAGAATCAAGTTGATTGGTGGCTGCTCGCCTCACATACTGCAGGACAGAGCTATTCAACTCGTGGCCCGGGGGCCGAATCCGGCTGGGGATTGCCACCTTAAAGGCCCGAGTCCAGTTCAAAACTTGATAGACAAACTTTTTTGCAAAAAATTCCCAAAAAGTCGAGAGTGTTCCTGTTGTGTAAGGCTGCAGTTAACGATTATTTTTCTATCGATTAATCTATAGATTTTTTTTTCCGATTAATCGGTTAATCTATAGATTATTTTTTTCGATTAATCTATAGATTATTTTTCCTTTTACCGATTATTTTTTTTTATTTAAAATGAAGATGAAAAAATAAATGTAGGCCAGTTTTTTCAAAAGGCATGGCTTTTATTTACCAAAAAAAAAAAGTATGGCCACTCAGTCAACATTGACAACAACATGACAAAATATTCTGTAACAATGTAAACATTTAAAACTTTTAACATTTAACAAAATTAAAAGTAGCTTATTTGCTTTTTAATGTGCAAATATGAAAGGAAACATCCAGTGCAAATCTTAATATTCTGCAATAGTATAAGCATTTCAAAAGTAAAAGTATTGCTTATTTTGCTTAAAAATGTGCAAAAATAAAGATAAACATCCAATACCAAAAAGTGCAAAATGGAAATATTCTGTAACAACAGTGTAAACATTTCAACAAAAGTAAAAGTATTGCTTATTTGCTAAAATGTGCAAAAATAATGATAAACATCCAATACAAAAAAGTACAAAACGAAATATTCTGTAACAACAGTGTAAACATTTCAACAAAAGTAAAAGTATTGCTTATTTTGCTTAATAACACAACAATGATAGTATGATTAAAGTGAAAGTTAATTGTTGGTTTGTACATAGTATATGTAACTGTTAATGTTGTAAAAGGTATTTGCACAACTAATTAACGTTAGCGTTTGTGACACGTCTTGTGCCGTGGGGTTCTTTCAGGACCGACAGACTGAACGCCAGACGGCTTTGCCAGGTTTACAATCTTTTAATTTTACACAAAGTATTTTCTCTTCCAACTCTTTTCTCTTTCTTTCCTCGCTTTTCAGCTCCTCTTCCTCGCTCGCTCGTTGTCCCCTGTCTCTGTCTCTCCTCCTCTCTCGCTCCACGTCAGCTTCACTCTGGCTCCTTCCAGTCTCTCTTCCCTCTCTCTCTGCTGCTCCCCTTTTCTTCAGCGAGAGGAGATTGGATGATCGTGCCCAGGTGCGCGGATTGCGGCGTCGCTCCCGGCGCGCCCCACCTCGTCGCTCGCTCGCCGGCCCCGCCTCTCCACAGCGTTAAAGAGGAGCGCGTCTTTGTAAACACTGAACAGGCAGGCCAAACGCACCTCTCAGAGCGAAACGGTGCTTTAGTTTATGAATTTACAACGCAGATACAAATGACACATTCATGTTTTTGTGTAATGATGACAACGTATACTCACGCGGACGATTGACTAGTTGATGGTGATGGCAAGAACGCTGTCGGTTTTCTTTTCAAATGTTCGTTCATAGCATTTGTGCTGCTATGATAGGCCATTTCCGCTCGACACAGTGTGCATACAACAACATTATTAGGCCGTTTATTGAAATACTCCCACACTTTTGATGACTTTTGCCGTGCTTTTTCCCCCTCGCTCGCACTGTCTGCTTTGCGATCCGCCATGACAGTAGTGTGACGTAAATATGCGACGCATCGACGCACAAAAATGGCGTCGACGTATTTACGTAACCGATGACGTCGACTACGTCGACGCGTCGTTTCAGCCTTACTGTTGTGTAAGAGAACTTGGGCCACTGTAAACGCATTGGTAGATCCTTGCATTGACATTTTAACCCTGCTAGCAAACATAGAACACTTGGGTCCAAACCTGGGATTTACGTGACTGAGGCGTTCCTCAAGGCACTCTTTTAAGTCCTCTCTTTTTTGGTAGTTGCACATTTTTGTGAGGTGTTGCTGTAGCTCAGATCTGGGCAAAATACGGCCCTCGGGCCACATGCGGCCCATTAAGACTTTCAATCCGGCCCACCGGACGTTCTACATTATTTTTTTAGACCTTTACCATCAAAACTGTCGCCGCCATTATGATGTACAGTGCTGTTTTTAAATGACCGTGAGTCTTCAACTATAGAAAGTATTTCAATTTTTGAAATCTGCACTTTTGAGTGTTATAGGAGTTATTAGGGTCATCTAGGTCACAGCAGCTCAGACCAGGAACAAAGCAGAGTGGGCGGGGTTTGTTTTCAGAGCATCCAGCCCCAAACGCCTGTGTCAGAAACCGATGCGGAAGCAGATTTGTACGTGATAATGAATCATATTGTAGGTGTTTATTATACTTTGCAGTCATATTTTGCTGTTTGTTACATTTTTATGTTTTGCTTGGTCTGAGAGGTAAAAGAGGAGCGATGTTCATTTGTTGTTAATATTCAGTGTTTTATTGTTCATAGTTAATATTGTAAATAGGTTTGCAAAGGGGTGGAGAGCAATGTTCCCTCTAATTGTTCATGTGTGTGAGCAAACACAAAAACTCCCTGAGCATTGAGTGGAGCACATGTGAGCAACATCACACCTGGCAATACCAGCAGCACACCTGTCTCAAACCAATCTTTTATAATAACACTCAAATGAGAGGAGTCATTTTCATGACATTATTTAGTAATATTAGGGATTTGGCCCACTTGTAATGAAAATAAAAGAAATGTTGTTTTTCATAAGCTATGGATTAGTATTGTACAATATGTCTGGGTGGGGGTCCTGCTTTGGAAATCATTTGTACCCCTTTCAGAGATCACATTTAAACATCCTCATGTTGCACAATGAAATGTAAGCATAGGATGAAGTGTGTAACTTTCTCTAGTAACAGCATTCCATGATTAATATCAATAAATTAACATTAATAATAAATGACAGTAAAATAAGCACACGTATGACTGAGGAGTCATAGTGTAACTTTGTGTGGTGTTTGACTTGTCCGACTTTTTGTGTGGCCATAAACGCACCAGTGGCTTAGTGGTATGCGTGTTGGTGACAGATGACAAGTTGCTTTTGGCCTGCTTTATACGGCAGAAAATGACTAGTTTTTCGAGATAGAAGTGTTTTACTCATGTTTTTGGTGTGGTTATGGCCCAATATAAACAGTTTTGCTCAATAAAGTGATCGATACAATTCCTGTCCTCGAAGCATCTCGATAGACGTTACAATAATTGAACAGTGTTCAATTGAACGGTGTTGACGAACACCGTTAGGGCCGCTTGTTGTCACTGTCACTCAGAGTTGCATTGCAAAATTACACACAATAAATGTGTTTATTTTGTTTAGAATTCAGATGGGTTTGATTTGGTGCGCGGCATATATTTGCTGTGCGCAGAGGACGCTTGAGCAGTGCGCAATTGCGCAGGCGCGCACCTTAGAGGGAACGTTGGTGGAGAGTTTCCGGTAAATTTCCGGAAACTTTCCGGAAATTTACCACGGGAAGTTAAGCTCTGGAAGTTTGGTAATATTTACCATTTTTTGATCCTCGCTGTGGATTCTCTGCATGGAGTGAGAAGAGAAACTGTGATATATTGATACGTCAACTCAATAACAGAAATTTGTCTTTAGTTTGGTTGGTTTTAATGCAGATGGTGCGGCAACATCCTGACTCTTGCAACGTGTCGGTTTAATGAGCAGCTTCCCAAACTACTCAGTGTTAAATAGCGTACATGCTACTGCCATCTAGTGTCTGGAAATTGCAACTACCTTCAAATTTACTTTAATTATTTTACCAGACACCTTCTCCACTGGTAAATAGCACCCTTGGTAAGTTGGAAATTGTATTACTGTATTCATTGGCAGGCTTAAATAAGTCATAAAAAATATCACTAATTATTGATCAATATAAAAAACGTATATCGAGATACAGCATACCTGCCAACTACTCCGGTTTTCCCGTAATTAGTACGGTTTTCATCAACCTATTCCGGGTTACGGTTGCAGTGATAAAAAATACGGTTTTTCATTAATTAAAAAAAATAAATATTTTTTTAAGTTTTATTCACGAAATCACGTAACAACAATGACAATCGACACTGCTTCCCGTAACTTCCTATCGAGCCATTCCGAATGCCATGCGCGAGGCTATTTATAGCACCGCTGCCAAGCACGAGGCACCAGTTGCCATTGTTTCCAAACGAGCGAACGATCATGGAATCAGCCGGAGAAAAATGGCAAACGAGTCTTAAACCGAAAAGAAAACTGCAGTCATTCCGTGAAGAATATTCAAAAGCCTATCCGGGAATAATTATCCGTTCCAAAAAGGGTG
Organism: Nerophis lumbriciformis; assembly: GCF_033978685.3. Lineage (NCBI taxonomy): Eukaryota > Metazoa > Chordata > Actinopteri > Syngnathiformes > Syngnathidae > Nerophis > Nerophis lumbriciformis. Next base: position 2,118,077 of record NC_084585.2, on the reverse strand, counting down.
AAAACTACGCGAATTGCACCTTGTGCAGACAAGATTTTTCGATCGGACACGGAGGAATTAGCCATGTAAAAGACCACGTTGGGACAAAAAAACACAAGTCTAATGCCGTTGCTAGCGATACAAGTGGAAAACTTTCAACGTTTTTCGTCGCCCAAACAGATTCTTTGGATGTGATGAATGCCGAAGTTTTCTTTACGCAGGCAATAATTGAGCATGGACTTCCAATCGCACTGGCTGATCACATGGGACAGTTATTTCGGAAAATGTTTCCCGACTCGAAAATCGCCAAAAAATATGGATGTGGTCGAACCAAAACATCAAACATTATTCAGTGTCAACCCATATGATTTTTGCTGTAATATTTTTGTTTTGAAAAGTCACTGTGACTGATAGAAAAGTGATGGTTTTAGCAACATTTTAACCTGTCTGAATGCTAATAATCATTTTGCGTCGGGAGGCGAAGCCTGAACCCCCCACCAGGACTTTGTCCTGGACCTACCGGGGCCTGCGGCCCCTGGACCCTGGCTACTAGGTTTTTCTGATTTCAAAAGTTGGCAGGTATGATACAGTTTTTAGCCATATTGTCCAGCCCCACTCGCGCCTTCTCCAGACTGGTACCTCTGCAGAGCGACCTGGTAACCTCTCCATGCAGGAGAGGGGGGCAGAAAGGAGAACTGGTCTAAAAAAGTCTATTTAAAAGCAAGAGTAAATAGATGAGTTTTAAGGAGGCACTTCTACTTTTTCATTCTCTTTTTCATCATGTGGGCTATTCAACTGGAGTCCTGCGAGTTCAGTTCAACAAACCTGTGAGAGATGATTAAAAACACTACAGTGCTGTCATATAAATGATCTTTGACTAGCTTTTTTGAAGAAAGTCCTGCAGCAAAGCGCTCCTGTAACTCTAACAAACTAGACAGACATCAAATGTCTACTATCAAAGACGCTGGTTCTCTGGATTATACAAAATAAAGGGAGAAATCCGCAGTGACCCTCAAAACAGTTTGGTTGAACATCCCAGCTTTATGGCTTGTATTCATACTAAGATGAGACCTATTGAGGGGACGTGTCTTTCTTCCTCTCCAGGACCTGTTGGACAGCGAGTGGGCCAGCGTGCGGAAAGTTCTTGAGCAGGCGGACATCCTGGTCATTAAGTATTCCGTGACGGACAAGCTGACCTTCCAACAGCTCAGGAATGGTTACGCTCCGAGGCTCCGCCCACTCTTGAGGCACTGGGGCGTGCCCGTCATCCTGGTTGCAGTCGGCGCTCGGCTGAATGGTGAGGATAAGTGCTATTTTGTTTAGTTTTGTTGAATCTGCTTATGTCAGCAAAAAAATCGACTTTGTCAGCCTTCTGAGTATGTTCTCCTTGTGGCCTCTAGCACATCCTCAAATAAATTAGCATATTCCTATTTTACTGCAGGTTTGACTTGAAAAGAAAATGTGACCGATGAGCAAGCCATTAAAGTGCTTTTGAATGACAATACAATATACACATTGTCTACAGTAGTGATGTGCCATACCACCGATTTTTTCCCCCGATCCGATACCAAGTAAAATTCAGGCTGGTATTGGCCATAACGATCCGATACCGATACATTGTGCAAATATACCTAAGGTGTCTGTAAAATTGTGTATTTTCAAATAATATATCTTTCTAAAAAAAAATAGGGTAAAAGGTAAAACATTTTTTGAAAAAAATCGGAATATAATGAGAAAAAGCTGAACATTTTAAACAAATAATAATAATATATTAAGTCACATATATATGTATGTATGTATGTGTGTATGTATGTATGTATGTATGTATGCATGTATATATGTATGTATATATATATATATATGTATATATGTATGTATATATATATGTATGTATGTATGTATATATATGTATTAGGGCTGCAACAACTAATCGATTAAATTGATTAAAATCGATTATAAAAATAGTTGGCGGTTAATTTAGTCATCGATTCGTTGGATCTATGCTATGCGCATGCGCACAGGCTACGTTTCCCCCCCCCCCCCCCCTTACTTTTATTTATAAACTGCGACATTTACAAACAGCTTAGAAACAATAATCAAAATAATAGGGTTGTAACGATACGTGTATTTGTATCGAACCGTTTCGGTACGGGGGTTTCGTTTCGGTGCGGAGGTGTGCCGAACGAGTGTCCACACGGACATATTAAGTAGCGTAACGCACGTTGAGTAAACAATACTCAAAATGCCGGACATTTGAGGCATTTAAGAGACTCCGCCCTGACAGCTCCGCAAAAGAGGACATGTCCGGTGAAAAGAGGACGTATGGTCAGTCTATCCTAGCCCGTTAGCTGCTAGCATGCTAGCAAAAGAGGACATGTCCGGTGATGGCATGCTAGCAGCGACGGAGCTCGGTCCTGACCATACGTCCTCTTTTCACCGGACATGTCCTCTTTTGAGGGGCTGTCGGGCGGTGTTTCTTAAATGCCTCAAATGTCCGGCATTTTGAGTTAGGGTTGCGTGTCTTTTCAATGTACGTTCAGGGTTAAGAAGGTTAAAAACACAATAAGTTGTGCGCGCAGCAGCATTGGTGAGGGAGGGGCAGAGACAGAGAGAGAGAGAGAGTTGTGTTAAACGCACATGCGTTGTCAGGCTCCGCTTTTTATCCATAGATTTAACGATTTAATTTGTTATTATCTATAGCAGGGGTGTCAAAAGTGTGCATTTTTGTAACATTTTCCTTGTTTTATTTGGCAAATTGAAAGAACATGGCACCAGTATGCTGGTTTTTTTCAATAAAATACTGGAAAGGATAGAAATGTAGTTTGTCTCCTTTATCCGATTATTAATCGATTGATCGAAGTAATAATCGACAGATTAATCGATTATCAAATGAATCGTTAGTTGCAGCCCTAATATATATGTATGTAGGTATATATGTATGTATGTACAGGTAAAAGCCAGTAAATTAGAATATTTTGAAAAACTTGATTTATTTCAGTAATTGCATTCAAAAGGTGTAACTTGTACATTATATTTATTCATTGCACACAGACTGATGCATTCAAATGTTTATTTCATTTAATTTTGATGATTTGAAGTGGCAACAAATGAAAATCCAAAATTCTGTGTGTCACAAAATTAGAATATTACTTAAGGCTAATACAAAAAAGGGATTTTTAGAAATGTTGGCCAACTGAAAAGTATGAAAATGAAAAATATGAGCATGTACAATACTCAATACTTGGTTGGAGCTCCTTTTGTCTCAATTACTGCGTTAATGCGGCGTGGCATGGAGTCGATGAGTTTCTGGCACTGCTCAGGTGTTATGAGAGCCCAGGTTGCTCTGATAGTGGCCTTCAACTCTTCTGCGTTTTTGGGTCTGGCATTCTGCATCTTCCTTTTCACAATACCCCACAGATTTTCTATGGGGCTAAGGTCAGGGGAGTTGGCGGGCCAATTTAGAACAGAAATACCATGGTCCGTAAACCAGGCACGGGTAGATTTTGCGCTGTGTGCAGGCGCCAAGTCCTGTTGGAACTTGAAATCTCCATCTCCATAGAGCAGGTCAGCAGCAGGAAGCATGAAGTGCTCTAAAACTTGCTGGTAGATGGCTGCGTTGACCCTGGATCTCAGGAAACAGAGTGGACCGACACCAGCAGATGACATGGCACCCCAAACCATCACTGATGGTGGAAACTTTACACTAGACTTCAGGCAACGTGGATCCTGTGCTTCTCCTGTCTTCCTCCAGACTCTGGGACCTCGATTTCCAAAGGAAATGCAAAATTTGCTTTCGTCAGAAAACATGACTTTGGACCACTCAGCAGCAGTCCAGCTGGTGTCGGTCCACTCTGTTTCCTGAGATCCAGGGTCAACACAGCCGTCTACCAGCAAGTTTTAGAGCACTTCATGCTTCCTGCTGCTGACCTGCTCTATGGAGATGGAGATTTCAAGTTCCAACAGGACTTGGCGCAAAATCTACCCGTGCCTGGTTTACGGACCATGGTATTTCTGTTCTAAATTGGCCCGCCAACTCCCCTGACCTTAGCCCCATAGAAAATCTGTGGGGTATTGTGAAAAGGAAGATGCAGAATGCCAGACCCAAAAACGCAGAAGAGTTGAAGGCCACTATCAGAGCAACCTGGGCTCTCATAACACCTGAGCAGTGCCAGAAACTCATCGACTCCATGCCACGCCGCATTAACGCAGTAATTGAGGCAAAAGGAGCTCCAACCAAGTATTGAGTATTGTACATGCTCATATTTTTCATTTTCATACTTTTCAGTTGGCCAACATTTCTAAAAATCCCTTTTTTGTATTAGCCTTAAGTAATATTCTAATTTTGTGACACACGGAATTTTGGATTTTCATTTGTTGCCACTTCAAATCATCAAAATTAAATGAAATAAACATTTGAATGCATCAGTCTGTGTGCAATGAATAAATATAATGTACAAGTTACACCTTTTGAATGCAATTACTGAAATAAATCAAGTTTTTCAAAATATTCTAATTTACTGGCTTTTACCTGTATATATATATATATATATTTCTATGTATATGTGTATGTATGTAAACATGTATATGTATATATATGTATTTATATAAATGTGTATGTATATGTGTATATATATATACTGTATGTGTGTGTATGTTTTTAGCATTTAAGAAAAAATTTAAAATACATATTAAAGTAGCCCCCCCACACTTGACTTTTCAATATGCGGCCCTTGGTAGGAAATGTTTAGACACTCCTAAACTAAGATATTAGAGGCTCTCAAAATAAAAAATAAAATATACCTACATTATGAACAAAGTTTACTTTGTTAAATGAAAACTGAAATAATACTAATTTATGAAGTGATTAGAACAAATCCAATAATCATAATAAACTGTTGAATGTGTAACTGAACATTAATATTTTCCTATAGGCAGACATATTGGGTTATGCAATTACACCATGGTATTTTTATATATTTTTTATTCTATTCTTATATGGGGAAAAATGCAACAGTAAAATGTAAGAAAAAAGTCAAATAGATGGTGTGTATTAGGACAATCTAACTAACAATAATATACTTATAGTCACCGAAAATACAAAGCTGACACGATATCTGTTTTTAGCATTTTCAACATGACCCCTGCAGACTTTGACTTTTCAGTATTGGTGGTGGCGGTATTGAAAGTATCGATATTTTGATTGGCGAATGCATATTAGAGCATAAAGATCCTGTATGGGTGATATTACAGTATCGATGGGCACATCACTGACCTACAGCAGGTGACGTGTTAGTTACCTTTGACTGATATTACAAACTCAATCATTTCTGCTGCAGCTGATGGAGCCGGCTTTCACGAGAGTGTCATTCCCACCGTGCCAAGTGAGCGAATATTCGCAGACGCCGTGACCCTCATTGACTCCGCTCTGTGTAAACAAGCCACTGAAATGCACAGAGTTGTATTTTTAGCTTTTCTGCTCGACATTCTTTGAGATCCTGTCAGAGCGGCGTTGCAGACTTAAGTGGAGCTGCACCGGGAGCTGTGTTTGTGGTGGTTTATTTCTCTGCCTGCTGCCTGCTGCCGTGAGTGTGTTGACACTATCCCCACGTGACTGCGGAGAGCCACGGCTGAGCTGGGAGCGCTTCCCGCTGCTGGACTTTAAGGCACAGCTGTGGCGCCCGGTGCTGCAGTACGAGCATTAAAGCGGCCATTAAACCGGCGTCGAGCGCGCTGATTCAGCCAAGGGCACACGCACGCCAGCGCGCACGCAATCACCACACTGGCGTGCCAAGTCACAGCCTGACAGACGCTTATACACCCACATTTTTATTTTCTCTCACACACACACACACACACACTGTCGCTCTGGCTGAGTGCCCGCAGGTTATTAGCAGTATGATTTATCAAATGCCTCAGCACTTAGCTGTGTCCCGCTCATTCATTCTGCCTCTGTTCTTTGTTCTCTTTCTCTCTGCTGGCGCTTTTCCTCCTGCAAGATAATCCCACTAATTTTCTGTCTGATTCTGCCGCTTGGCTCCCCATGTGTACGTAGCTCAGCATAGCTCCTCTTAAATGATAGCAAATCAGTGTCTTCTTCATTCATTAGATCAGTGTTTTTCAACCACTGCACAGTCTGGTGTGCCGTGGGAGATTATGTCATTTCACCTATTTGTTAAAAATATTTTTTTGCAAAGCAGTAATTACAATCCGCAAATGATGTGCCGTTGTTGTGTCTAGAGCTCAGCAGAGTAACCATGTTACATTCTTCCACATCAGTAGGTGGGAGCCGGTAGTTACCGTCTTTTTCGGAGTATAAGTCGCTCCGGAGTATAAGTCGCACCGGCCGAAAATGCACAATAAAGGAAAAAAACATATACAAGTCTTCCTATGAGGAAGCAGGGCCTGGGGAATCTGTGGTGGGCTCTCCTATTTCTGGGGCTGAGGTTGCCGAGGTAGTTAAAAAGCTCCTCGGTGGCAAGGCCCCGGGGGTGGATGAGATCCGCCCGGAGTTCCTTAAGGCTCTGGATGTTGTGGGGCTGTCTTGGTTGACAAGACTCTGCAACATCGCGTGGACATCGGGGGCGGTACCTCTGGATTGGCAGACCGGGGTGGTGGTTCCTCTCTTTAAGAAGGGGAACCGGAGGGTGTGTTCCAACTATCGTGGGATCACACTCCTCAGCCTTCCCGGTAAGGTCTATTCAGGTGTACTGGAGAGGAGGCTACGCCGGATAGTCGAACCTCAGATTCAGGAGGAACAGTGTGGTTTTCGTCCTGGTCGTGGAACTGTGGACCAGCTCTATACTCTCGGCAGGGTCCTTGAGGGTGCATGGGAGTTTGCCCAACCAGTCTACATGTGCTTTGTGGACTTGGAGAAGGCATTCGACCGTGTACCCCGGGAAGTCCTGTGGGGAGTGCTCAGAGAGTATGGGGTAACGGACTGTCTTATTGTGGCAGTTCGCTCCCTGTATGATCAGTGCCAGAGCTTGGTCCGCATTACCGGCAGTAAGTCGGACACGTTTCCAGTGAGGGTTGGACTCCGCCAAGGCTGCCCTTTGTCACCGATTCTGTTCATAACCTTTATGGACAGAATTTCTAGGCGCAGTCAAGGCGTTGAGGGGATCTGGTTTGGTGGCTGCAGGATTAGGTCACTGCTATTTGCAGATGATGTGGTCCTGATGGCTTCCTCCGGCCAAGATCTTCAGCTCTCACTGGATCGGTTCGCAGCCGAGTGTGAAGCGACTGGGATGGGAATCAGCACCTCCAAGTCCAAGTCCATGGTTCTCTCCCGGAAAAGGGTGGAGTGCCATCTCCGGGTTGGGGAGGAGATCTTGCCCCAAGTGGAGGAGTTCAAGTACCTCGGAGTCTTGTTCACGAGTGGGGGGAGAGTGGATCGTGAGATAGACAGGCGGATCGGTGCGGCATCTTCAGTAATGCGGACGCTGTATCGATCCGTTGTAGTGAAGAAGGAGCTGAGCCGGAAGGCAAAGCTCTCGATTTACCGGTCGATATACGTTCCCATCCTCACCTATGGTCATGAGCTTTGGGTCATGACCGAAAGGACAAGATCACGGGTACAAGCGGCCCAAATGAGTTTCCTCCGCCGAGTGGCGGGGCTCTCCCTTAGAGATAGGGTGAGAAGCTCTGTCATTCGGGGGGAGCTCAAAGTAAAGCCGCTGCTCCTCCACATGGAGAGGAGCCAGATGAGGTGGTTCGGGCATCTGGTCAGGATGCCACCCGAACGCCTCCCTAGGAAGGTGTTTCGGGCACGTCCGACCGGTAGGAGGCCACGGGGAAGACCCAGGACACGCTGGGAAGACTATGTCTCCCGGCTGGCCTGGGAACGCCTCGGGATCCCCCGGGAGGAGCTGGACGAAGTGGCTGGGGAGAGGGAAGTCTGGGCTTCCCTGCTTAAGCTGCTGCCCCCGCGACCCGACCTCGGATAAGCGGAAGAAGATGGATGGATGGATGGAATATTTACATTGTAGATTGTCACATCAAAACTATGAATGAACACATGAGGAGTTATGTATTTAACAAAAAAAAGTGAAATAACCGAAAACATGTTTTATATTCTAGTTTCTTCAAAATAGCCACCCTTTGCTCTGATTACTGTTTTGCACACTCTTGGCATTCTCTCCATGAGCTTCAAGCACACCTGTGAAGTGAAAACTGTCATGTCTGTGTAATCATGTTTTGTTTTAAGTCATGTTTTGTTTAGTTTCTGTCTTTTCACTCCCTTGTCTTGTTTGCATGATTACCCATTAGTTTTCACCTGTCACATCACGCACCTGTTTCACGTTTTGAGTCACGCACCTGTTTTCGTTAATCATGTCTGTGTTATTTAAGCTTTTCATTTTCTGTTGTTCGTCCTGACGACATCCCCGTATTCACACACCACATTTATGCTCTGTCCATGCCTGATACTTCTTTCCATGTCCATTCTCCATGCAACTATTTTTGTCCAAGCCAAGTAAGTTTTTGTTCCATGTTTATAGTCTTTTTGGTTTCATAGTTTGTTCTCCGCCATTGTGCGTGTTTTTCATTTGTACTTTTTGCTATAGTCTTTTGATTTCATAGTTTGTGCACGCTTTCATTTATTCCTTTTTTTTTGATAATAATTAATAAATCATGTACCTTCATTCCCGTCTCGCCCGAGCCAACTTTCCGTTGCATCCCGGAAAAGCACACACCCAAGACCAAGTCATGACAAAAACCATTTCAGGTGACTACCTCTTGAAGCTCATGGAGAGAATTTAATAACCAATGTTGTCTGCCGTCACCAACAGACATGTTCGCCAATCAGACTTGTGTAGCCTCACGTTTATTTGTGTCTCGCTTCATACGGGGAGAAAGGCGTCTCACTCTGTGTAGCACTCTCAGCACCTGAACACTTTTATTTAATCCAATCCAATCCAATCCACTTTATTTATATAGCACATTTAAACAACAAAAATGTTTCCAAAGTGCTGCATAACAATATTAAAAACAATATTAAAAACAATAATCAAATATTATCCTTAGCTCCACCAATGACTGAATAAAAACAAAAAATAAATACATATAGAACCAATATAAAAACAATATAAAAATAAATATGATTAAAAACGATTTTAAAGGGAAAAACCAATTAAAACAGTAAATAGAAATCAAAGTTTATTAAAAAAAAAAAACCACAAAAAAACCCCCAAAAAACACAGAGGACAACACAACTCACATAGTATTAGAAGCCAAAGAATAAAAGTGGGTCTTAAGACGAGACTTAAAACAGTCCACTGTAGGAGCAGTTTGAACATGGAGGGTCAGAGTGTTCCAGAGCTTAGGGCCGACCACAGAGAAGGCCCTGTCTCCCCTGGAATTAAGTCTGGTCTTGGGCACCACGAACTGGAGCTGGCTCTCGGACCTCAGAGCGCGCTCAGGAGTGTAAATTTGGACATTTAATGGTAGAATAAACTGAACGCAGTGAGCCCTCTTTTCAGTCGTCCACAATCTTTGTCTTTACGCACACAGGAAGCACATACAACAATATAACAAAAATTAGGAGGGAAAAAATACGATCACACAGCCAAATGTCCCGTTGTGGGAATCCAAAATGGGATTGGCAATATGAGCCCATCAACAAAAACAAACGAGGGAGAATGCTCTGATCACGTGATGGCAAGAAAACAAAAGACAACGTCCAACTTAGTTCTTCCAACTGGGGAAAAATGCACTTTAAGATGTTCAATATTTATCCATCCATCCATCCATCCATCTTCTTCCGCTTATCCGAGGTCGGGTCGCGGGGGCAGCAGCTTAAGCAGGGAAGCCCAGACTTCCCTCTCCCCAGCCACTTCGTCCAGCTCCTCCCGGGGGATCCCGAGGCGTTCCCAGGCCAGCCGGGAGAGATAGTCTTCCCAGCGTGTCCTGGGTCTTCCCCGTGGCCTCCTACCGGTCGGACGTGCCCGAAACACCTTCCTAGGGAGGCGTTCGGGTGGCATCCTGACCAGATGCCCGAACCACCTCATCTGGCTCCTCTCCATGTGGAGGAGCAGCGGCTTTACTTTGAGCTCCCCCCGAATGACAGAGCTTCTCACCCTATCTCTAAGGGAGAGCCCCGCCACTCGGCGGAGGAAACTCATTTGGGCCGCTTGTACCCGTGATCTTGTCCTTTCGGTCATGACCCAAAGCTCCTGACCATAGGTGAGGATGGGAACGTAGATCGACCGGTAAATCGAGAGCTTTGCCTTCCGGCTCAGCTCCTTCTTCACCACAACGGATCGATACAGCGTCCGCATTACTGAAGACGCCGCACCGATCCGCCTGTCGATCTCACGATCCACTCTTCCCTCACTCGTGAACAAGACTCCGAGGTACTTGAAGTCCTCCACTTGGGGCAAGATCTCCTCCCCAACCCGGAGATGGCACTCCACCCTTTTCCGGGCGAGAACCATGGACTCGGACTTGGAGGTGCTGATTCCCATCCCAGTCGCTTCACACTCGGCTGCGAACCGATCCAGCGAGAGCTGAAGATCTTGGCCAGAGGAAGCCATCAGGACCACATCATCTGCAAATAGCAGAGACCTAATCCTGCAGCCACCAAACCAGATCCCCTCAACGCCCTGACTGCGTCTAGAAATTCTGTCCATAAAGGTTATGAACAGAATCGATGACAAAGGGCAGCTTTGGCGGAGTCCAACCCTCACTGGAAACGTGTCCGACTTACTGCCGGCAATGCGGACCAAGCTCTGACACTGATCATACAGGGAGCGAACTGCCACAATAAGACAGTCCGTTACCCCATACTCTCTGAGCACTCCCCACAGGACTTCTCGGGGTACACGGTCGAATGCCTTCTCCAAGTCCACAAAGCACATGTAGACTGGTTGGGCAAACTCCCATGCACCCTCAAGGACCCTGCCGAGAGTATAGAGCTGGTCCACAGTTCCACGACCAGGACGAAAACCACACTGTTCAATATTTATTTAAGTAAAATTTCTGCTTACAGAAATGAGAGTCCATTTTAATTTTGGTTTATTTAATTAGGATAACAAAGTTGTTTACCTTCCAATATTAAACAATTATACAGTAATGAGACATAAACGTTTATATCCCTTTATATCCACATTATAAAAAAAAAAGGAAGCGATTTCTTGTGTGAATGCAACCTGACCTGACGTCGCACTTCAGTGTTTACAGAAACACAAATGGCTTCAGCTTGAGTCGGTCTCAGTACTCGCTCATTTGTGAAAGTCAACATTTTCTCAACCAAATTATTGCGTTTAGAGAATGAAGAAGCATACCTGCCAACTTTTGAAATCAGAAAAGCCTAGTAGCCAGGGTCCAGGGGCCGCAGGCCCCGGTAGGTCCAGGACAAAGTCCTGGTGGGGGGTTCAGGCTTCGCCCCCCCGACGCAAAATGATTATTAGCATTCAGACAGGTTAAAATGTTGCTAAAACCATCACTTTTCTATCAGTCACAGTGACTTTTCAAAACAAAAATATTACAGCAAAAATCATATGGGTTGATTGACATGTTTATTCTGTAAGCTAACTTCAATAGTTTGAAATTATTCTGACAGTTAATGCCAGTTATCCTGTCAACCTTTCACAAGACTTCAATTTGTTCATTGAAAGTATAAACAGTATAAACACTTTTTACAGTAAACAAATGGTAAAACAGTACTAAACAATTCCATTAAAAAAAAATTGGTGTCATGATTAACTTTCTGTCCAAGCTTGTATAATCTACTGCCTTGTTCAATTGTAAAAAATATTCTGTGCCTAAAATTCACATTTCTATCACAATTATCATACTGTAAACATGGTAAGCTAACTTCATTAAAATTAATAGTCCTGTCAATAGCATGGAATTACAATTCAAATGTAGTTTTTTTGTAAGCCTTTCAAAAGAATTCAAAATATGAAAAATGAATGAAAATTAATTGAAGCCATCAGACACTTGAAAAGTGGCACATCACATCTCTAATGTAATCATTTGAACTTTTCAACAGAAATAGCACTGCAAAAATATTAAGGACATACTTCTGTATTTTGGTAGTTATGCTGTCAACATTTAACAAGATTTCTTCAACTTGGACTTGAAAGCATAAATAGTATAAACACTTTTAACAGTATAACAGTACTAAACAATTCCAATAGATAACATTGGTGTCATTACCTTTTTGTGGCTAAAATCCGAAAAACGTTGAAAGTTTTCCACTTGTATCGCTAGCAACGGCATTAGACTTGTGTTTTTTTGTCCCAACGTGGTCTTTTACATCGCTAATTCCTCCGTGTCCGATGGAAAAATCTTGTCTGCACAAGGTGCAATTCGCGTAGTTTTCACCCTTTTTGGAACGGATAATTATTCCCCGGATAGGCTTTTGAATATTCTTCACGGAATGACTGCAGTTTTCTTTTCGGTTTAAGACTCGTTTGCGATTTTTCTCCGGCTGATTCCATGATCGTTCGCTCGTTTGGAAACAATGGCAACTGGTGCCTCGTGCTTGGCAGCGGTGCTATAAATAGCCTCGCGCATTTAAAAAAAAATTTTTTTTTTAATGAATGAAAAACCGTATTTTTTATCACTGCAACCGTAACCCGGAATAGGTTGATGAAAACCGTACTAATTACGGGAAAACCGGAGTAGTTGGCAGGTATGAAGAAGGAAGCGGACAAGTATTTTGTCTCTGGCAGATGTACGGGATAAGTTGCTCCGATGTCTGCTTGAGGAGCGTGTCTGTGGGGGGGCAGTCGGAGACAGGAGTGGTGGAACTTTCACGTGAGTTCCTAAAACATTTTATTTCCACCTGTTTTCTGCTCCGTTGTCAGCTATACATTTTGTAACCGACTATTTTGGCGAATGATTATGAAGCTTATCGCTCTTTGATGACGTTTTAGTTGGATGAATGCGACATGAGCGCGGGAGAGTTCACATCGAGGACAACATCGCGTATGTATCCGATCTATTTCCGCATACGAAAGAAAAAAACCTCAAAGTCAAATCGATGTCGATTAATCGTGCAGCCCTACAGGCGAGTAATGACCTGTGATTATTCCAAATTTAAAAGTGTGATTAATTTGATTAAAAAAAGGAATCATTTGACTGCTCTAATAATTGTTATAAATAATAATTGTTGTGAAATAATGAATTGTCATGCCTGCACTCAGACGAGGGACCTCCCTGTACGTGTCCGCTGTGTGCGTCTGACTGGAGCAGCTGTGTGCCTCACAGTGAAGGTCTGCAGCTGTCCCGGGACCTGGGGGCCACCTACCTGGAGTTACCCTCGCTCAACCATGTGTTCGTGGGTCGCTACTTTGGCAGCGTGGTACACACACACACACACACACACACACACACACACACACACACACACACACACACACGCACTGACACGCACTCACACACACAAAAACACACACTCACACACACACACACGCACTTTCTTGTGTTTGTTACCTTCTTGAGACCACTGAAAAATGCATTACCTCTTTAGGACCACCCTTTCTAGATATATAAAGATTTGTATTTATAACAATAATAATATATACATACTATGCAAATATACAAAAGGTAAGCTTTTAGTTATTTTATTTTAATTATTTTGTTTGTAATTGGTTTTTAATCTTCATTGTTTACTTAAGTTATTTGAGAACGGCCTACGGATCACGATTGAAGCCAACAAGCAAACCGTCAACTTCCTCGACGTCACTTTCAACCTGAGAAATAACAGCTACCAACCATTCACGAAATCCAACACAACACTCCAATACGTGCACCATGACAGCAACCACCCACCCACCACCACGAAAAGAATACCTACCGGAATTAATAAAAGGCTATCGATGCTGTCATCTAGCAAAGCTGAATTTGACCAAGCAACCCCCCCGTACCAAAAAGCCCTTGATGAAAGCGGATACAATTTCACCCTCACCTATGAACCCACGCCAGGAAACCAACCAAAAAAGAACAGAAAACGAAACAACATCATCTGGTACAACCCCCCATACAGCAAAAACGTCTCAACTAACATTGGCCACAAATTCCTCACTCTGATTGACAAACACTTTCCCAAAGGCAACAGCCTAAGAAAAGTATTCAACAAGAACAACATTAAATTGAGCTACAGCTGTATGAACAATATACGACAAATTATCTCAAACCACAACAAAACAATTGCAAATGAGCCGTCGGCCCCCGGACAGAGCGACCCCAAAACCAACAAAGGCTGTAACTGCCGCAAGAAACCTGATTGCCCTCTCAACGGGGGGTGCTTACAAACATCAGTTGTCTACCAATCTAAGGTAACACGCAAGGACATTAACACATCCGACACATATGTAGGATTAACCGAGGGAGAGTTTAAAACCAGATGGAACAATCACAAGGCTTCTTTCAGGAACCAAAACCTGCGGAATACCACAGAACTCAGCAAACACATTTGGGACCTCAAAGACAATAATGTTGAATATTCAATAACATGGCAAATTCTTGCATCCAGCACACCTTACAATAGTGGTAATAAAAGATGCAACCTATGCTTGAAAGAGAAACTGTTTATTATTTACCGTCCAGACCTGTCATCCCTCAACAAGCGCAGCGAAATTGTATCAGCATGCCGCCACAGACGGAAACACCTCCTAGGTAACACATGAGCCAATCACCACGCCCCTACACCAGCCTGTACCCACCCACTCTGTGCCCTATATAAACCATGGTATGTGAATGCTCCCATTAAAATCTCCTGATGATTGAGGGAACCCCCTCATGAAACAGGCCTGTAGAGATGAAATAGTCTTGTGATTTTTTTTCCCACACATACATATATTGCGCTCTACTACGGTATCGAGCACTATTTTTTGGATAACCTTATTAAGACATATATATATATATATATATATATATATATATATATATATATATATATATATATATATATATATATATATATATATATAAAAGAAATACTTGAATATCAGTGTTCATTTATTTACACATATACTTGTTGAGTTAAGGGTTGAATTGTCCATCCTTGTTCTATTCTCTGTCACTATTTTTCTAGCCATGCTGAACGTCCTCTCTGATGATGCATTGCTGTGTGGCACGCACAAAAGTGCTTTCATCAAATGCACTAGATGGCAGTATTGTCCTGTTTAAGAGTGTCACAACATTGCTGTTTACGGCAGACCAACTGCTTTACGGCAGACCAAAACATGACTGCTGTTGTTGTGTGTTGTTACCGCGCTGGGAGGACGTTAATGAAACTGCCTAACAATAAACCCACATAAGGAACTAAGAACTCGCCCTCCATCATTCTACAGTTATAACGTCATTGGGCAGGCACACCGCGGACCGGAGTCGGCCTGAATTTCGGGAGATTTTCGGGAGATAATTTGTCCGGAAAATCCGGGAGGGTTGGCAAGTATGGTATATACATATTTATTTATTTATTTAAATACATTTTGACCAAAGGGGGAGCATTTCAATTTCTTACACACACCTGTTATTACATATACTGGCCAGAGGGGGAGCACTTCAAATTTTTACACACACTTGTTATTTCATATGTTGCCCAGAGGGGGAGCACTTTTAAAAGCGACACACAGTCAATTAGAAAAATCCCTCCTCTTTGGGACCACCCTCAATTTGATAGATGTCACCAGCAGGGGTGCAAATGAGACATTGTCTATTACATGCAATGTTATTGGGACCATGATTTATGTCATCACTTGTTCACACCTCCTCATATGGAAGATACTTTTCCTTCTTCATGTCTCAAGAAGGGTAGAAATACAAGAACACACCCACACCCACACACACACGCACATTCTTGTGTTTGTTACCTTTATGAGACCTCTGAAAAATGCATTACCTCTTTAGGACCACCCTTTCTAGATATATAAAGATTTGTATTTATAACATTAATAATATATACATACTATGCAAATATACAAAAGGTAAGCTTTTAGTTATTTTATTTTATTTTTTTTGGTTTGTAATTGGTTTTTAATCTTCATTATTTACTTTAAGTTATTATAGTATGTCTCTACATGCATATTTATTTATTTATTTAAATTAATTTTGACCAAAGGGGGAGCATTTCAATTTCTTACACACACTTGTTATTTCATATGTTGACCAGAGGGGGAGCACTTAAAATTTTTACACACACATGTTATTTCATATGTTGACCAGAGGGGGAGCACTTTTAAAAGCGACACACAGTCCATTTGAAAAATCCCTCCTTTTTGGGACCACCCTCAATTTGATGGATGTCACCAGCAGGGGTGCAAATGAGACATTGTCTATTACATGCAATGTTATTGATTTATGTCATCACTTGTTCACACCTCCTCATATGGAAGATACTTTTCCTTCTTCATGTCTCAAGAAGGGTAGAAATACAAGAACACAACTACACACACACACACACACACGCACATTCTTGTGTTTGTTACCTTCTTGAGAACTCTGAAAAATGCATTACCTCTTTAGGACCACCCTTTCGAGATATATAAAGATTTGTATTTATAACATTAATAAAATATGCATACTATGCAAATATACAACATGTAAGCTTTTAGTTATTTTATTTAATTTTTTTTGGTTTGTAATTGGTTTTTAATCTTCATTATTTACTTTAAGTTACTATAGTATGTCTCTACATGCATATTTCTTTATTTATTTAAATTAATTTTGGCCAAAGGGGGAGCATTTCAATTTCTTACACACACTTGTTATTTCATATGTTGACCAGAGGGGGAGCACTTTTAAAAGCGACACACAGTCAATTAGAAAAATCCCTCCTTTTTGGGACCACCCTCATTTTGATAGATGTCACCAGCAGGGGTGCAAATGAGACATTCTCTATTACATGCAATGTTATTGGGACCATGATTTATGTCATCACTTGTTCACACCTCCTCATATGGAAGATACTTTTCCTTCTTCATGTCTCAAGAAGGTTAGAAATACAAGAACACACACACACACACACACACACCACTGTTGAGTTGCTTCTCACCTCAGGCTTATTCATTTTTAAGATAGTACAGCTTTTGATGGGGGCCATTTGTTCCCTAAGTAAAGCACCGATACGTAACAACACTTATTTTTGTACCTTGTCTTTGAAAAAGTGTGTGTCTCTCCTTGTGTACTGTTCAGCTGGAGTACTTCATGATTCAGTGTCTGAAACACAAAGTCAAAGAGAAGCCAGAGAAGAGGCGAGGAAATAAAATCAACGAGCTCCGTCCGCCTCACTTGGAACAACCAGGTCAGTGGACTATTTCAAAACTATTTATGATTGTGTTTTCATGGAAGTGGCATTTGAGTTTTGTCCTTTAATGTTTTCATCGAGCGTTTGCCTTTTCCGTCCGGCGGAACTTAATAGATAGTAAAAAAGGTTTGGTCCAGATCAATATTTCCTTTTCCTTAGACGGGAAACAAAGTGTAAAGTCGACTACTTTGCTTAGCTAATGTTTAAATCAATTTGAGTCTGGACTGTTTTTTACCACCAGACAGAGCAACAACAATTGGCAGTTATAGTGGGATTAGTCAGGATTACTTATTATTAATCTTATCTTTCACCAAACTAATTTAATCAGTGTTGGAATTTGACCTCAGCGCAACACAGTAAAACTTTTTTTTAATTTTTTATGTATTTATTTGACAGGGACTGTAGAATGAAACATTGCTACCCACAGGTAAGCCATGTCAGAGTACCGTATTTTCCGCACCATAAGGCGCCCTGGGTTATAAGCCGCGCCTTCAATGAACGGCATATTTCAAAACTTTGTCCACCTATAAGCCGCCCCGTGTTGTAAGCCGCATCTAACTGCGCTAAAGGAATGTCAAAAAAACAGTCAGATAGGTCAGTCAAACTTTAATAATATATTAAAAACCAGCGTTCTAACAACTCTGTTCACTCCCAAAATGTACGCAAATGTGCAATCACAAACATACGTATATCAACATGGACAGAGCTGCGTGAAAAAAGCCACCCGGCCTCTTCGCGTAAACTTAAACTTACCTTAACCACTCGCTCATCTTTTCTTCATCCATCCCTTCGAGTTAGCTTTTATGATGACGCCGACTGAAAAGGTCTCTTTTGGCAAGGTCTTCCTTTTGAATATCACCATGGGTGGAAGTTTCTGGCCATTAGCATGGCAAGCTAGAACCACAGTGAAGGATGACTTCTCATTCCCTGTGGTGCGAATATTCACCGTACGTGCTCCCGTTGTATCCACAGTGCGGTTCACAGGAATATCAGTTGCTGTGAAATAGTAATCCGTGTGCGGATGGAGAGATTGCGTCTTTTCATGAACCGGATCCCTGACGCTTAGTAGGAGCCATTTTGTGGTCTTTACAGATGTAAACACACAAAGGAAATGAAACGTACGGTGATATCCGCGCGCTTTTTCTTCTTCTACGCGGGCGGGTGGTTGCTTACAGTAGAAGAAGAAGCGCTTCCTGTTCTATGGGGGCGGGTGCTTACCTTGGCGGTTGCTTGCGTAGAAGAAGAAGCGCTTCCTGTTCTACCAGGAAAAAAGATGGCGGCTGTTTACCGAAGTTGCGAGACCGAAACTTTATGAAAATGAATCTTAATATTAATCCATATATAAAGCGCACCGGGTTAAAAGCCGCACTGTCAGCTTTTGAGTAAATTTGTGGTTTTTAGGTGCGGCTAATAGTGCGGAAAATACGGTAAAGAAGGAAAAAAACATATATTAGTCGCACTGGAGTATAAGTCGCATTTTTGGGGGGAAATGTATTTGATAAAAGCCAACAGCAAGAATAGACATTTGAAAGGCAATTTAAAATAAATCAAGAATAGTGAACAACAGGCTGAATAAGTGTACGTTTTATGAGGCATAAATAACCAACTGGTATGTTAACGTAACATATTATGGTAAGAGTCATTCAAATAACTATAACATATAGAACATGCTATACAATCTGTCACTCCTAATCGCTAAATCCCAAGAAATCTTATACGTCTAGTCTCTTACGTGAATTAGATACATAATATTATTTGATATAATCTGTTAATAATTTCACACATAAGTCGCTCCTGAGTATAAGTCCATACCTGCCAACTACTCCGGTTTTCCCGTAATTAGTACGGTTTTCATCAACCTATTCCGGGTTACGGTTGCAGTGATAAAAAATACGGTTTTTCATTAATTAAAAAAAAATATTTTTTTTAAGTTTTATTCACGAAATCGCGTAACAACAATCACAATCGACACTGCTTCCCGTAATCGAGCCATTCCGAATGCCATGCGCGAGGCTATTTATAGCACCGCTGCCAAGCACGAGGCACCAGTTGCCATTGTTTCCAAACGAGCGAACGATCATGGAATCAGCCGGAGAAAAATCGCAAACGAGTCTTAAACCGAAAAGAAAACTGCAGTCATTCCGTGAAGAATATTCAAAAGCCTATCCGGGAATAATTATCCGTTCCAAAAAGGGTGAAAACTACGTGAATTGCACCTTGTGCAGACAAGATTTTTCGATCGGACACGGAGGAATTAGCGATGTAAAAGACCACGTTGGGACAAAAAACCACAAGTCTAATGCCGTTGCTAGCGATACAAGTGGAAAACTTTCAACGTTTTTCGTCGCCCAAACAGATTCTTTGGATGTGATAAATGCCGAAGTTTTATTTACGGAGGCAATAATTGAGCAAACAAAAAGGTAATGACACCAATGTTATCTATTGGAATTGTTTAGTACTGTTATACTGTTAAAAGTGTTTATACTATTTATGCTTTCAAGTCCAAGTTGAAGAAATCTTGTTAAATGTTGACAGCATAACTACCAAAATACAGAAGTATGTCCTTAATATTTTTGCAGTGCTATTTCTGTTGAAAAGTTCAAATGATTACATTAGAGATGTGATGTGCCACTTTTCAAGTGTCTGATGGCTTCAATTAATTGTCATTAATTTTTCATATTTTGAATTCTTTTGAAAGGCTTACAAAAAAACGACATTTGAATTGTAATTCCATGCTATTGACAGGACTATTAATTTTAATGAAGTTAGCTTACCATGTTTACAGTATGATAATTGTGATAGAAATGTGAATTTTAGGCACAGAATATTTTTTACAATTGAACAAGGCAGTAGATTATACAAGCTTGGACAGAAAGTTAATAATGACACCAATTTTTTTTTTAATGGAATTGTTTAGTACTGTTTTACCATTTGTTTACTGTAAAAAGTGTTTATACTTTCAATGAACAAATTGAAGTCTTGTGAAAGGTTGACAGGATAACTGGCATTAACTGTCAAAATAATTTCAAACTATTGAAGTTAGCTTACAGAATAAACATGTCAATCAACCCATATGATTTTTGCTGTAATATTTTTGTTTTGAAAAGTCACTGTGACTGATAGAAAAGTGATGGTTTTAGCAACATTTTAACCTGTCTGAATGCTAATAATCATTTTGCGTCGGGGGGCGAAGCCTGAACCCCCCACCAGGACTTTGTCCTGGACCTACCGGGGCCTGCGGCCCCTGGACCCTGGCTACTAGGTTTTTCTGATTTCAAAAGTTGGCAGGTATGAGAAGGTGGCGTGCAGTTCAAAAAATGTAAGTGGTTATGCAGAGAGCAAGCACAGCAGAAATAAAAAGGCAGCAGTGTAACACATGCTCGCTGACAAAAGGGCAGTAATCCAGGTGAACCTGAGCAGACTTGATGAGAAATAGAAAACAGGTGTGCGGGCGGGAAAATAAACAGAAAGAGAAGGTGCAGCAGAACAAGGAGTCCAACCAAACTACGAGCACCGGGACAGGAAATGATGCAGAAAACAGGAAAATAACTAACAAAGTGTCATATTGACAAAGACATTTAGGAACAGACAGCGAAGAGGCACGTCTGATATTCAAAAATAAATACTTCCACTGGGGGTGTGGGGGGCCCACAAAAGTGAATACACGGTCACCTTTGAGCTTGTGTTTTGTCTTTGGCACATTAAAAGCCTGACCTGAATGAGCGGGTGCAGCAGCTCAGAGAGGTAGGGTGGGGCCAGGTGATAAAGGGATTTAAAAACAAATGAAATAGTTTTAAAATTCATCCTAAAATGTATTGGCTGTGGGGACAAGCTAAAATGAGGAAAATGTGCTAATATTTTCGAGTGCATGAACAGGGTTTCCCCTCAATGTAACAGATCATGACGCAAAATTGAAGCCGTCACACCTTAAAAATAAGATTTCAATACTTAAAAAATTAATTAAAATAATATTATGTGTTTTAGCTTCCAGAAGAAGTCAAAAGTCTGACACTATTTTTAACTTTTATTGCCAATCTTTTGCTAAAAACCGGCCCAATTCCAACAGGTATTCCCTCTTATGTCTCCGTGCTTCCCCAGACAACATTTCCCTCATCCACGGTGTGTTCACAATCGTGGGAACAATGAACACAAAATCAAAACCACACGAACATAAAACATTACCACCAGCAGGTCGTTACAGTATGAATATATATATATATATATATATATATATATATATATATATATATATATATATATATATATACAAACCCCATTTCTATATGAGTTGGGAAATTGTGTTAGATGTAAATATAAACGGAATACAATGATTTGCAAATTATTTTCAAGCCATATTCAGTTGAATATGCTACAAAGACAACATATTTGATGTTCAAACTCATAAACGTTTTTTTTTTTTTGCAAATAATCATTAACTTTAGAATTTGATGCCAGCAACACGTGACAAAGAAGTTGGGAAAGGTGGCAATAAATACTGATAAAGTTGAGGAATGCTCATCAAACACTTATTTGGAACATCCCACAGGTGTGCAGGCTAATTGGGAACAGGTGGGTGCCATGATTGGGTATAAAAGTAGATTCCATGAAATGCTCAGTCATTCACAAACAAGGATGGGGCGAGGGTCACCACTTTGTCAACAAATGCCTGAGCAAATTGTTGAACAGTTTAAGAAAATCCTTTCTCAAGCAGCTATTGCAAGGAATTTAGGGATTTCACCATCTACGCTTCGTAATATCATCAAAGGGTTCAGAGAATGTGGAGAAATCACTGCACATAAGCAGCTAAGCCCGTGACCTTCGATCCCTCAGGCTGTACTGCATCAACAAGCGACATCAGTGTGTAAAGAATATCACCACATGGGCTCAGGAACACTTCAGAAACCCACTGTCAGTAACTACAGTTGGTCGCTACATCTGTAAGTGCAAGTTAAAACTCTCCTATGCAAGGCGAAAACCGTTTATCAACAACACCCAGAAATGCCGTCGGCTTCGCTGGGCCTGAGCTCATCTAAGATGGACTGATACAAAGTGGAAAAGTGTTCTGTGGTCTGACGAGTCCACATTTCAAATTGTTTTTGGAAACTGTGGATGTCGTGTCCTCCGGACCAAAGAGGAAAAGAACCATCCGGATTGTTATAGGCGCAAAATTGAAAAGCCAGCATGTGTGATGGTATGGGGGTGCATTAGTGCCAAAGACATGGGTAACTTACACATCTGTGAAGGCGCCATTAATGCTGATAGGTACATACAGGTTTTGGAGCAACATATGTTGCCATCCAAGCAACGTTACCGTGGACGCCCCTGCTTATTTCAGCAAGACAATGCCAAGCCACGTGTTACCCCCGGACTGTTGAACAACTTATGCTGTACATCAAGCAAGAATGGGAAAGAATTCCACCTGAGAAGCTTCAAAAATGTGTCTCCTCAGTTCCCAAACCTTTACTGAGTGTTGTTAAAAGGAAAGGCCATGTAACACAGTGGTGAACATGCCCTTTCCCAACTACTTTGGCACGTGTTGCAGCCATGAAATTCTAAGTTAATTATTATTTGCAAAAAAAAAAAAAAGTTTATGAGTTTGAACATCAAATATGTTGTCTTTGTAGCATATTCAACTGAATATGGCTTGAAAATGATTTGCAAATCATTGTATTCCGTTTATATTTACATCTAACACAATTTCCCAACTCATATGGAAACAGGGTTTGTATATATATATATATATGTATGTGTGGGAAAAAAAAAATCACAAGACTATTTCATCTATTTTCATCATCTGGTACAACCCCCCATACAGCAAAAACGTCTCAACTAACATTGGACACAAATTCCTCAATCTGATTGACAAACACTTTCCCAAAGACAACACCCTAAGAAAAGTATTCAACAAGAACAACATTAAATTGAGCTACAGCTGCATGAACAATATACGACAAATCATCTCAAACCACAACAAAACAATTGCAAATGAGCTGTCGGCCCCCGGACAGAGCGACTCCAAAACCAACAAAGGCTGTAACTGTCGAAAGAAACCTGATTTCCCTCTCAACGGGGGGTGCTTACAAACATCAGTTGTCTACCAATCTAAGGTAACACGCAAGGACATTAACACATCCGACACATATGTAGGATTAACCGAGGGAGAATTCAAAACCAGATGGAACAATCACAAGGCTTCTTTCAGGAACCAAAACCTGCGAAATACCACAGAACTCAGCAAACACATTTGGGACCTCAAAGACAATAATGTTGAATATTCAATAACATGGCAAATTCTTGCATCCAGCACACCTTACAATAGTGGTAATAAAAGATGCAACCTATGCTTGAAAGAGAAACTGTTTATTATTTACCGTCCAGACCTGTCATCCCTCAACAAGCGCAGCGAAATTGTAACAGCATGCCGCCATAGACGGAAACACCTCCTAGGTAACACATGAGCCAATCACCACGCCCCTACGCCAGCCTGTACCCACCCACTCTGTGCCCTATATAAACCATGGTATGCGAATGCTCCCATTAAAATCTCCTGATGATTGAGGGTACCCCCCCTCATGAAACAGGCCTGTAGAGATGAAATAGTCTTGTGATTTTTTTCCCACACATACATATATATATATATATATATATATATATATATATATATATATATATATATATATATATATATATATATATATATATATATAGAGTCTTTGTTTGTTTACTTACTACTAAAAGACAAGTTGTCTAGAATGTTCACTATTTTATTTAAGGACTAAATGACAATAATAAACATATGTTTCATGTACCCTAAGATTTTTTGTTCAAATAAAAACAATAATGACATTTTTTGTGGTCCCCTTTATTTAAAAAAGTATCGAAATACATTTTGATACCGGTACTAAAATATTGGTATGGGGACAACCCTAGTATACATTTTTTTAGCCTTTTTAAAGAAAATCGCATCATCACAGCAAATTACACGATGATGTCATGGTGACCACGCCCCCACGGCCACGGGTATCTTGGCAATATCGGGGAAACCCTGGCCCGTTGAAAGATGCGCAACAGCATTTTTGCGCCAGCTGACAACGTACGATGCAGGTCCAGCTAACCCAAAGCCAAAGCACATTACATCCATCCATCTGAGAGACGATAAAGGCGTGGATTAGCCTATCAAAGTGCTTTATTGGGGCCAGCTGCGGCAATTTAAAAAAAGCTACATTTTACGACAGACTATCCAGCTTTAAATTGAACTGTCATTTTATCCCCAAATGTGTTGATGTTATAAAGGACTGTGATCTACAGGCAGGGTCTCTTGGCTCCACCAAAAACCATCACTTCGTTATTTTTTTAATTAAAATGTAAAAGTTAAGAGCCGTCCAGGCCTTTATGTTCAAACAACTGAGAAAAGGCTGGAAAAGTCTTTTAAAGGGGAATTTTGCCTATTGTTCCCAATCATTATGAGCGACAATAACACACCTTTTATTTCAAAGATGATAAATGCTTGGAAGATGGGAGTCACCATTGTATTACCGGATTTTGCTCATCCTAATCATTGCCAGTAGGGCTGCAGCTAACGATTATTTTTCTATCGATTAATCTATAGATTATTTTTTCGATTAATCGGTTAATCTATAGATTATTTTTTCGATTAATCGGTTAATCTATAGATTATTTTTTTCGATTAATCTATAGATTATTTTTCCTTTTACCGATTTTTTTTTTAATTTAAAATGAAGAGGAAAAAATAAATGTAGGCCAGTTTTTTCAAAAGGCATGGCTTTTATTTACAAAAAAAAAAGTATGGCCACTCAGTCAACATTGACAACAACATGACAAAATATTCTGTAACAATGTAAACATTTAAAACTTTTAACATTTAACAAAATTAAAAGTAGCTTATTTGCTTTTTAATGTGCAAATATAAAAGTAAACATCCAGTGCAAATCTTAATATTCTGGAATAGTATAAGCATTTCAAAAGTAAAAGTATTGCTTATTTTGCTTTAAAATGTGCAAAAATAAAGATAAACATCCAATACAAAAAAGTGCAAAACGGAAATATTCTGTAACAAGTGTAAACATTTCAACAAAAGTAAAAGTATTGCTTATTTGCTAAAATGTGCAAAAATAAAGCTAAACATCCAATACAAAAAAGTGTACAGTGTAAACATTTCAACAAAAGTAAAAGTATTGCTTATTTTGCTTAATAACACAACAATGATAGTATGATTAAAGTGAAAGTTAATTGTTGGTTTGTACATAGTATATGTAACTGTTAATGTTGTAAAAGGTATTTGCACAACTAATTAACGTTAGCGTTTGTGACACGTCTTGTGCCGTGGGGTTCTTTCAGGACCGACAGACTGAACGCCAGACGGCTTTGCCAGGTTTACAATCTTTTAATTTTACACAAAGTCTTTTCTCTTCCAACTGCGCGGATCGCGCACCTGGGCACGATTGCGGCGTCGCTCCCGGCGCGCCCCGCCTCGCCGCTCGCTCGCCGCCGCCGCCTCTCCACAGCGTTAAAGAGGAGCGCGTCTTTGTAAACACTGAACAGGCACGCCAAACGCGCCTCTCAGAGCGAAACGGTGCTTTAGTTTATGAATTTACAACGCAGATACAAATGACACATTCATGTTTTTGTGTAATAATGACAACGTATACGCACGCGGACGATTGACTTGTTGATGGTGATGGCAAGAACGCTGTCGGGGGTTTTCTTTTCAAATGTTCGTTCATAGCCGTTGTGCTGCTATGATAGGCCATTTCCGCTCGACACAGTGTGCATACAACAACATTATTAGGCCGTTTATTGAAATACTCCCACACTTTTGACAACTTTTGGCGTGCTTTTTTCCCCTCGCTCGCATCGTCTGCTTTGCGCTCCGCCATGACAGTAAAGTAGAGTGACATAAATATGCGACGCGCCGACGCACAAAAACGGCGTCGACGTATTTACGTAACCGATGACGTCGACTACGTCGACGCGTTGTTTCAGCCTTAATTGCCAGAACTAATTCCTGGGCGCATTTATGTCCGTTTCCATAGTAGTGCACTTCCGACTTCTGGCAACAAATGTGTGTTCCTACTTCCAGAAACAAAAGCGTGAGTGTCTCTTAATCATGGCAGATTCGGTAACAAACAACGAAGATGACTATTTTTGGACCAATGAGGATTCACAACCTTATACTTTTGAAGCTGAGTATACTGAGGATGAACTACTCCTTCAGGAAGCCAGCACGAAGGAAGGGTGAGACGTTGGAGCAGAGGGAAGTCGAGAGAGTGAGGTGAAAGTGACTCGAAGCTGCAGAATGTGGAACTTAAAGCCATGCTATTTCGACATAAATGGAAGGCTTACTCAAATAAACCGGAAAAAACGTCCCTGGCCAGCTGGACCAAACCGTGTCATGAAGTCGCACTTTATATCGATCACAACAGTACGCTGTCTGGCTAGCAAGAAATAATACTTCACAGATACTGTAATATAATTGTTCATGTTTTTGCTGTCCTATCACAGTGTTGCGCATTACAAACTCAAACGCGTTTCGTGTTGTCGTAGAAGCTAGCTTATCTCTTTTAGTAGCGAGCTTTTACGGCTAATACCGTAGTACTCCGATGTGTTACTACGCTAGAAAAAGAGTTCCTCGGTGTTTGCTCTTACAATAACAATGTCGCTACAGCTTGGTTATTATACGGGCTACGGAACGTAAATGAAGTACCGTATCTTTCCGACCATAGGGCGCACCGGATTATAAGGCGCACTGCCGATGAGCGGGTCTAGTCAGGTCTATTTTCATACAAAAGGTGCATTGGATTATAAGGCACATTAAAGGAGTCATATTATTAGGATTATTTTCTAAATGTAAAAGACTTCCTTGTGGTCTACATAACATGTAATGGTGCTTCTTTGCTCAAAATGTTGCATAGATGATGTTTTACACATCATCTTCAACTCACTTTCACTTCAGGATGCACCGTTTTGTGGGCGCTCTTATTTACGTGCCTCCACTTGGACAGCGTCTTCTCCCTGTTGTAGCGGTGTAGCGTGCAAGGACGGGAGTGGAAGAAGTGTCAAAAGATGGCGCTAACTGTTTTAATGACATTCACACTTTACTTCAATCAATAACGGAGCAGCATCTCCTCATCCGTGGCTCACTAGTGCAACAACAACGCCCGGAACTCTCTAATAACTAAAGTTCCTTGGGTGAATAATGTAAACTCACTATACCGGTAGTTTTTAGTGCATCCATAGTGAGTCTACTGACAGATATAAGTTAGAACTTTACGCTACTTTACAGGTAAAAGCCAGTAAATTAGAATATTTTGAAAAACTTGATTTATTTCAGTAATTGCATTCAAAAGGTGTAACTTGTACATTATATTTATTCATTGCACACAGACTGATGCATTCAAATGTTTATTTCATTTAATTTTGATGATTTGAAGTGGCAACAAATGAAAATCCAAAATTCCGTGTGTCACAAAATTAGAATATTACTTAAGGCTAATACAAAAAAGGGATTTTTAGAAATGTTGGCCAACTGAAAAGTATGAAAATGAAAAATATGAGCATGTACAATACTCAATACTTGGTTGGAGCTCCTTTTGCCTCAATTACTGCGTTAATGCGGCGTGGCATGGAGTCGATGCGTTTCTGGCACTGCTCAGGTGTTATGAGAGCCCAGGTTGCTCTGATAGTGGCCTTCAACTCTTCTGCGTTTTTGGGTCTGGCATTCTGCATCTTCCTTTTCACAATACCCCACAGATTTTCTTTCTATGGGGCTAAGGTCAGGGGAGTTGGCGGGCCAATTTAGAACAGAAATACCATGGTCCGTAAACCAGGCACGGGTAGATTTTGCGCTGTGTGCAAGCGCCAAGTCCTGTTGGAACTTGAAATCTCCATCTCCATAGAGCAGGTCAGCAGCAGGAAGCATGAAGTGCTCTAAAACTTGCTGGTAGACGGCTGCGTTGACCCTGGATCTCAGGAAACAGAGTGGACCGACACCAGCAGATGACATGGCACCCCAAACCATCACCCAACCATGCAAATTTTGCATTTCCTTTGGAAATCGAGGTACCAGAGTCTGGAGGAAGACAGGAGAGGCACAGGATCCACGTTGCCTGAAGTCTAGTGTAAAGTTTCCACCATCAGTGATGGTTTGGGGTGCCATGTCATCTGCTGGTGTCGGTCCACTCTGTTTCCTGAGATCCAGGGTCAACGCAGCCGTCTACCAGCAAGTTTTAGAGCACTTCATGCTTCCTGCTGCTGACCTGCTCTATGGAGATGGAGATTTCAAGTTCCAACAGGACTTGGCGCCTGCACACAGCGCAAAATCTATCCGTGCCTGGTTTACGGACCATGGTATTTCTGTTCTAAATTGGCCCGCCAACTCCCCTGACCTTAGCCCCATAGAAAATCTGTGGGGTATTGTGAAAAGGAAGATGCAGAATGCCAGACCACCCAAAAACGCAGAAGAGTTGAAGGCCACTATCAGAGCAACCTGGGCTCTCATAACACCTGAGCAGTGCCAGAAACTCATCGACTCCATGCCACGCCGCATTAACGCAGTAATTGAGGCAAAAGGAGCTCCAACCAAGTATTGAGTATTGTACATGCTCATATTTTTCATTTTCATACTTTTCAGTTGGCCAACATTTCTAAAAATCCCTTTTTTGTATTAGCCTTAAGTAATATTCTCATTTTGTGACACACGGAATTTTGGATTTTCATTTGTTGCCACTTCAAATCATCAAAATTAAATGAAATAAACATTTGAATGCATCAGTCTGTGTGCAATGAATAAATATAATGTACAAGTTACACCTTTTGAATGCAATTACTGAAATAAATCAAGTTTTTGAAAATATTCTAATTTACTGGCTTTTACCTGTATAGCTGGAACAGTGTATGAAAGGCCTCTTCTCGAATGAAGAGGAAGAAGAGAAGAAGGCCTAAAACTGAATGACTACAAAACCGATGCCAGCAGATGGATAATGACTAAAAATGAAATAGCCCTCAATGACCAAATTCCAAGCATGCTTTTACACTTCCTGAAGACAACAGTGAAGGCAGCATCGCCTCCAAATAAGCAAGCGAGAGACATCGTCTGCAGTGAAAGCCTTCCCCGCCAATTTGTTGACAGTCCTTCCTCCATACCAAATTTATATTTTCACTCCCAAGTTTAAATTTGATCCCACGATCACACTCCTCAGACTTCCCGGTAAGGTCTATTCAGGTGTACTGGAGAGGAGGCTACGCCGGATAGTCGAACCTCGGATTCAGGAGGAACAGTGTGGTTTTCGTCCTGGTCGTGGAACTGTGGACCAGCTCTATACTCTGGGCAGGGTCCTTGAGGGTGCATGGGAGTTTGCCCAACCAGTCTACATGTGCTTTGTGGACTTGGAGAAGGCATTCGACCGTGTCCCTCGGGAAGTCCTGTGGGGAGTGCTCAGAGAGTATGGGGTATCGGACTGTCTGATTGTGGCGGTCCGCTCCCTGTATGATCAGTGTCAGAGCTTGGTCCGCATTGCCGGTAGTAAGTCGGACACGTTTCCAGTGAGGGTTGGACTCCGCCAAGGCTGCCCTTTGTCACTGATTCTGTTCATAACTTTTATGGACAGAATTTCTAGGCGCAGTCAAGGCGTTGAGGGGATCTGGTTTGGTGGCTGCAGGATTAGGTCTCTGCTTTTTGCAGATGATGTGGTCCTGATGGCTTCATCTGGCCAGGATCTTCAGCTCTCACTGGATCGGTTCGCAGCCGAGTGTGAAGCAACTGGGATGAGAATCAGCACCTCCAAGTCCGAGTCCATGGTTCTCGCCCGGAAAAGGGTGGAGTGCCATCTCCGGGTTGGGGAGGAGATCTTGCCCCAAGTGGAGGAGTTCAAGTACCTCGGAGTCTTGTTCACGAGTGGGGGAAGAGTGGATGGTGAGATCGACAGGCGGATCGGTGCGGCGTCTTCAGTAATGCGGACGCTGTATCGATCCGTTGTGGTGAAGAAGGAGCTGAGCCGGAAGGCAAAGCTCTCAATTTACCGGTCGATCTACGTTCCCATCCTCACCTATGGTCATGAGCTTTGGGTTATGACCGAAAGGACAAGATCACGGGTACAAGCGGCCCAAATGAGTTTCCTCCGCCGGGTGGCGGGGCTCTCCCTTAGAGATAGGGTGAGAAGCTCTGTCATCCGGGGGGAGCTCAAAGTAAAGCCGCTGCTCCTCCACATGGAGAGGAGCCAGATGAGGTGGTTCAGGCATCTGGTCAGGATGCCACCCGAACGCCTCCCTAGGGAGGTGTTTAGGGCACGTCCCACCGGTAGGAGGCCGCGGGGAAGACCCAGGAGACGTTGGGAAGACTATGTCTCCCGGCTGGCCTGGGAACGCCTCGGGGTCCCACAGGAAGAGCTGGACGAAGTGGCTGGGGAGAGGGAAGTCTGGGCTTCCCTGCTTAGGCTGCTGCCCCCGCGACCCGACCTCGGATAAGCGGAAGAAGATGGATGGATGGATGGTTTAAATGTGATGACATTTCAAGCAGCATGTTGCATTGAAATAAACATCTTCACCGTCTCAATAGTCGTATATTCATCCCTGCGCTTTGCTGCTATGCTTGTAAATATGACATAATGACCGACTGTTTGAAATGCTGCCAAAAAGGCCTGCAAGAACACAAAAAAGCAATCTACTTATGGTGTGGTTGTAGGGAACGCTCGGTTTGGACCAAAATGTGAGCAGACATAATGAATGAATGAATGGTGACCTAATGGGACTCTGATTGACCAACTATCCATTATTCAAGGGTTGTCCCAATACCAATGTTTTGGTACCGGTACCAAAATGTATTGCGATACTTTTCTAAATAAAGGGGACCACAAAAAAATGTCATTATTGGCTTTATTTGAACAAAAAATGTTAGTGTACATGAAACATATGTTTATTATTGTCATTTAGTCCTTAAATAAAATAGTGAACATACTAGACAACTTGTCTTTTAGCAGTAAGTAAACAAACAAAGACTCCTAATTAGTCGTATGCAGTAACATATTGTGTCATTTATACACCTATTATTTTCTACACATTATGAGGGACAAACTGTAAAAATGAATGATTAATCTACTTGTTCATTTACTGTTAATATCTGTTTTAACATGTTCTATCTACACTTCTGTTAAAATGTAATAATCACTTATTCTTCTCTTCTTTGATACTTGACATTAGTTTTGGATGATACCACACATTTAGGTATGGATCTGATACCAAGTAGTTACAGGATCATACATTGGTCATAATTTAAGTTCTCATGTGTCCAGGGACATATTTACTGACTTTATAAATATATGAATTAAGAAAAAAAGGAACAATTATAAAAAATATTGATGTAATCATAGTAGTATCGACTAGATACGCTCTTGTACTTGGTATCATTACAGTGGATGTCAGGTGTAGATCCACCCATGGCATTTGTTTACATTGTGAGCTATTGTATCCTCCTACGGTGTGTAGTAGAGATGCGCGGTTTGCGGGCACAACCGCGGAGTCCGCGAATTATCCGCGGATCGGGCGGATGAAATTAAAACAAATTAGATTTTAAATAGATTCAGGCGGGTGGCAGTTAAACCAATTGGTAAATATATATACATAGTTAAATGTTGTTACCCACATACGAAAAACGAGCAGGCACCTGCTGCATATGCCACAACAGAAGAAAAAAAAAGAAAAGAGATGGACACTTTTACGGAGCGGAGAAGTGACGCCTCGCCGGGGTCCGGGACCGAGGCCCCTTCCCCCGAGAGGGCCCCACCGGGAGCCGTAGCTGAGGCGATCCGCGAGAAGGGCCCGACGCACGTCCAGGGTCACCACCGCGCCCACCGCACCGACACCCCGCCTCGTCCGCCTTCGCCGCGGCCGGCGTCACGCGCAGCAGGTAAGCAGCTTACCTGCCCGCCACCCCCGTGGCCGGGGGCTCGTAACAGGGGTCACTCCGCGCGCTCCGCCCGCGCAGCTTACCTGCCCGCCACCCCTGTTGCCGGGGGCGTGTAACAGGGGTCGCTCCACGCGCAGTGCGCTCACGAAAGGGGTGGGGCTCACCCTGGTTGATATAGACAGCAGCTAGGACGGTGGCCATGGAAGTCGGAACCCGCTAAGGAGTGTGTAACAACCCACCTGCTGAATCAACTAGCCCTGAAAATGGATGGCGCTGGAGCGTCGGGCCCATACCCAGCCGTCGCCGGCAGCGAGACGCACTTGGAGGTGCGCTCAGCGCGGCTCCCATATGATTGCGCACTGGTGTGCGTCTGGGTCGTGACAGCGTGGCAAGCGAAAGTCTATGCTGCATTGGATCAGTCTCCTTTCTT
Source organism: Nerophis lumbriciformis (assembly GCF_033978685.3). Classification (NCBI taxonomy): domain Eukaryota; kingdom Metazoa; phylum Chordata; class Actinopteri; order Syngnathiformes; family Syngnathidae; genus Nerophis; species Nerophis lumbriciformis. Next base: position 2,085,494 of record NC_084585.2, on the reverse strand, counting down.
TAACAGGCAAAAGCTTTATAACCTCACCATACCTGCCAACTTTTGAAATCAGAAAAACCTAGTAGCCAGGGTCCAAGGGCCGCAGGCCCCGGTAGGTCCAGGACAAAGTCCTGGTGGAGGGTTCAGGGCTTCGCCCCCCGACGCAAAATGATTATTAGCATTCGACAGGTTAAAATGTTGCTAAAACCATCACTTTTCTATCAGTCACAGTGACTTTTCAAAACAAAAATATTACAGCAAAAATCATATGGGTTGATTGACATGTTTATTCTGTAAGCTAACTTCAATAGTTTGAAATTATTTTGACAGTTAATGCCAGTTATCCTGTCAACCTTTCACAAGACTTCAATTTGTTAATTGAAAGTATAAACAGTATAAACACTTTTTACAGTAAACAAATGGTAAAACAGTACTAAACAATTCCATAAAAAAAAAAATTGGTGTCATTATTAACTTTCTGTCCAAGCTTGTATAATCTACTGCCTTGTTCAATTGTATAAAATATTCTGTGCCTAAAATTCACATTTCTATCACAATTATCATACTGTAAACATGGTAAGCTAACTTCATTAAAATTAATAGTCCTGTCAATAGCATGGAATTACAATTCAAATGTAGTTTTTTTGTAAGCCTTTCAAAAGAATTCAAAATATGAAAAATTAATGAAAATTAATTTAAGCCATCAGACACTTGAAAAGTGGCACATCACATCTCTAATGTAATCATTTAACTTTTCAACAGAAATAGCACTGCAAAAATATTAAGGACATACTTCTGTATTTTGGTAGTTATGCTGTCAACATTTAACAAGATTTCTTCAACTTGGACTTGAAAGCATAAATAGTATAAACACTTTTAACAGTATGTCGTGCTGTGAAATACAGCCGACAGGATTGCGCACCAAACACGAAGCAAGGCCAAAGCGCATGCATGGTGCAGGAGAACAAAGGACTTCTTTCATTTAAGGTTTGTGATAAACCATCAAACTCATTCGTTAAAAGGACTCTATAGTAATATAAAGCGAATTTTTCTGGACATTATCATGCAAGAAAAGTTTATTTTTGGGACCGCGATCACCGCGTAATGATTTTTAAAGGTTGCATTACAAACATTTAACTGTCCCATGTGATCAGCCAGTGCGATTGGAAGTCCATGCTCAATTATTGCCTCCGTAAATAAAACTTCGGCATTTATCACATCCAAAGAATCTGTTTGGGCGACGAAAAACGTTGAAAGTTGTCCACTTGTATCGCTAGCAACGGCATTAGACTTGTGTTTTTTTGTCCCAAGGTGGTCTTTTACATCGCTAATTCCTCCGTGTCCGATCGAAAAATCTTGTCTGCACAAGGTGCAATTCGCGTAGTTTTCACCCTTTTTTTTTTTTTAATTAATGAAAAACCGTATTTTTTATCACTGCAACCGTAACCCGGAATAGGTTGATGAAAACCGTACGAATTACGGGAAAACCGGAGTAGTTGGCAGGTATGCCTCACTAATGCCTTGCATCGTCTATATTAGATATATAACAACGGGCGGGTGCGGGCGGATGGCGGGCGGGTGCAGTTCTGATCAAACGTTACATCGGGTGGATGGTTGACGACTTTCTGATGCGATTGCGGATGAAATAATTGCCTATCCGCGCATCTCTAGTGTGTAGTGAAGCATGTTTAGCTGTTCCTCATCCTCCAGTGATAATGTTACTTGTAAGAAACGTACTTTATTTGTCACCATGGAGGCCAGGATTGGTGATTTAGAAGTAGCTAAAACACTGTTAGCTAGCCATGTGTTAGAGCAGCTCTTCCTGAGGGTGTTTCAGTGTTATAACTTCACCTTTATCTTGACTTTTTACACCAAAATGCGTCCATTCTCCCTTTTCTGTCTACACACTGTGTCTGCTTGTAAGTACTCTGTGTGTGTGCGCTGCCCAACATGCTCCTCTGCTCCTAAAACCAGCAATGTCACCACGTGACGATGATGCACCGTCATGACCGTTAAAAATACCTGAAAAATACCCGGACATTAAGGCTCGCCGTCGTCACGTGGTGACATTGCTGGTTTTACGAGCGGAGGAGCATGTTTGGCAGCGCACACACACAGAGTACTTACAAGCAGACACAGCGTGGAGAAATAAGGCTTAAAAACTGAAACGCCGCTCTACATCATTTTTTAATTTCCTGAGGGAACTCTCCTGAAGGATCAATAAAGTACTATCTATCCATCCATCTATCTATCTATCTATCTATCTATCTATCTATCTATCTATCTATCTATCTATCTATCTATCTATCTATCTATCTATCTATCTATCTATCTATCTATCTATCTATCTATCTATCTATCTATCTATCTATCTATCTATCTATCTACAAGAAGTGCTTTAAAACATGGCTAGCTAGCTAGCGGCTAGCATCCATCCACAGTGTTTTAGCTACCATATTTTCCGCACCATAAGGCGCCCTGGGTTATAAGCCGCGCCTTCAATGAACGGCATATTTCAAAACTTTGTCCACCTATAAGCCGCCCCGTGTTGTAAGCCGCATCTAACTGCGCTAAAGGAATGTCAAAAAAACAGTCAGATAGGTCAGTCAAACTTTAATAATATATTAAAAACCAGCGTGATGTGGGCGCGCATGGAGTCGTATATCAACATGGACGGAGCTGCGTGAAAAAAGCCACCCGGCCTCTTCGCGTAAACTTCCCTTAACCACTCGCTCATCTTTTCTTCATCCATCCATCCCTTCGAGTTAGCTTTTATGATGACGCCGGCTGGAAAGGTCTCTTTTGGCAAGGTCTTCCTTTTGAATATCACCATGGGTGGAAGTTTCTGGCCATTAGCATGGCAAGCTAGAACCACAGTGAAGGATGACTTCTCATTCCCTGTGCTGCGAATATTCACCGTACGTGCTCCCGTTGTATCCACAGTGCGGTTCACAGGAATATCAAAAGTCAGTGGAACCTCGTCCATGTTGATAATGTTCTCTGGCCGGATCTTTTTTTCAGCTATCTTGTTTTTACAATATGCACGGAAAGTAGCCAGCTTTTCTTGAAAGTCTTTAGGCAGTTGCTGTGAAATAGTAGTCCGTGTGCGGATGGAGAGATTGCGTCTTTTCATGAACCGGAAACCTGTCGCTTAGTAGAAGCCATTTTGTGGTCTTTACAGATGTAAACACACAAAGGAAATGAAACGTAATATCCGCGCGCTTCTTCTTCTTCTACGCGGGCGGGTGGTTGCTTACAGTAGAAGAAGAAGCGCTTCCTGTTCTATGGGGGCGGGTGCTTACCTTGGCGGTTGCTTGCGTAGAAGAAGAAGCACTTCCTCTTCTACGGGGAAAAAAGATGGCGGCTGTTTACCGTAGTTGCGAGACCGAAACTTTATGAAAATGAATCTTAATATTAATCCATATATAAAGCGCACCGGGTTATAAGCCGCACTGTCAGCTTTTGAGTAAATTTGTGGTTTTTAGGTGCGGCTAATAGTGCGGAAAATACGGTACTTCTAAATCACTAATCCTGGCCTCCATGGCGACAAATAAAGTAAGTTTCTTACAACTATCATTATCACTGGAGGACGAGGAATAGCTAAACATGCTTCACTACACACCGTAGGAGGATACAATAGCTCACCTGCTAACAACAAGCTAGCGCTCCTGAGTGTAAACTAATGGGTGTATCTTTACATACATCCACCATAACAATACCAAATACAAGAGCTGTATCTAGTCCAAACTACAATAACTACATCATTATTTTTTATCATCACAAAGTGTTTGGTCATTTTTAAAATTGTTTATAAAGTCAGTAAATATGTCCCTGGACACATGAGGACTTTGAATATGACCAATGTATGATCCTGTAACTACTTGGTATCACATCCATACCTAAATGTGTGGTATCATCCAAAACTAATGTCAAGTATCAAAGAAGAGAAGAATAAGTGATTATTACATTTGAACAGAAGTGTAGATAGAACATGTTAGAAGAGAAAATAAGCAGATTTTAACAGTAAATGAAGAAGTAGATGAATAATCAATTTTTACAGTTTGTCCTTTATAATGTTGACAACATAGAATGGGAAATGACACAAAATGTTACTGCATACATTTTCTTACTTCTAAAAGAGAAGTTGTCTAGAACCTTCACTATCTTATTTTATGACACAATTCTTCTTTGATTGCAATAGAAAATGTTTAATGTATCATAAGATTTTTGGTCAAAATAAAGCCAATAATGACATTTTTCTGTGGTCCCCTTTATTTTGAAAAGTATCGGAATACATTTTATTTGAATGACTCTTACCATAATATGTTACGTTAACATACCAGTTGGTTATTTATGCCTCATATAACGTACACTTATTCAGCCTGTTGTTCACTATTCTTCATTTATTTTAAATTGCCTTTCAAATGTCTATTCTTGCTGTTGGCTTTTATCAAATACATTTCCCCCAAAAATGCGACTTATATATGTTTTTTTCCTTCTTTATTACGCATTTTCGGCCGGTGCGACTTATACTCGGAAAAATAGGGTATACACCATCCTCACCTGCTTTGTTTCCTCTTCCTCCCTCTGCTCAGCTCGCCTCCCTCCTATCCGAGTAGAAGAGTCCAGTTTTTCCCAGGACATGCAGTGGCTGCTGGAGCGCGGCGTGCAGTTCGCCGACGTGGCCTTCTACGCAGGGGACTCTGGGAAAGAGCTGGGCTGGGCCCACGCCTCCGTGCTCTGCGCCGTCAGCCCGTATTTCCGACAGCTGCTCCTGGGGCCCAAGACCAGGTAGGAGAGATGTTTTCCTGCCTTGTGGCCATCTGTCGCCAGCAGGTGCTTCCATCGTCCTGCTGTCTGCTTCCACAGGGAACGTCCACAGTCCCGCTGCATCTGCAGGGAGAGAGACGCAACGCCCCATTCCTTACTCTCCACCTGGGACGGGGGGATTATTGATGACATGCCCAGATCTGACGGCCACATGGCTGGTCGCCTCTCTCGTCTGGTGGTGAAGGACCCCCTGCTGTGTATGTGCTTGTGGGAGACCCTCATGTTCATCTACAGAGGTAAGTCACAACACAGTGACATAGGGCCATACACACTAATCTTGGGACTCATCGAGACTTTTAGAACCATGGGGGAAGACCCTTTCCTGCTCCAGCACGACTGCCCCCCACTGCATAAAGCATCCACTGTAGTACAGTGGTACCTCTGTTTTCGTTCCAAAGGTCAGGCATGGACCCAATCACTAGGGATGATGTTCGAAACCAGTTCTCCCGGTTGTTCGATAAGAAAAGAACCGAATCCCTTTTTGAGAACCGGGTCCCGTTATCGAGGCCACTATAGTAAAGAAAAAAAGTTGGTTCTTTATTCCAATCCCTGGGGACGAATCCCTTTTTTTTTTACTAGGAAATGCCCTGTGGCACGTCCAAGGAAATGTATACCTGCCAACTACTCCGGTTTTCCCGTAATTAGTACGGTTTTCATCAACCTATTCCGGGTTACGGTTGCAGTGATAAAAAATACGGTTTTTCATTAATTAAAAAAAATAATTTTTTTTTAAGTTTTATTCACGAAATCGCGTAACAACAATGACAATCGACACTGTTTCCCGTAACTTCCTATCGAGCCATTCCGAATGCCATGCGCGAGGCTATTTATAGCACCGCTGCCAAGCACGAGGCCATTGTTTCCAAACGAGCGAACGATCATGGAATCAGCCGGAGAAAAATCGCAAACGAGTCTTAAACCGAAAAGAAAACTGCAGTCATTCCGTGAAGAATATTCAAAAGCCTATCCGGGAATAATTATCCGTTCCAAAAAGGGTGAAAACTACGCGAATTGCACCTTGTGCAGACAAGATTTTTCGATCGGACACGGAGGAATTAGCGATGTAAAAGACCACGTTGGGACAAAAAAACACAAGTCTAATGCCGTTGCTAGCGATACAAGTGGAAAACTTTCAACGTTTTTCGGCGCCCAAACAGATTCTTTGGATGTGATAAATGCCGAAGTTTTATTTACGGAGGCAATAACTGAGCATGGATTTCCAATCGCACTGGGTGATCACATGGGACAGTTAAATGTTTGTAATGCAACCTTTAAAAATCATTACGCGGTGATCGCGGTCCCAAAAATAAACTTTTCTTGCATGATAATGTCCAGAAAAATTCGCTTTATATTACTATAGAGTCCTTTTAACGAATGAGTTTGATGGTTTATCACTAACCTTAAATGAAAGAAGTCCTTTGTTCTCCTGCACCACGCATGCGCTTTGGCCTTGCTTCGTGTTTGGTGCGCAATCCTGTCGGCTGTATTTCACAGCACGACATACTTTTAAAAGTGTTTATACTATTTATGCTTTCAAGTCCAAGTTGAAGAAATCTTGTTAAATGTTGACAGCATAACTACCAAAATACAGAAGTATGTCCTTAATATTTTTGCAGTGCTATTTCTGTTGAAAAGTTCAAATGATTACATTAGAGATGTGATGTGCCACTTTTCAAGTGTCTGATGGCTTAAATTAATTTTCATTAATTTTTCATATTTTGAATTCTTTTGAAAGGCTTACAAAAAAACTACATTTGAATTGTAATTCCATGCTATTGACAGGACTATTAATTTGAATGAAGTTAGCTTACCATGTTTACAGTATGATAATTGTGATAGAAATGTGAATTTTAGGCACAGAATATTTTTTACAATTGAACAAGGCAGTAGATTATACAAGCTTGGACAGAAAGTTAATAATGACACCAATTTTTTTTTGAATGGAATTGTTTAGTACAGTTTTACCATTTGTTTACTGTAAAAAGTGTTTATACTTTCAATTAACAAATTGAAGTCTTGTGAAAGGTTGACAGGATAACTGGCATTAACTGTCAAAATAATTTCAAACTATTGAAGTTAGCTTACAGAATAAACATGTCAATCAACCCATATGATTTTTGCTGTAATATTTTTGTTTTGAAAAGTCACTGTGACTGATAGAAAAGTGATGGTTTTAGCAACATTTTAACCTGTCTGAATGCAATCAATCATTTTGCTGGACCCTGGCTACTAGGTTTTTCTGATTTCAAAAGTTGGCAGGTATGCTATAGTAAAGAAAAAGAGTTGGTTCTTTATTCAAGTCCCTGGGAATGAATCCCTTTTTTTTTTACTAGGAAATGCCCTGTGGCACGTCCCAGGAAATGACGTAGCTCAGTCATTAGGCGGCAGATACAGAAAGCAGCAACAACAATGGACCGGAAAAAACGCCTCAAGGCATGGCTTCATTTTACAAAAAAATACGACGAGGAAACGGCTATCTGCAATTATTGCCAGGCTTGGCTCTCATGTAAGGGGGGAAGTAAGACAAGCATGTTGAAACATGTTCAGGCTGCACATAACCTGAAGGTTAGAGAAAGGTGTCGTGGAGAAGCAGCGACGAAGCACGCCCCTCTTCAACCTGCAGCGCCAATTCCAGTGATAGTGCTGGCGAGTAACTAACGTTAACTGTTGCCGGTTCATTTCCATATCTGCTCACTCGTAAAATAACGTTACCTCGTATGTCAATCCAGGATTGCAGTAATGTTAGCTAGGCTAACGTTACCTAAGCATAGTCAGTGGCTAACGGTAACGTTAACGTTAGCCTTTTTGTATGTGTCTGATAACGTTAACGGTCCAGTCCGTGGATCGATTGGTACCGGGCCGCACAAGAAATAAAAAAATATTTTTATTTTTATTTTTTATTTTTAAAATTAAATCAACATAAAAAAACACAAGATACACTTACAATTAGTGCACCAAGCCAAAAAACCTCCCTCCCCCATTTACACTCATTCACACACAAGGGTTGTTTCTTTCTGTTATTAATATTGTGGTTCCTACATTATATATCAATATATATCAATACAGTCTGCAGGGATACAGTCCGTAAGCACACATGATTGTATTTTTTTATGACAAAAAAAAAATAAAAATACCATACCATGGGTAACAACAGTCAATATTTATTTATTTATTTTATTTTATTTTTTTAGGGGGGGTAACAACAGTCAATATTTATTTATTTATTTATTTTTTCTTATAAAATAAAAGTGAGCTTTTGTTAAACTAATTATTGTGTTTTTCTTCCATATACAACAACCTATCTGGATTCGATAAGAGAATCGATTGTCATGTCTGTGTAATCATGTTTTGTTTTAAGTCATGTTTTGTTTAGTTTCTGGCTTTTCACTCCCTTGTCTTGTTTGCATGATTACCCATTAGTTTCACCTGTTCCACGTTTGGACTCATTGTGCACTCTTGTTTGTCACCATAGCAACCATTAGTTTTCACCTGTCACGTCACGCACCTGTTTCACGTTTTGAGTCACGCACCTGCTTTCACTAATCATGTCCATAGTATTTAAGTTCATTCATTTTCTGTTGTTCGTCCTGACGACATCCCCGCATTTATGCCCCCTGTCACACTCTGTCCACCTCTGCGCACTTCATGTCCATGCCAAGTAAGTTTGTTTATTATTGCCACAGTTAGTGTTTTTTGTTGTTCATAGTTTTTTGCCCCCGTGCAAGTCTTTTGTTTTCATTAGTCAAGTTTGTACATCCGCCTTGAGCGCGCCTTTTGTTCCTTTGAGTGTTATTATTAAATATGTATTTACCTTCACGCCATGACCAGTCCAATTCACTTGCACCTCGGGAGAACAAACCAAGCCATAGTCCTAGTCTTGACATCGATAAGGAATCGGTTCGATAAGAGGATTCGATAATGGGCTCGAACTCGATAATTTCTTATCAAACATCATCCCTACCAATCACAAGAAAAACAACGCCGTTTTTCCCATAAGAAATAGTGCAAATCTTATTAATCTGTTCCAGACACCCAAACATATGTTCACAATACTGTTGTCCAGATACCAATATTTTGGTACCGGTACCAAAGTGTATTTCGATACTTTTGTAAATAAAGGGCACCACAAAAAATGGCATTATTGGCTTTATTTGAACAACAAATGTTAGTGTACATGAAACATATGTTTATTATTGTAATTTAGTTCTTAAATAAAGTAGTGAACATACTAGACAACTTGTCTTTTAGTAGTAAGTAAACAAACAAAGACTCCTAATTAGTCTATGCAGTAACATATTGTGTCATTTATACACCTATTATTTTGTACACATTATAAAGGACAAACTGTAAAAATGGATTATTAATCTACTTGTTCATTTGCTGTTAATATCTGCTTACTTTCTCTTTCAACATGTTCTATCTACACTTCTGTTAAAATGTAATAATCACTTATTCTTCTCTTCTTTGATACTTGACATTAGTTTTTTAGATGATACCATACATTTAGGTATCGATGCGATACCAAGTAGTTACTGGATCATAATTTAAGTCCTCATGTGTCCAGGGACATATTTACTGAGTTTATAAACATATACATTTAAAAAAAGGAAAAAAATATTGATGTAATCATAGTAGTATCGACTAGATACGCTCCTGTACTTGGTATCATTACAGTGGATGTCAGGTGTAGATCCACCCATGGCATTTGTTTACATTGTGAGCTATTGTATCCTCCTACGGTGTGTAGTGAAGCATGTTTAGCTATTCCTCGTCCTCCAGTGATAATAATAGTTGTAAGAAACTTACTTTATTTGTCGCCATGGAGGCCAGGATTAGTGATTTAGAAGTAGCTAAAACACTGTGGATGGACGTTAGCCGCTAACTAGCTAGCCATGTGTTAAAGCAGCTCTTCTTGAGGGTGTTTCAGTGTTATAACTTCACCTTTATCTTGACTTTTTAAGCCAAAATGCGTCCGTTCTCCCTTTTCTGTCTTCACACTGTGTCTGCTTGTAAGTACTCAGTGTGTGTGCGCTGCCCAACATGCTCCTCTGCTGGTAAAACCAGCAATGTCATGATGTGATGACGATGCACCGTCATGACCGTAAAATTGGCGAACCAGTACTTTTCAAACAGAGTATAGTACTGTTTTTGATTCATTAGTGTTGCGATACTATACTAGTACTGGTATACCGTACAACCCTACTATGAAGAGTGGAGCGTGCGAAAACCTAAAAACCACTCAACCATTTTTGAATATGTTTCTGCAGAAGAGCCCTGATTTGAAGCCATCATATATAATTGATGAGTAGAATCTACAATCTCCATCTTCCCAGTAAAGTGAAAGTTGTTACAGCAGCAAAATGGCTTCTTGGGTCTATTAGAAAAGGTGTCCCATTACTTTTGTTCATAAGGTGTACAGTCAAAGCAGACCTGACCAGTTCAAACATATACATTGTCATGTCTGTGTGATCATGTTTTTGTTTTGGTCATGTTCGGTTTTGTTTTTGGACTTTTTGTGCACTTTTTTTTTGTCACCGTAGCAACCATTAGTTTTCACCTGTCACGTCACGCACCTGTTTCACGTTTTGAGTCACGCACCTGTTTTCGTTAATCATGTCTATAGTATTTAAGTTCATTGTTTTCAGTTTGTCGTTCTGACGACATCCCCGCATTTATGCTTCTGCACACTCTCCACACTAAGGCTGAAACGACGCGTCGACGTAGTCGACGTCATCGGTTACGTAAATACGTCGACGCCGTTTTTGTGCGTCGGCGCGTCGCATATTTACGTCACTCTACTTTACTGTCATGGCGGAGCGCAAAGCAGACGATGCAAGCGAGGGGAAAAAAGCACGCCAAAAGTCGTCAAAAGTGTGGGAGTATTTCAATAAACGGCCTAATAATGTTGTTGTATGCACACTGTGTCGAGCGGAAATGGCCTATCATAGCAGCACAACGGATATGAACGAACATTTGAAAAGAAAACCCCCGACAGCGTTCTTGCCATCACCATCAACAAATCAATCGTCCGCGTGTGTATACGTTGTCATTATTACACAAAAACATGAATGTGTCATTTGTATCTGCGTTGTAAATTCATAAACTAAAGCACCGTTTCGCTCTGAGAGGCGCGTTTGGCGTGCCTGTTCAGTGTTTACAAAGACGCGCTCCTCTTTAACGCTGTGGAGAGGCGGCGGCAGCGAGCGAGCGGCGAGGCGGGGCGCGCCGGGAGCGACGCCGCAATCGTGCCCAGGTGCGCGATCCGCGCAGTTGGAAGAGAAAAGACTTTGTGTAAAATTAAAAGATTGTAAACCTGGCAAAGCCGTCTGGCGTTCAGTCTGTCGGTCCTGAAAGAACCCCACGGCACAAGACGTGTCACAAACGCTAACGTTAATTAGTTGTGCAAATACCTTTTACAACATTAACAGTTACATATACTATGTACAAACCAACAATTAACTTTCACTTTAATCATACTATCATTGTTGTGTTATTAAGCAAAATAAGCAATACTTTTACTTTTGTTGAAATGTTTACACTGTACACTTTTTTGTATTGGATGTTTAGCTTTATTTTTGCACATTTTAGCAAATAAGCAATACTTTTACTTTTGTTGAAATGTTTACACTTGTTACAGAATATTTCCGTTTTGCACTTTTTTGTATTGCATGTTTATCTTTATTTTTGCACATTTTAAAGCAAAATAAGCAATACTTTTACTTTTGAAATGCTTATACTATTCCAGAATATTAAGATTTGCACTGGATGTTTACTTTTATATTTGCACATTAAAAAGCAAATAAGCTACTTTTAATTTTGTTAAATGTTAAAAGTTTTAAATGTTTTTTTTGTAAATAAAAGCCAGGCCTTTTGAAAAAACTGGCCTACATTTATTTTTTCCTCTTCATTTTAAATTAAAAAAAAATCGGTAAAAGGAAAAATAATCTATAGATTAATCGAAAAAATAATCTATAGATTAACCGATTAATCGGAAAAATAATCTATAGATTAATCGAAAAAATAATCTATAGATTAACCGATTAATCGAAAAAATAATCTATAGATTAATCGATAGAAAAATAATCGTTAGCTGCAGCCCTACTCCACACCCTTATGACCCTTGCTGCTCTTTTTTTCATGCCGGTTCCATGCCAAGTAAGTTTTTGTTTATTAAGCCACAGCTAGTGTTTTTTGTTGTTCATAGTTTCTGCCTTTGTGCAAGTGTTTGTTTTCATAGCCAAGTCGTTTCTCCGCCACTGTGCGCGCTTTTTGTTTGTACTTTTTTTTTAGTTATAGTGTTTAAATAAATCATGTATTCCCCTTCACGCCACATATGGTCCAAATCTTTTGCACCTCGGGAGAACAAACCACGCCATAGTCCACGTCATGACATACATAACATAAACCACAACTTCACAGGTCTTGCTGTGTTGCCATGCACACACACTCACTGACTCTTCATGTGATTGACACGTCTTTGAGGCATCAGACCCCAAAGACGTGTCAATTACATTTTTCCATTCAGTTGATTTTTCTCTTCAGAACTGAAATGGCCAGTCGTGTCGGAAAAGAATAGTCACACTTTGACATTCTGAGATTGTGCCTCTTTTTGCAGGGAGTCTGATAACAGCTATTGTATTCTCAACTAAGGCATGTGCTCCTTCTTCCATGATGTAGACCAGGCCGGGCCAACTATTTGGACTCGGGGGCCGAATTTAGAGAAAAAAATATGTGTGTACATACCGTATTTTTTGGACTATAAGTGGCAGTTTTTTTCATAGTTTGGCCGGGGGTGCGACTTATACTCAGGAGCAACTTATGTGTGAAATGATGAACACATTAGCGTAAAATATCAAATAATATTATGTCAAGTTTTGAGAAAATGAAAGTATTTTAAGTGCGCCTTATAGTGTGAAAAATACAGCATGTTTAATGCCTTATCAGATTTTCCTGTTAAAATAAAGCCATTAATGCATTTTTGTGGTCCAATTTTATTTTGAAAAGCATTGAAAGCCATTGACTAAAATATTGCAATGGGGACTAACTACTACACTGTAAGTGTCGCACGTAAAGAAGTGGTGTAATCTTCCAGTGCTTGACAACTACTACACTGTAAGTGTCGCACATAAAGAAGTGGTGTAATCTTCCAGTGCTTGACAACTACTACACTGTAAGTGTCGCACATAAAGAAGTGGTGTAATCTTCCAGTGCTTGACAACTACTACACTGTAAGTGTCGCACATAAAGAAGTGGTGTAATCTTCCAGTGCTTGACAACTACTACACTGTAAGTGTCGCACATAAAGAAGTGGTGTAATCTTCCAGTGCTTGACAACTACTACACTGTAAGTGTCGCACATAAAGAAGTGGTGTCATCTTCCAGTGCTTGACAACTACTACACTGTAAGTGTCGCACATGAAGAAGTGGTGTCATCTTCCAGTGCTTGACAACTACTACACTGTAAGTGTCGCACATGAAGAAGTGGTGTCATCTTCCAGTGCTTGACAACTACTACACTGTAAGTGTTGCACGTAAAGAAGTGGTGTAATCTTCCAGTGCTTGACAACTACTACACTGTAAGTGTCGCACGTAAAGAAGTGGTGTCATCTTCCAGTGCTTGACAACTACTACACTGTAAGTGTCGCACGTAAAGAAGTGGTGTAATCTTCCAGTGCTTGAAAACGACTACACTGTAAGTGTCGCACATAAAGAAGTGGTGTCATCTTCCAGTGCTTGACAACTACTACAGTGTAAATGTCGCACATAAAGAAGTGGTGTAATCTTCCAGTGCTTGACAACTACTACACTGTAAGTGTCACACATAAAGAAGTGGTGTAATCTTCCAGTGCTTGACAACTACTACACTGTAAGTGTCGCACATAAAGAAGTGGTGTCATCTTCCAGTGCTTGACAACTACTACACTGCAAGTGTCGCACATAAAGAAGTGGTGTAATCTTCCAGTGCTTGACAACTACTACACTGTAAGTGTCGCACATAAAGAAGTGGTGTAATCTTCCAGTGCTTGACAACTACTACACTGTAAGTGTCGCACATAAAGAAGTGGTGTAATCTTCCAGTGCTTGACAACTACTACACTGTAAGTGTCGCACATAAAGAAGTGGTGTAATCTTCCAGTGCTTGACAACTACTACACTGTAAGTGTCGCACATAAAGAAGTGGTGTCATCTTCCAGTGCTTGACAACTACTACACTGTAAGTGTCGCACGTAAAGAAGTGGTGTAATCTTCCAGTGCTTGACAACTACTACACTGTGAGTGTCGCACATAAAGAAGTGGTGTCATCTTCCAGTGCTTGACAACTACTACACTGTAAGTGTCGCACATAAAGAAGTGGTGTCATCTTCCAGTGCTTGACAACTACTACACTGTAAGTGTCGCACATAAAGAAGTGGTGTAATCTTCCAGTGCTTGACAACTACTACACTGTAAGTGTCGCACATAAAGAAGTGGTGTAATCTTCCAGTGCTTGACAACTACTACACTGTAAGTGTCGCACATAAAGAAGTGGTGTAATCATCCAGTGCTTGACAACTACTACACTGTAAGTGTCGCACGTAAAGAAATGGTGTAATCTTCCAGTGCTTGACAACTACTACACTGTAAGTGTCGCACATGAAGAAGTGGTGTAATCTTCCAGTGCTTGACAACTACTACACTGTAAGTGTCGCACGTAAAGAAGTGGTGTAATCTTCCAGTGCTTGACAACTACTACACTGTAAGTGTCGCACATGAAGAAGTGGTGTAATCTTCCAGTGCTTGACAACTACTACACTGTAAGTGTCGCACGTAAAGAAGTGGTGTAATCTTCCAGTGCTTGACAACTACTACACTGTAAGTGTCGCACATAAAGAAGTGGTGTAATCTTCCAGTGCTTGACAACTACTACACTGTAAGTGTCGCACATAAAGAAGTGGTGTAATCTTCCAGTGCTTGACAACTACTACACTGTAAGTGTCGCACGTAAAGAAGTGGTGTCATCTTCCAGTGCTTGACAACTACTACACTGTAAGTGTCGAACATAAAGAAGTGGTGTAATCTTCCAGTGCTTGACAACTACTACACTGTAAGTGTCGCACATAAAGAAGTGGTGTCATCTTCCAGTGCTTGACAACTACTACACTGTAAGTGTCGCACATGAAGAAGTGGTGTAATCTTCCAGTGCTTGACAACTACTACACTGTAAGTGTCGCACATAAAGAAGTGGTGTCATCTTCCAGTGCTTGACAACTACTACACTGTAAGTGTCGCACATAAAGAAGTGGTGTAATCTTCCAGTGCTTGACAACTACTACACTGTAAGTGTCGCACATAAAGAAGTGGTGTAATATTCCAGTGCTTGACAACTACTACACTGTAAGTGTCGCACATAAAGAAGTGGTGTAATCTTCCAGTGCTTGACAACTACTACACTGTAAGTGTAGCACATAAAGAAGTGGTGTAATCTTCCAGTGCTTGACAACTACTACACTGTAAGTGTAGCACATAAAGAAGTGGTGTAATCTTCCAGTGCTTGACAACTACTACACTGTAAGTGTCGCACATAAAGAAGTGGTGTAATCTTCCAGTGCTTGACAACTACTACACTGTAAGTGTCGCACATAAAGAAGTGGTGTAATCTTCCAGTGCTTGACAACTACTACACTGTAAGTGTCGCACATAAAGAAGTGGTGTAATCTTCCAGTGCTTGACAACTACTACACTGTAAGTGTCGCACGTAAAGAAGTGGTGTAATCTTCCAGTGCTTGACAACTACTACACTGTAAGTGTCGCACATAAAGAAGTGGTGTAATCTTCCAGTGCTTGACAACTACTACACTGTAAGTGTCGCACATAAAGAAGTGGTGTAATCTTCCAGTGCTTGACAACTACTACACTGTAAGTGTCGCACATGAAGAAGTGGTGTAATCTTCCAGTGCTTGACAACTACTACACTGTAAGTGTCGCACATAAAGAAGTGGTGTAATCTTCCAGTGCTTGACACTTACTTTAGCAAGCGTGCGATATAATCAGCAGATGCAAATCTTCTCAGCGGGGTTCAAACGCTGCAGTGCTGCGCTCGCCGCATGTCAAGCCTGCGCAAGAAGCCCAACTGTCACTCCTTCAGTTGCAGCACAGACACTAGAAGGTAAGAAGATTACAGTTGGAGTGAGCGGGGGTGCTCACGTGACAATTAGACGGGTGCTGCAGTGTGCATGTGGGAGAGAACCAACTTGTGAAGAAGGGAGGGAGGACAATACCATGAAAGGCAGAGTGAATATAAATGTTTGTGTGTGTCCTGATTGCCTCTCACGTGACACACATGTACTGTACATGTACTGTACATGTACTGTACCGTATTTTCCGCACTATTAGCCGCACCTAAAAACCACAAATGTACTCAAAAGCTGTCAGTGCGGCTTATAACCCGGTGCGCTTTATATATGGATTAATATTAAGATTCATTTTCATAAAGTTTCGGTCTCGCAACTACGGTAAACAGCCGCCATCTTTTTTCCCCGTAGAAGAGGAAGTGCTTCTTCTTCTACGCAAGCAACCGCCAAGGTAAGCACCCGCCCCCATAGAACAGGAAGCGCTTCTTCTTCTACTGTAAGCAACCACCCGCCCGCGTAGAAGAAGAAAAAGCGCGCGGATATACCGTACGTTTCATTTCCTTTGTGTGTTTACATCTGTAAAGACCACAAAATGGCTCCTACTAAGCGACAGGTTTCCGGTTCATGAAAAGACGCAATCTCTCCATCCGCACACGGACTACTATTTCACAGCAACTGCCTAAAGACTTTCAAGAAAAGCTGGCTACTTTCCGTGCATATTGTAAAAACAAGATAGCTGAAAAAAAGATCCGGCCAGAGAACATTATCAACATGGACGAGGTTCCACTGACTTTTGATATTCCTGTGAACCGCACTGTGGATACAACGGGAGCACGTACGGTGAATATTCGCAGCACAGGGAATGAGAAGTCATCCTTCACTGTGGTTCTAGCTTGCCATGCTAATGGCCAGAAACTTCCACCCATGGTGATATTCAAAAGGAAGACCTTGCCAAAAGAGACCTTTCCAGCCGGCGTCATCATAAAAGCTAACTCGAAGGGATGGATGGATGAAGAAAAGATGAGCGAGTGGTTAAGGGAAGTTTAAGTTTACGCGAAGAGGCCGGGTGGCTTTTTTCACGCAGCTCCGTCCATGTTGATATACGACTCCATGCGCGCCCACATCACGCTGGTTTTTAATATATTATTAAAGTTTGACTGACCTATCTGACTGTTTTTTTGACATTCCTTTAGCGCAGTTAGATGCGGCTTATAACACGGGGCGGCTTATAGGTGGACAAAGTTTTGAAATATGCCGTTCATTGAAGGCGCGGCTTATAACCCAGGGCGCCTTATGGTGCGGAAAATACGGTACATGTACTGTACATGTACTGTACATGTACTGTACATGTACAGTACATGTACAGTACATGTACTGTACACGTACTGTACATGTACTGTACATGTACTGTACATGTACAGTACATGTACTGTACATGTACTGTACATGTGTGGAGGATACATTTAGTTTGATGCTCAGCAACAAAACAAGACTTTGCCTTCCCTTCTCTTGGCAAAAGACATTTCCATAACAATAATGTGTGTCTGCCAGGGAGAGAAAGTGTCCTCATGTCATCATTTCACGCTCTGCTTTGTCACACCAGTGTGTGTGTGTGTGTGTGTGTGTGTGTGTGTGTGTGTGTGTAGTCACAGAGGCCATGCCTTTACTAGAGTGATGTTAACACTGTAAGACTGTCTCCCCTTGTGAAGTGTGCAGATGACTTATTTGATTTGTCAATGGCTTGTTATTGTCTTTATATGTTAGTGTGTTTATATGTTAGTGTGTCTATATGTTAGTGTGTTTATATGTTAGTGTGTCTATATGTTAGTGTGTCTATATGTTAGTGTGTCTATATGTTAGTGTGTCTATATGTTAGTGTGTCTATATGTTAGTGTGTCTATATGTTAGTGTGTTTATATGTTAGTGTGTTTATATGTTAGTGTGTCTATATGTTAGTGTGTTTATATGTTAGTGTGTCTATATGTTAGTGTGTCTATATGTTAGTGTGTCTATATGTTAGTGTGTCTATATGTTAGTGTGTCTATATGTTAGTGTGTCTATATGTTAGTGTGTTTATATGTTAGTGTGTTTATATGTTAGTGTGTTTATATGTTAGTGTGTCTATATGTTAGTGTGTCTATATGTTAGTGTGTCTATATGTTAGTGTGTCTATATGTTAGTGTGTCTATATGTTAGTGTGTCTATATGTTAGTGTGTTTATATGTTAGTGTGTCTATATGTTAGTGTGTCTATATGTTAGTGTGTCTATATGTTAGTGTGTCTATATGTTAGTGTGTTTATATGTTAGTGTGTCTATATGTTAGTGTGTCTATATGTTAGTGTGTCTATATGTTAGTGTGTTTATATGTTAGTGTGTTTATATGTTAGTGTGTCTATATGTTAGTGTGTCTATATGTTAGTGTGTTTATATGTTAGTGTGTTTATATGTTAGTGTGTCTATATGTTAGTGTGTCTATATGTTAGTGTGTCTATATGTTAGTGTGTCTATATGTTAGTGTGTCTATATGTTAGTGTGTTTATATGTTAGTGTGTCTATATGTTAGTGTGTTTATATGTTAGTGTGTTTATATGTTAGTGTGTCTATATGTTAGTGTGTTTATATGTTAGTGTGTCTATATGTTAGTGTGTTTATATGTTAGTGTGTTTATATGTTAGTGTGTCTATATGTTAGTGTGTCTATATGTTAGTGTGTTTATATGTTAGTGTGTCTATATGTTAGTGTGTCTATGTTAGTGTGTCTATATGTTAGTGTGTCTATATGTTAGTGTGTCTATATGTTAGTGTGTCTATGTTAGTGTGTCTATATGTTATTGTGTCTATATGTTGGTGTGTCTATATGCAGTGTTGGGTTAGTTACTGAAAAGCAGTAAGTAGTTACAGTTACTAGTTACTTCATTTCAAAAGTAACTCAGTTACTAACTCAGTTACTTACACCAAAAAGTAATGCGTTACTGTGAAAAGTAACTATTTAGTTACTTTTTTTTTTTTTTTTTTTTTTTAAAGCTCCAATTAATGCCCTTTTAGCCTTCATTTCAGTACTGTTATTGCACTGGACAATAATACAATGTGTTGATCAACTTGACATGCATTTGCATCACTCAACTCTGCTAAGCAATGTGCTCTACATACAACACACAAAGACAAAGATATGTTACAAAGGCCAATTTGTTTCTGGCCAGAACAAATTGACAAAACTATTTTAAATAGCTGCAACATAACATACATAAGTAACAAACAGCATAATAACAGCATAGATGTAAACCAAGAAAGGCGCACACTACATACACAAAGCCTAACCAGGCATTTTCTTTACTGAGCAAAACTCTTTATTGTCGGCCATAAACACATCACCAAAACATTAGTAAAAAAAATTATATCTAGCAAAAGTGGTCGTTTTCTGCAGTACAAACCAGACCAAAAGCAACTTTGTTATATCAACAGCAGCCACTCGCTCTTTCTCACGTGCGCCAACACTTGCACATATGGCACTTAGCCAGTGATGCGTTTACAGACACACAAAAAGTCGGACAACTCCAACACCACACATAAAGTGTCATTCCAGGTCGTTACACTATGATTTACCAATCAAATGTGTGCTTATTCTAGTGTCATTTATTAGGAATCTTAATTTATAAATATTAATCATTAAATGCTGTTAGTATATTAAATAAATACTAATACAAATATATTTTTTACAAACAGGAAGTTGCAGGAATGTACACATGATCCCCTGCTTACATCTCATTGTGCAACATGTGAATGTTTTAATGGGAACTAAATGAAAGGGGTACAAACTATTTCCAAAGCAGGACCTCCACCCAGACAAACAATACAAGTACACAGTTCATGAAAAACAATATTTGTTGTTATTGTCATTGTAAGTGGGCCTAAACACTTATATTAGAAATGGAAATGACTCCTGTCATTTGATTATAATAATAAGAGAATGTTGTCTGTCTATCTGTGTTGGCCCTGCGATGAGGTGGGGACTTGTCCAGGGTGTACCCTGCCTTCCGCCCGAATGCAGCTGAGATAGGCTCCTGCGACCCCGAAAGAGACAAGCGGTAGAAAATGGATGGATGGATGGAGATTGAACTTGTTATTTAGTGAGGTTTGGGACAGGTGTGCTGCTGGTGTAGCCACAGTGTGCACGTCTAAAGTTGCTCACATGGACTCCACTCAATGCTCAGGGAGTTTTTGCGTTTGCTCACACACATGAACAATTAGAGGGAACATTGATTGACAGAGTGTGTGTACCTTCAGCGGTGAATGATGAGCAGAGGCAGACTTAATCCTTAAGTGGTGGAGGTGAAGTGGCATCAGAGTCTCTATCTCTCTTTACTAGCTTCGTCGAAGCATGTTGCTTATGTAGCTTGTTTCAGCAGATTTGAATTGCTGTTTTGGGCAGTAGATGGGATCTTTGATCCAAAGCAAACTAACTAAATGTTCTTTTCTTTGTGCTCGACAAAAGAAAAGTCGTGAAAATATCTCCATGTTAGCAAACTCGACTTCTGGCTCCGCCATGATCAGACACGCCCCCTACTCCTCCCTCCCCACACCCACACCCACACACCCACACAGAGCGCATGTCTCTCTCTCTTCTCCGGCTTGTGACACAAGAAGAATCAGAACGATGACACAGCAGCCCTCCGATAAAACACACTTTATACTACATAAAAAGTAACGTAAAATAACGCAGTAACGCATCATGTAGTAACGGTAACTGAGTTACTGAATATAAAAAATAACGCGTTAGATTACTAGTTACCGCCGAAACTAACGGCGTTACAGTCTGGTCTTGACATCCGCGGCGGAGGCTACGCTGAACCCCTGACGCCGACTCACCGAACCCCTGGGGTTCAATCGAACCCAGGTTAAGAACCACTGGTTTAGATGAAGAATCAATCACAATCCTCACGAAGGGTTAAAAAAAAGTTGCTGCAACTAGCGTCTTTTTGTGTGTTTTTGGCCATCTCCGGGGATGTGAAAGTGGACCAGTCTCTCGGTGTCATGTCTGTGTAATCATGTTTTGTTTAGTTATAGGACTCTTTAGTTTCTGTCTTTTCACTCCCTTGTCTTGTTTCCATGATTACCCCATTAGTTTCACCTGTTCCACGTTTGGACTCATTGTGCACTCTTGATTGTCACCATAGCAACACATTAGTTTTCACCTGTCACGTCACGCACCTGTTTCACATCTTGAGTCACGCACCTGTTTTCGTTAATCATGTCTGTAGTATTTAAGTTCAGTGTTTTTCAGTTTGTCTTTCTGACGACCTCACCACATTTATGCTCTGTCCATGCCTGATACTTCTTTCCATGTCCATTCTTCATGCAACTATTTTTGTCCAAGCCAAGTAAGTTTTTGTTCCATGTTTATAGTCTTTTTGGTTTCATAGTTTGTTCTCCGCCATTGTGCGTGTTTTTCGTTTGTACTTTTTTTGCTATAGTCTTTTGGTTTCATAGTTTATTCTCCGCCACTGTGCGCGCTTTTCGTTTGTACTTTTTTTTGATGTATTAATAAATCATGTACCTTCATTCCCGTCTCGCCCGAGCCAACTTTCCGTTGCATCCCGGAAAAGCAAACACCCAAGACCAAGTCCTGACACTCGGTCCATGGCCACATGTGTCTACTAGCAGGTGAGAGATGCGTGAATTATAATCTACAATTTACCTTTAGCAAGTTTGAGATGAAGCAGAAGCAGCCGTCGGATCAGTGTCAACAGTAGCGGCGTAAGCTAGCATTGGCATGAATTGATTAACGTGGACCCCGACTTAAAGAAGTGTAAAAACTTATTGGGGTGTTACCATTTAGTGGTCAATTGTACGGAATATGTACTGTACTGTGCAATCTACTAATAAAAGTCTCAATCAATCAATCAATCAAAAAGCTTATTGCTATCAATGCGCCGCTAAAATAGTCAGTCTGCTTTAGCACTTATAACAACAATATCACTCATATTTGGTTCATTTTCAGGTCACGACATGTCAATGGAGTATTGTTGGCGCTTTCTGGATATTTCTAGAGGTTTTAAGGGCGCAACAGAGGACCCTCCATCTGTTGACTCATTTGTTAGCTATTTATTTACCATTTACAATGCATACAAAAAGCCAAAGGTGTGTTCTTATCTTACGTAAGGATTGTGAATGATAAACAGAACATCTCTTTCCAACTTGTGCGTATTCCCAGTATGACTGATCTGATGATACGCTCAGAGTGCAGAAGTGTTACTACCGTCACGTAGAATCTACGGACATTGCCGGAGACATATTCCATGTTTCGAGGGTGTTTTCTTGCAGATTGTAAATACAATTGGACATGGTTCAATAGATGCAATGAAGCAACTTCTTTTTCCACTCCACTGCTACTTTAAAGGGCTTTACAGGCACATTAGAGCAGTGGTTTTCAACCTTTTTTGAGCCAAGGCGCATTTTTTGCGTTGAAAAAATCCAGAGGCACACCACCAGCAGAAATCATTAAAAAATTAAACTCGGTAGACAATAAAAAGTCCTTGTCGCAATTGTTGGATATGAATTAAAAACAAAACCAAGCAGGCGTGACTATAACTCTTGTCTCAAAGTAGGTGTACTGTCACCACCTGTCACATCACACCCTGACCTATTTGGACTTTTTTGCTATTTTCCTGTGTGTAGTGTTTTACTTCTTGTCCATCCATCCATCCATCTTCTTCCGCTTATCCAAGGTCGGGTCGCGGGGGCAGCAGCCTAAGCAGGGAAGCCCAGACTTCCCTCTCCCCAGCCACTTGGTCCAGCTCTTCCTGGGGGATCCCGAGGCGTTCCCAGGCCAGCCGGGAGACATAGTCTTCCCAACGTGTCCTGGGTCTTCCCCGTGGCCTCCTACCGGTTGGACGTGCCCTAAACACCTCCCTAGGGAGGCGTTCGGGTGGCATCCTGACCAGATGCCCGAACCACCTCATCTGGCTCCTCTCCATGTGGAGGAGCAGCGGCTTTACTTTGAGCTCCCCCCGGATGACAGAGCTTCTCACCCTATCTCTAAGGGAGAGCCCCGCCACCCGGCGGAGGAAACTCATTTGGGCCGCTTGTACCCGTGATCTTGTCCTTTCGGTCATAACCCAAAGCTCATGACCATAGGTGAGGATGGGAACGTAGATCGACCGGTAAATTGAGAGCTTTGCCTTCCGGCTCAGCTCCTTCTTCACCACAACGGATCGATACAGCGTCCGCGTTACTGAAGACGCCGCACCGATCCGCCTGTCGATCTCACCATCCACTCTTCCCTCACTCGTGAACAAGACTCCGAGGTACTTGAACTCCTCCACTTGGGGCAGGGTCTCCTCCCCAACCCGGAGATGTACTTCTTGTCTTGCATTCCTATTTTGGTGGCTTTTTCTCTTTTTTTGGTGTTTTCTTGTAGCAGTTTCATGTCTTCCTTTGAGCGATATTCCCCGCACTTACCGTATTTTTGCATAAAATGCATAACAAAGAAGGAAAAAAACATATATAAGTCGCACTGGAGTATAAGTCGCATTTTTTGGGGGAAATGTATTTGATAAAAGCCAACAGCAAGAATAGACATTTGAAAGGCAATTTAAAATAAATGAAGAATAGTGAACAACAGGCTGAATAAGTGTACGTTATATGAGGCATAAATAACCAACTGGTATGTTAACGTAACATATTATGGTAAGAGTCATTCAAATAACTAACATATAGAACATGCTATACGTTTACCAAACAATCTAATCGCTAAATCCCATGAAATCTTATACGTCTAGTCTCTTACGTGAATGAGATCAATAATATTATTTGATATTTTACGCTAATGTGTTCATCATTTCACACACAAGTCGCTCCTGAGTATAAGTCGCACCCCGGTACGGTACTTTGTTTTAGCAATCAAGAATATTTCAGTTGTTTTTATCCTTCTTTGTGGGGACATTGTTGATTGTCATGTCATGTTTGGATGTACATTGTGGACGCCGTCTTTGCTCCACAGTAAGTCTTTGCTGTCGTCCAGCATTCTGTTTGTAGCCAGTTCAGTTTTACTGTATTTTCCGCACCATAAGGCGCCCTGGGTTAAAAGCCGCGCCTTCAATGAACGGCATATTTCAAAACTTTGTCCACCTATAAGCCGCCCCGTGTTGTAAGCCGCATCTAACTGCGCTAAAGGAATGTCAAAAAAACAGTCAGATAGGTCAGTCAAACTTTAATAATATATTAAAAACCAGCGTGATGTGGGCGCGCATGGAGTCGTATATCAACATGGACGGAGCTGCGTGAAAAAAGCCACCCGGCCTCTTCGCGTAAACTTAAACTTACCTTAACCGCTCGCTCATCTTTTCTTCATCCATCCCTTCGAGTTAGCTTTTATGATGACGCCGGCTGGAAAGGTCTCTTTTGGCAAGGTCTTCCTTTTGAATATCACCATGGGTGGAAGTTTCTGGCCATTAGCATGGCAAGCTAGAACCACAGTGAAGGATGACTTCTCATTCCCTGTGGTGCGAATATTCACCGTACGTGCTCCCGTTGTATCCACAGTGCGGTTCACAGGAATATCAGTTGCTGTGAAATAGTAGTCCGTGTGCGGATGGAGAGATTGCATCTTTTCATGAACCGGATACCTGTCGCTTAGTAGGAGCCATTTTGTGGTCTTTACAGATGTAAACACACAAAGGAAATGAAACGTACGGTGATATCCGCGCGCTTTTTCTTCTTCTACGCGGGCGGGTGGTTGCTTACAGTAGAAGAAGAAGCGCTTCCTGTTCTATGGGGGCGGGTGCTTACCTTGGCGGTTGCTTGCGTAGAAGAAGAAGCGCTTCCTGTTCTACCGGGAAAAAAGATGGCGGCTGTTTACCGAAGTTGCGAGATCGAAACTTTATGAAAATGAATCGTAATATTAATCCATATATAAAGCGCACCGGGTTATAAGCCGCACTGTCAGCTTTTGAGTAAATTTGTGGTTTTTAGGTGCGGCTAATAGTGCGGAAAATACGGTAGTTTCATTCTGCATAGCCTTCCCTAAGCTTCAATGCCTTTTCTTAGGGACACTCACCTTGTCATGATCTGTGGTCTAGATCTGTTTTGTTTAGTTATGTTCTGTTAGTTTTGGACTCCTTTTAGTTCCTGTTTGAGCACCTCCCTGAGTTTGTTTTGGTTGCCATGGTTGCTAATTATGTTCACCTGTCTCTGATTAGTGTTCGGCCGCTCACCTGCTACCTGAGCACTAATCAGAGGCATTATTTAAGCCTGCCATTGCCGGTCAGTCGGCCTGGCGCCATTGTTTCATGCAATGCCTCTGTTCATACTGCTCGTTCCATGCCTTGCCAAGTAAGTTTTTGTTTGTTCATGCTACAGTTTATATGTTTTTTTTCGTCCATAGTTTATGCTAAGTTTTTGTTTAGCTTCGAGTGCGATCAGGCACGTTGTTCTGTCGGCTCGCTCTCTGTTTTGTACTTCTTTGATTTCATTAGGAATAAATCATGTTTTTACCTGTCCGGAGTAGTCCGTCTGCATTCCTGGGAGAACGACCGTGCAGCAAGCTGCGACCCCCCCACCGTGACACACCTTTTGTTTATTTTTGGTTTAAGCATTAGATACCTTTTTACCTGCACACTGCCTCCCACTGTTGCCTGTATATTGTGATCAACACAAACCATCGTCGTCTCACACAACGTGTTCCCGACATCTACAAAGCAATTACCACCTACTGATATGGAAGGGAATAACACGGTTACTCTGCCGAGCTCTAGACAGTACAGACACTCAACTACGGTACATTATTTGCGGATTATAATTACTGGTTCGCAAAAAATCTTTTTAACCCAAATAGGTGAAGCTAGATAATCTCCCACGGCACACCAGACTGTATCTCACGGCACAGTGGTTGAAAAACACTGCATTAGAGTACTTCCATTTGCTGCATTGTTAGCCACCTCCTACTTGCCATATTTTACCACTTGGAAAAGCCTTGCATAGGGATTGTGAATGATAGGCACAATTGCAATAGAAGTCTCCCTTTCAGGCCACATCCAGAACAGTTCTGCATCACGGAGCAGATGATCTATGAAGACATTCATGACAGGCTGATTTCAACCCAATAAGACATTTAGAAACTGAAGAGAGTTATTTTTGGCTTACGTTGATCAGTGTGTTCCTCCGCATTTAAAATATTGATGAAGGACGGTTGTGACTTAAATATGACCGCATACAAGTAAAGCAGCGATGACATACTCTACAAACTTAGCTCTTTCAAATGTACTGCTCCTCTCATATACTCTACATAAAACATCCTTCTGTGTCTGCATACTGAAAAATCAAAGGTCATTTTTGATTGTTTTTCTGACATAGATATGCCAAGAGGTTTTACATATTTATAGTAAAACATATTTTGTATCATCTTTGTGTCATAGGTGACAGTGTATTATTGTTTACATCATCTTACCTTAACTTACCACTCATTT